>NC_089749.1:18987661-19080161 GCF_040412425.1 Macrobrachium rosenbergii | reverse complement strand
ATAGCAAATTAAGATAGCTTAATTTTTAAAAATTGAGGATTTTGTAATTTTTCAATGAAATGTTTTCAAATCAGAAATTTTATTACCGGTATACAACTATAGCTTTCTATGGCGTCGATTTTTATGATGTTTATTGATGGCTTGTTAGGCAGATGAAATATATTCTGAAGAATAATCACTAGTGGTTTATAGTGCACTCAGATATTATTCTGAGGCGTTAGATTTTCACGGCATTCTGTACTTTGGAAGATAAAAATTCCTTTTTGATAATTTTCATAAAGAATTTTTGATCCTATAACGATATCGGTCTTAGTTATTCTTACAATGCGTTAAACCATGCTTTTCCTCATGAGAGTAAAAGCTACAAACTTGAACTTTTTTTATCATTAATCACTGACAACTTCTTAATTATCGACATTATCAACTATTCTTTTTATCATCTAGTACTCTGTTATCGATATTATCAATTACTGTATGAACAGCTTCATCATCTACTTTATAATTAACAGTATCATCAGCTTTTATCATCTTCTTAATCAAAATTTTTAACATTTTGTCATAAACATTTTCAAACTGTTCATTATAAACATCAACCGCCCCTTTATTATCAACAATTTCAGCATCCTTATTATCGACATTATCAACTATTAGATTATAAACATTATTAACAAAATTATCCTTTTTATTATATTCATATTGGCCTGGTCCCTTTACTGAGGACGTATCCATATTTGAAAAGTAATCGAAAATATGATCTATTTTTCAGTTATCCGTCACATTTTAAAGTATAAACTTTGAAGAATCTCGCTAGTTACGTATATAAATCTTATTTTATCTTTAAAAATTACCTGAAATTGAATTTTATTAAGTTTCCAGAAAGCCTTTAGTTGCTTTTGAAACCTCATTTAATCTCGTAAAGTAAGCTAAAATTCAAGTTTCAACTTTTAAAGATACGTTTAGTTTATTAAAGCTTTTAAAAGCAACTCTAAACGCACAATTAATCCAGAAAAGTGATTGTACCTAGATAGGTCATTTAAATAAAAAATGAGAAAATAAATATTTAAATAAATAAATAAATAAAATAAACAGGAAATTCAAGCTTAAACTTTTTCCAAGATTCTTCTTTAATTCACTTTTGCCTCCTGGAATTTTTATTATTTTCGAATTTATTATATTAAAAATACTTCTGAATTCTTCGCCATTAACTTACTCTTTACACAAAAGAAAAATGGATTAGTGTCTATTAGGAACTGATATAGTTTAAGAGTTTCTATTAATTGTATTAGTTGAATCAATTGGTAGAATACTTAATGTTTAATTATCTATTACTCTCTTAGTAATCGATTTCCTCTTATACTAAAAAAATTGCTATAATATTTTGCCATAAAATTCTTCAATTTGTACTCGCTTTCCAAAGTATATTATTCTTATAATGAGTATTAGCTTTCCAAAGTAGATGCCATTATTCTTATACTGATTATTAGTTTTCCAAAGTAGATGCCATATTCTTATATTGATTATTAGCTTTATGCATGTTTTACAGCTTTCTATGTGTCGTAAATATTTCCGAAGACTTACTTTAGCATTCTTAATTTAAATTCTTCACCAATTCACACTTATTTAGTAATTCAAGCGACACTTGTTAGTTAAATAATGCATGTGTTACAGCAACTGTTTGGGGGGTTTTCTGCAAAAATGGAAAGGCTTCAGTAATTAATTTTTTATTTTGTCAAAATTGCATGTTACACAGCAACTATCTACTAGTGGTCTCAGTCACTCATTTTGGTCCTTCTCTGTTATTCCCATATTATTATTGGTCATTTAATCTCACCTTTCTTTTGCTTTTGTCTCGTCCTTTTTGGGTGGTGGTGCTGTTCGTGTAGTGGAGTTTGAGAAGGGTATGTATCCTGCTAATCCTTCCGTTGTTGTGTTGCTACTTTGTGCATGTTTTCTTTCTACTTTTTTCTTATTTTGCATGTGTGTTTATTTGGCTTGTGCTTTTATGTTGCATGTATGTTTTAATTTTGCTTATATGTTTTTATTTTGCATGTGTTTTTTTATTTTGCTTGTGTGTTTTTTATTTTGCAAGCATGTTTTTATTTTTGCATGCATTTGTTTTATTTTGCATGTGTGCCTGTCATTCTTGCATGCAAGTTTTTACCTTTTCAAGCCAGTTTTAACTTTGCATGTCTTTGTGTGTTTTTTTTATTTTTCATGCTTGCTTTCCTTATCTTGTTGCACTTTTTAGCTACTATGTATAACATAATTTATTTTGTAATCATTTATTTTCGTACCGTTTAATTTTTCTTCCAACAATATCATGAATTTCAAGTCTGTTTAATTTCCGTTACATATATGCTCTTACTTTTTCAAATATTTGACCAACATACGAGATTACATAGTAAACACACGTATATCTCCATACGCGTTCTTTTGCTCATGTGCACGATCTTAATTTTTTTGTTGCCTTGTATATAAAAGCACATTGGAAGCATAGTTTCAAAAGTTTCATATACTGCTTTGTTTTGTATTAAATTTTCTCTACCGTAGTGCTCGTTATAAAATATACTTTTTCCTCTTGTCATGCTTTATCAAATTTTTTACATAAGATTATGCATCGTAGGCCTTGTATAAAATTTTACGCATTGCATTCCTCCATGAAAATTGTATTTATGTACAATTTTTACTGAACTGGCTCTGTGAGGAAGCATGTAGCGAATTGCTACCTACAAAACTTTTACCTTCTGCATAAATCCTTGTGCATAATTATGTATACCCAGGCACGTTGTAAAGATGTCATGAATTGCATTACTCCATAAAACAAATCTTTATCTGCGATATGGCTCCATACGAACATAACTAAGAGAGTCACAGGGAACAATTCGCTCCAGATGTTTTTCCAGAGACTGGGAGATTATTGGCCTGGAATCGGACGGCGAGTGAAGGTGTCCTTCCGACCTTACCTCAAGGTCGACCACTCACCGCCTCTCATTAAGAAGTCAACCCTGACGTGATCCGAATGCTTGACCTGAGGTGCATCATCCTGTCAATTCTGTCAGGGGCCGTGTTGAGACATAATGCTGGGCCGGCTGCAGTGCTTTGGACCCTTCCAGTTTCACTTGGAGTTTTCTTTCAACTCTCAAGTTTTCTTTAATCAAGTTCTGATTGGTTGATGTAGTGTGTAGTGAGAGCTCTTCGAATTTTTGTAGCCTTCCAGTTTCACTTGAAGTTTTCTTTCAACTTTCAAGTTTTCCTTAATAAAGTTCTGATTGGTTGATGTAGTATGTGGTGAGAGCTCTTCGAATTTTTGTAGGCTTCCAGGTCCACTTGAAGCGTTCTTTCAACTTTCAAGTTTTCTTTAATAAAGTTCTGATTGACTGAATTAATATGTAGTGAGAGCTCCTCGAATTCTTTATAAACTTCTTGAAATTCTTTAAAGACTGCTCGAAATCCTTCAGGTAATATCTCAGGTCATCCTAAAGATATTGTCTAAAGGCATCTTGGAGATATTTCTTTAGTTCCTTATCTCAGGTCATCCTAAAGATATTGTCTTGATTAAGCCATCTTTGCGATATTATTCAAGTCGTTTTTGATAAACGACCCCAAAAATCATCTCAGATCTGACCGATAGACGAACTCGTCGAAAATGTTCCCGTCTCCCCACCTGGGTGATTTGGCCCCTGGGGCCGACAGAATTACCAATAATTTTGCAATCGCCAGCATGTGCGGCGTGTTATACTCGAATGCTGTCATTATCTTAGTACCGCCACTCCTCCCAAGGTTGCGTATCGGCAGTTATTTCGTGTTCTTAGGAGTTATTTCTCAAGAACTTGAAATTAGGAGTGACTGAAGGAAGAATAACTCTCTTAGAGGGCGTCAGTGTTCATGGAGTGCATGTAACTCAGTCTCCAAGGCAGGTTCGAATGCTTGAAACTGTACCTCTCCCAAATCGCTGACCACCATTATGTAACATGGTGATTAACAGCTCTCTGCAGGGCTGGCCTGAATTGAGAGTGGTAAAAGAACTGTCAGTCTCTCTGAATTATTATTATTATTATTATTGTTATTATTATTATTATTATTAATCAGAAACGAGCCCTATTCATAAGGAACAAGTCTACACGGTCCACTGACTTGAAATTCAAGCTTCCAAAGAATATGGTGTCCATCTGAAAGAGGTAACAGGAAATACAGAAAAAAGAGATCAGTTATTAGAAAAGAAAAAAATAAATTAATACATCATTAACTAAACAGATAAAAAAAGACGGTACCACATCTCTTCTTAAGGGCAGACATGCCATTGTTAAGGACGAACACCTGTATGTTGGCGGAAGCAAACAGGTTTTTACACCAGACGAAGATTTGAGTGTACAAGAATATCATTATCCGTGTTTGGAATTCCGCTCTGGGACATACTGTCCTTTTCTATACAGTACAATACACATTTTGCTTCTGTTCCTTATCCCCGTTTTTATTTATACATCGTACATTATTATACATTATTACTATCGTTCTTTTTCATTCTTATTTTAACTTTTATTCTGTTCATTTACTAAGGCAATAATATTCTGAAACTTTTGGCTTGTTCCTTTTCTTTATTTAATTCTTCCTTTTTTCTTTTTTTTCGTTTTTGTTACTTGAATGTGAGATACGCTATCATTAAAAGCAGTAGGATCTTGGGACCGCGCTTCTTGGTAAAAATGGCTTCGTAATTCTCTCTCTCTCTCTCTCTCTCTCTCTCTCTCTCTCTCTCTCTCTCTCTCTCTCTCTCTCTCATGTGAGATACGGTATCATTATTATTCATTAAAATCAGTAGGATCTTGAAACTGCACTTCGTGGTAAAAATGACTTCGTAACTCTCTCTCTCTCTCTCTCTCTCTCTCTCTCTCTCTCTCTCTCTCTCTCTCTCTCTCTCTCTCTCTCATGTGAGATACGGTATCATTATTATTCATTAAAATCAGTAGGATCTTGAAACTGCACTTCGTGGTAAAAATGACTTCGTCTCTCTCTCTCTCTCTCTCTCTCTCAATTCCCATTTGCATAGGTATTTCCTTGCTCGCCAGAAGTCAAAGAATATAATTAAGGCTTCAGCGTCGGGCAATCCAGAATGTTATGCCAAATCAGTGGCGTTGTTGCTAGGTCAGCAGTTTCGTCTTAATGAGAACCAGACAACATCCTTTTGACGTAATTGTGTACCTACAGGGAAGTGTTGACTAATCCCTATGTGACACGATGGCTCTGAAGAGGAAACATAAATGAATTGTATATACATAAGCACATGCTGAAACCGGGCTGGTAGCACCCTCTGGGGCAACCCATCCTATGAGGAAGAGGCGTGTGTTGGGGCTACTACACATACACACATGCACACATAATAATTATATATATATGGGTGTGTGTGATTGCGTAATTTCCTCATTAAATCCTGGCCATGGTATGTTAAGTTAAAAGCCAGTGAATTATGTACCTGGAAGTCAGCTGACTATCGAGGATGGAGACGAGGCTGGAGGGGCCATTAGGCCTATAAAACCTTAAGCCCAAAATACTAGTTGAGAATAAAGAATAGCAACAAAAAATGGAGTAAGGGACAAAGAAAAGCAGATCAACGTGAGCAACCTCTGATATCATCTAAACAGAGTCATAACAGAAAGAAACCTTAAACATCAAGGATCTGATCCCTTAACTTGGTCCGCGAATGTTTACGTGACCAGTGGAGCTTCTCATGTTGTCATGATAACGATGATGATTCAGCAGTGTCTCCCGAAACGTTCTGCGGTCACACACGTGTTTGCTTTGCTTTGCTGTGCTTGTCGTGACTGTAAGCACACCGGCTAGAATATGAGGTTCAAGTTATACGAGAGAGAGAGAGAGGAGAGAAAGACTCATCATCCCGTGGTGAATGTAAGCTTTTATTTTCTCGTTAGTGATGCCAACTGCAGAACAAGAAACTCTCTGGAAAGACCTGTTTTGAATGTTTAACCAAAATAAAAGAAGAGCCCCTCTTCGTTTCAAAAGGCAGTATAACATACATTAAGTCATTTACTCATTGCCAGAACGATGACAAACGAAAGTAAAGAAAATTAGACCAGGCGGTAGATGGAAAACCGGCCATTTTAGCGGCACCGCTCTTGTCCACTTGTTTGTAGCAATAAGAAAAGGAGGTGGTCGCTTATCACTCCGTTCCATCTGAACAAATGCATCTGGAGAGAGAGACACACACACACGCACTCACACACGCCATTGAGGCAGATATGAAAAGTAATTCGTTCCATTCAGGATCTGGCGGGGTACTTTTCAGAAGAGGTTCCCGCCACTTCTCACGAATGCAGCTGCTGGGCGGGAGGGAACTCGTCTTGGGATGAGGGTAGGAGGCTTAAGAGTCACATGAAAGGGTTCAGTGAATCGTGGGAGATACGGGTAGTACTAGTACTTAATTTGAAATGTTTCTTTTTTGGTAGTACTATACTGGTAGTACTATGGTTATGAAGATATATCTTTTATGGTAGTTTAACATTTAGGGTGAAATGCTTTTCGTACGAAGACTAAATCTTTTTAGGCTAATACTAATGTTTGGGTGAAGTGTGTATTTGCTAGTACCATAGTTAGGACAAAATGTTTTTAGCACTCTAATATTGAGGGTAATGTTTTTTGGATATTAATATTTTAAGTTGAATGTATTATATTCTAACGACAGTAAATGTTAAGGACGAAATATGCTTACTACACAAACGTTTAACTGAATAGTTATTTTATAATACTAGTATTTTGGGCAGTACTAAAGTTTAGATTAAGATGCACTGTGCGTGTTTTATGGATGGATCTAATGTTTAAGACAAGAACAACTGAGTTTTAGGATAGTATTCATGTTCAGATATTTCATATTTAGATTGTACTAACGTTTAAAGTGAAAATCGGTGCTAATGGAGACTATTGCATCTGTTGTTCATTTAATGAATAGTAAAATGTTTAAGGAGCGTATGCAAATGCCAAAGTAAATTTTTTGCTGAGGAAGTCTTGAAATAAAATTTACTGCTTAAAATAAGCAGGCCTCGTGCCAGCACGGACTCTCACTCTTCAGAGTAACTCTAAAATAACTAAAATAAAAGTGTATCAAGCTGAATGAGCCAGACCTTTAGTACTATAGGTATCCCCCACTAAAACACGAACTGCAGACGGCTACTTTAATCCCAGGTGTCGTTTCTTTGGCAGAATACTTGGCAGTGAAGAGCTTCGACTTGGCGATCGCGAAGAACAGCACCGAGCACCACGCGGCCGAGTACGAGCTCGTCGAGAGAGCGGAGCCGCGTCTCGTGGTGAGGAGAGGCCAAGAATTCACGATCATCTTGCAGACGAATCGACTTTATGACGCTGAGAAGGATAAACTCTCCCTTGTGTTCACCGTCGCAGGTAAAAGGATGCTTGGGGATTGTGGAGGACTGATATATGACGATAGCATTTTAGAGGCGTTTAAACCGTTTGGTAAAATAGTATTTATATTTTATTTACATGGGGCTAGAAAAAGTTATCCAATGTACTTTTTGAACAGGATTTATGCGGATCTTTGTTTTAATGCAGTACTTAGGTATTTTATATTTCTGATTTGTTATTAAAGGTATATTTTTTTATCATTGAAAGAATTTGACGTTATATTTTAATAGATGGTTATAGCAGATGGTAAATGAACAAAATATTCAACATAATAATAGCAGAAATTTTAATTGAACTGTTGTATATGAAAATAAGTAGCAATATAGTGAAGTGAAAATAAAAACACTGGAATTAATTTTCTGTTATTTGTGAGTATATAAGCAAAATGACAGTACTTTAAACAGGGTAAATTTAATTTGGTCTACTCGCCCAATAATAATAATAATAATAATAATAATAATAATAATAATAATAATAATAATAATAATAATAATAATAATAATAATATTTCTGGGACTACTGACCAGTGATCTACTGATGTACATTATTTTTCGGTCCTCAGGATCAAAACCGTGTAGATATATCAATGTTTAGTATATTATCAGTTAGGAGTGAAGAATTTGAGCTTTTAACAAAATGCATCTAAAGAGAATCGACAGGAAATGTACGTCCGTATATCAATGTTGATTTCATTACTCCATTATTATTATTATTATTATTATTATTATTATTATTATTATTATTATTATTATTATTATTATTATTATTGTTGTTGTTGTTGTTGTTGTTATATGAGTAGCACCGGTACTAATCCTTATAAGACTATATATTTACCCACGCCATCTTCCACTCTACTCCCAGACGCCAAGAAGCCCAACTTCGGCAATGGAACCCAAGTTGGCGTTGGTATCGACATGGAATCTCCGAGTGGCTGGAAGACTAAGCTGGTCTGCGCGGACGAAAACTCCCTGACAGTCCAGGTATATAGAAATTAACCCTTTTTCAGCTGGTGCTGGTACAGTCTCCGATGGTTTTACCGAAACCTGAGGGCCACACCAAGCCTGCTACTACCTTT
This sequence comes from Macrobrachium rosenbergii, assembly GCF_040412425.1. Taxonomy (NCBI): domain Eukaryota; kingdom Metazoa; phylum Arthropoda; class Malacostraca; order Decapoda; family Palaemonidae; genus Macrobrachium; species Macrobrachium rosenbergii. The sequence continues at coordinate 19,071,658 of NC_089749.1, read as the reverse complement.
CGCTCTTACCACAGTTTCTAGCCATTTTAAGGCAAATGGCAGTTGTGGCATAAGGCCTTCTTAATCCAAAACAATTAACAAACCAACCAGTCACCAGTTGCTGGTTTTTTTTCTGCTGTCAATGTTGTTTAGCCGGTCCTTGAGGGGAAGCAGCTCTAAGTTATTGTTTTTTTATATTGAATTTTCGTTTGCAACTAACATTTTTTTTTTGTAATAAAGTAAGTGTTGTGATTTACCATTAACACTTCAGTCTCCAAAATATAGAAATAGAAATAAGGCAAGTTCAGTTGTTTTTTTCTACGGTTGAGCAGATTTGTTGACGAAACACTTTTTAGTTATTGTTTTTTTTATTGTTTACAGCAAGCGATATTATCTTGTAGTAAATCATGCTTCCAAATTTCCTTGGTACTGGATTGAAAATTATCGAAATAAAGCAACTTTCAGCGCGTTTCTGCAGTTGAGAAGGTTTTTGTGATGAAACAGGTTTAGTTAACATCGAAATGAAGCAGATGTTTACATCGAAATGAAACAGATTTTATGAGCTTCATCTTCTAGACTTTGTTCTTTACAACTGAGAACAGCTTTTAGTCACTGTATATTTTTATAATACAAGCATACTGCCTTATAGCAAAGCATGTCTGTCTGACAATTCATACACATCTTACCATAATTCCTTTCCAACTAGGTTATGACATCCCCGAAGGCAATCATTGGCAAGTGGAACTTGGACGTAGACATCCAATCAGCAGACACAATCCACAATTACCCATGCAAGGATGGGTTCTACCTCCTGTTCAATCCATGGTGCAAAGGTAAGGAAAAAAATGGCTAATCTGGTTCTCGTCCTGTCTCGAAGCTTAGCCTACATTCGTATTCAAATGTATGTAGACCTATAGTATCTAATTCCATTCCTGTATTGATTTTATCTTCATATTCAATTCTAGAATTATATTTCGTTATTATTAATTGCATTGTTCTTACGTTCAGATGACGCAGTATACATGGAAAGCGATGAGGAGAAACAGGAATACGTCTTGAACGATTTCGGCATGATCTGGCGCGGGACCACGACGCGGTCCAGACCCTGTCCCTGGAACTTTGCCCAGTTCGAGGAGAACGTCCTGGAATGCGTGCTGGAAGTTCTGACAACTGTGTGCAAGATGTCACCGGCTAACAGGGCAGACGCCGTGAATGTGTCTCGGGCTATATCGGCTGGGGTAAGGGCTACGCTCTCTCTCTCTCTCTCTCTCTCTCTCTCTCTCTCTCTCTCTCTCTCTCTCTCTCTCTCTTTGGCGGGACCACAGGTTTACAACGCGGACAACTTAATGTCCTTATGTAGTCCAGCAACAATCAAGGAGAGAGAGAAAGACAGGTTTGAAACTAAAGGAAGTTTTCTGAACTTAAAAACTGCTGAATTCTGATTCAAGCTGATATGAAAAACACAACCTGACCCAAACTTGGACACTTCCAGGTCAACTCTCCCGACGACGCAGGCGTCCTGGTGGGCAACTGGTCGGACGACTACTCCGGCGGCACCTCCCCCGTGAAATGGGCCGGCTCCCAGCTGATCTTCCAGGAGTTCTACAAGACCAAGAAGTCGGTGAAGTACGGCCAGTGCTGGGTATTCTCGGGCGTTGTGACCACGGCCTGCAGGGCTCTGGGCATTCCCTGCCGCCCCATCACCAACTTCGAGTCAGCCCACGACACCCACAATTCCCTCACCATCGACTACTTCTTCGACGACGAGGGCAAGGTCATGGAGGAACTCAACTCCGACTCCGTCTGGAACTTCCACGTCTGGAACGAGGTCTGGATGACGAGGGAGGACATCGGGTCGGAGTACAACGGCTGGCAGGTGATCGACGCCACGCCGCAGGAGGAGAGCGATGGTATGGGGCGGCGTCTGCCTTTTTCTTGCTTTCTTATGGACTGTAGGCTGGAAGAGGGCTTTTGGGAGTACTGTTCCTTTGGTCTCTGGATTTGAAATATCTGATTATTTTGATTTATTTCGTTGTTAGCTATGCTGCATATTCAACTTTTAAGTATAGTCGATGGAACCTGTTTGCTGCAAAAATACTGATGCGTTCATGACGCACTGAAAGAAGGTTTTGGATGTATTATTTTTTAAGTACAATAATGCCTTACTTTCTGCTTCCCCCCAAAAATCACTTCTTTACTGATAATTAAAGTCTATTACATTTTGATGTTGGATAAAAGTCAGTTATTAAATCTTGATGGATGAAGTTAGTTACCAAAAATGAGAAATAACTTCCTGTCAAAGTCTGTCGCTGATGAAAAAATATAGATTTTTTTAAAATTACTTTTCCCCTGATTTCAAAAGCACGATTTTCTTAAACACTTTACAATTCCAAAACATTTTTCAAATCACTTTCCACTGGAAAAATCAGGATACAAAAAGAAAAGAATGAGGAAAATCTCCTGTGGCGAGGAGATCGTGTTGATATGTAATCCCTTTTGCCAGTCAGTTTAAATTCCTAATCTCCCCATAGGTCAATACCGATGCGGTCCAGCTCCTCTGGCAGCCATCAAGAAGGGCGAGATCAAACGTCCTTATGACGTGCCGTTCGTCTTTGCCGAAGTCAACGCCGATAAGCTGTTCTGGAAGTACAGGGGCCCTTGTCAACCTATGAAGTTGCTCGGAAAGAAGACCGGAGGGTGAGTTTGTCTAATTATAATGACAGGAGGTGCTTGATACATGCACTTTACACACACACACACACACACACACACACACACATATATATGCATGTGTATATATATACATATATTTATATATACCTAATGTATATAAACATATATATATATATATATATATATATATATATATATATATATATATATATATATATATATACATACATACAGTATATACATGAATATATGTTTATATACATTAGGTATATATAAATATATGTATATATATACATGAATATGTTTATATATATTACGTATATATATATATAATATATATATATATATATATATATATATATATATATATATATATATATATATATATATATATGTATATATACAGTACATATGTATATTATATATATACACAATTATAAAGTGTCGTTTGTGGATGCTTTTCCCATAGTAGACACCATTCATAGCGAGTGAGTCCCTGGTTTCAATGATGGCGGTTCCAAGGTCAAAATCAGCCTCTTACAATTGCATGGTGTTGGGGGACATATCTCATTAATATTCATAATCGATTAGGCGTTGTTTACAGTTATGCCTGTTGCAGGATAGAGACTGGATAACTCCTAACCCTTCTATGTTTCTCGTCGATGATATTTGTCATAAAGACTGAGAAGCGATTGTGTTCGATTTCTGTAAAAAAAAAAAATAATTCTTTTGAAGCTAGAATTTCAAGTCAGTGGCCCCAGTGGGCTTGTTCATCTACTGAATAATAACGATAATATTTTTTTCAGTTCTCTTTATTCTTTTCTAAAGATCACAGAATCTTGGACTTCTCATAACTGAATGAATTACCGATGACTAGGGTTCTGGTAAAATTTCTCTCCATGTATATTTTCTATATCTATATCATTATTAGTAGTACTGTTAATATTAAAAAATAACACTGAAATGGAACAGGCCTATGAGGGAACATAGAGTAGAAAGATATAAATAGATTAGCACGTAATAGATACTTTTATGCAAATTTCTTAAAGATATTCTGAATAAATAAATGTGAACTGAATAGATATAGGTAAAAAAAACATGCAGACAATAAGTAAAAAGCCACAACAAAGTGCTCGTACATGAGACTGTTCCAAAATACAAAAAGATTTGGAGGGGTAGCTTTCGAATCGTTTGCACAACGGTCCTCTTCTGTTGGTTGAAGAGGACCGTTGTGCAAACGGTCGAAAGCTCCTTTTTTTTTTACCTTTTTTGTATTTTGGAAAAATACAGTCGCTCATATACGAGTACATTATTGTGGCTCTTTACTTATTATTTCCGGTCACAGTATAATGATGCACCATAGATGCAAACAATACTTCCATGTCATCACGGTTTTCAATTTTTCAGAATTGGCAATTTCATAAGCACCAAGGCTGTTGGAAAGCACGCGAGGGAAGATGTTACCCACCAATATAAGTTCGCTGAAGGTAAGATAGACTTTAAAGCTCCCATTAAATTACGATTTACACCATAATTCAATAACATAACTTAGATTGAATGCTATAAGAGAGAACCTGTAATCCAATGATTGGAAGCAACGGCTTGAGATAGTAAGGAGGAAAATAGAGAATTTTTAAGCACTGTAGAAGCTGGTAGAAAAGTACAGTTATGGCACACGGATGCAAAACGAATTATAAATGGTTTCTGTTTATAATGGTACAGTTTGCGCACACTGATGCAAGACAAATTGTACAACTGATCTGCACAGAATTGTAAACTCAACGTTAATGTACTCTGATGAATGATAATCTATACAAGCTTTTGCATAGAATGGTACATTACAATTTGTATAGTTAATCTGTACAGAATTGTAAGCTCACCTTTACAATTCTCTGATAAATGATAATCTATACAAGCTTTTGTATAGAATGGTACATTACAATTTGTATACTTAATCTGCGCAGAATTGTAAGCTCACCTTTACAATTCTCTGATAAATGATAATCTCTACAAGCTTTTGTATAGAATGGCACATTACAATTTGTATATTTAATCTGTACAGAACTGTAAGCTCACCTTTACAATTCTCTGATAAATGATAATCTATACAAGCTTTTGTATAGAATAGTACATTACAATTTGTATAGTTAATCTGTACAGAATTGTAAGCTCACCGTTACAGTACGGTACTCTGATAAATTATATTCTATACAAGCTTTTGCATAGAATGGGTCATGACAATTTGTACAGTTAATCTGCAGAATTGTATAAACTCGCCGTTACAGCACTGTGATACATGATAACCTATACAAGCTTTTATACAGAATGGTTCATGACAATTTGTACAGTTGATCTTTACAGAATTGTAAGCTCCCCGTTAGAGTACTTTTGTACAGAATTGTCCATGGTACTAGTATGATATGAACTGTACATGATTTCTGTTAAGTGGTATAGTCATGATATGCTATAATGTGACAAGTAATACAATGTTCTTTCAAATATGGTAAAAGTATGGAACATTATAAGAAGACAAACGATACACGCTTCATGAACATTTCGACAAAGGTTCACGAAACGAAATGTAAACAAATGACAGAAAAGTAAACAAACACTCTTCTTCTTTTGACAGACTCAAGAGAAGAGAGGGACGTCATGCGCAATGCCCTTAGGATGTGCGAGAACACCTTCGCCAGGTACTACCTGAACGAAGACTTGGAGGACATTGAGTTCGACTTCCAGATGAACGACGACATTGTCATTGGGCAGCCCTTCACGTAAGTCTTGCATGTTATTATTATTATTATTATTATTATTATTATTATTATTATTATTATTATTATTATTATTATTATTATTCAGAGTCTTAAGACTGCGTCAAGATACCTGGGTATATGTATCCTGTTTGACTTCAAGAAATCTTTCATGTATATATTGGTCGCAAAACCACTTAAATTAGACTTGAAGAGTTAAGCAGTATTTTTCTTTTTAATGAGCAACCCCATTCAATGGTCCTCCAAAAAATTATTTATTAATTTGCTATACCATACTTAAAGAAATATTAATTGGTAATAGTTATATCACGTAGTATAGTGCAGCCAGTATAGCTTGTCTTTGGATTACCTTGGCTATAATTTAATATGTAAATTTCTATACAAAGGTGACCATAAAATATGTTAGTGCCCCAACTCCTTAATTTCATACACGTAGATGATCATAAAATGCAATTACATTCTTCCTATATTCCAAGTTTCAAGCCTGGGCTGGAAAAATGTCGGTAGGGCGCTCGCCCGGTAGATCTTGTTCTAATTAACAAATAATTATCATTGGCTCTTTCAGGGTCTTAGTGTCCCCCCCCTCCTTAATTTCTTACACGTAGATGATCATAAAATGCAATTACATTCTTCCTATATTCCAAATTTCAAGCCTGGGCTGGAAAAATGTCGGTAGACGCCGCTCCAGATCATGCGTTCTAATTAACAAATAATTATCATTGGCTCTTTCAGGGTCACCGTAATCATCGAGAACAAGAGCGACAAGGACTACGACGTGGAGGTCGTCCTCAGGTCTGACACCATGCGGTACACGGGAGCCGTCAAGGATCTGGTCAAGAAGCACAAGCAAGACGTGGCCATGAAGGCTCACAGCAGTGAGTATTTCAGTGCCGGGTGCAGTCTCTTTGTTTCTGACATCCGATTTTCTTCCTTGTTAATTAATCTTCCTGCAGGATGAGATGTCCTTAATTTTTCTACCATCTGGGTTTCTTTTTTTGGAAAAGATTTCAAAATCGATTTGCTTAGAGTTTTGGTTTTTACACTAAAAGGCCAGAATGATCTGATGAACATTTATCTCGGCCATTTTAATAGAAATAAAATAAGAATGAGTTCAGTGGCGCTTATTTACTTATTTCATATTTTCGTCTTCTCTGGTCTCCACATTTCTCATCTGTGTAAATTAGCTTTGAAAAATATTCTTGCTCTTTTTTTCCTGTCTTTTTATTTTTAACTTACATAACTGTGATAACTTCTAATGCCTTCTTTGATCCATTGCAGAGGAAAGGATTGCCATGGAAGTGACGTTTGCTGAGTACTACGAAAAACTGGTCACCCAGTGTGCCTTCAACCTTGCTTGCCTCTGTAAAGTCAAGCAGACTGAATTTGAGTACTTTGCTCAAGATGATTTCCGTGTCAGAAAGCCAGACATCAAGATTGAGGTGAGTTTTGCCAAAGTATGAGCTACTGTTTTACTTTCATAAGTTGAATTTTGTTGCTATAAACTTAATAAAATCCTAGAGATAGAGAAGAGCAGGTCGTGGTTAATTTTATCGTTATTTAGAAGACATAAAAAAGAGTATCTTAACGAAAGAAAATTGAATCTTATATTTTGACTACATGTGAATCTGTAAAAGAAAAATGTGATTGAAGTTAATTTTGAAATAACGATTATTAAAGTTTTACAGAATCTAACAAGTATTTTTTTAGTTTCTCAAGTTGAATCTTTCATCTTTTCAATTACCAAAATGTTTGATATCACATTTCTGACGTCGGTTCTTAACAGGATTTGCAAATGTCAAAAGTTACATCATAAACTCCACTCGTGAACAGCCGCGAGATTCACTTTCTTAATTTAGTTTTACCTGTATTTCTGTAATCACCAGGTATTGGTAGAGCGATTAGCACTTCCGTAGCACATAAAAAAATTCTGCAATTTTAGATTGGACTACGTCGTGAACTTTTTAAAAGGCATATTATTTTTATTAAACATCCTCTGTTTTAACAAGAGAATATTACTTCTAATAACAAAATAATTTGCTATTCTGATTACGCACTCAAATCATATTTGACCCTCTAATACCTCACAGTAAAGTCGGCTAAATTTTATGAGTTGAATCTTAGATTATTTCCATTGCTTATCAGTACACACTGGATGTCATTGTACAGTACATTATGAGCTTTTACGAGAAATCAGCTCATTTAATTTCATACTTTTTTCATGAACTGTCACTACATTCGGTTCTTCTTTCCCAAAATTCTAGTGTCCGGGCGAACTCACGGTCAAGCGGGAAGCAAAATGCAGAGCCAGCTTCAAGAACCCTCTTCCCATCGCCCTCACAAAGGGTCGGTTCATGATCCAGGGAGGTGGCCTCACTAAGGTCCAGTTCATCAATTTGAAGGAGTAAGTTCCAGCACGGTTTTCATCAGATCTATGTGAATGTAACTATCTTCATTGAGATGGCTAAGTGAGCTAGCGCTAGGCTGCTGCGCTTCACGACTGGTCTAAATCTTGGAGTGGAGTGACAGTGTCTTCTTACTATTCCCAGAGTTTATGTCGGAAACCACATGCAGAAGTATACTATACACAAAAGTATAAAGGTATCGAGAAGTTCGGAGTTAATTACATGTGGCTGCTATATTCATATATCTTCACTCGGTGTTATTTTTGGTGGTTAATGAATTAATTGATATGTGAAAACACTGAGTAAATGGACGTATCATGCCACGAAAGCTTCATTTATTTCAGACCGGTGCCTTTGATTCGTTGTCTATTTATCACGAATTTGTTTCTCTAGTCCTAATATCACAGCTATTTATATCAAGGATGTTTCTGTTGCGGTATATTTCTGTATTGTCTCTTGTTTCCTCAATATGTTATCAAGAGTGTTTGTAAATACTCCTACTGCCTTCATTATGATCTGAACTGCCTGCAGCAGTATAAAGGTTACATTTCATAATCTCAAGTTCCTCTGTAATGGCTTAAGCTACCTATTTAATCACAAATGTATTTTATGTAGGTAGACCTTTCGATCCTTCTTAAAACCCCAAGGCATGCTCACGTAAAGGAATTACGATTCTAAATTTCCCTCTAACATCCCACTTCTCTTCTGAACAGGGCAGTTCCCGTGGGAGGTGAAGCAGCCTGCGATTTCACCATAACTCCCACCATCAAGGGTGAGAAATCCATCAGCATTATCTTCGACTCCCGTCAGCTGGAAGACGTGGACGGCATGTTGACAGTCCAAGTGTCTCCTGCGCTGGAACCAGAGACCGTTCCAGCCACCAACGGCACAGACCATCGTAAGTTGACGCTTTGCCGTGACTCCTGACTTTTGTAGGTGCTGTTTACTGATAAGTATCAGGCTTCTGAGAAGTAGAAAAGTCCGTTAAGTAACAAATACTTTGTAATAAAAAGCCTGCACTTGAATATTTTCAAGATGTACAGATAACAGTATTTCCACTTAGCTCATAACTTAACCAGCCCGTACTTTGCACTCAACATTCACTTTAAGAGATTCATCTAAAAATGTATCACATCTCAAATGGTAGCATAGGAGAAAGTATACAATCATAATACAGTGACTGATAAGTACAAAAAGTCGGCTAAGTTGAGGTCCATTAAGCTGAGTTGCTACTCTATTTCACTCTAAGTTTCCATTGTAGAAAATTGATGCTGGAGATGAGTTAAGGTTGTATGCTAGAAACGTCTTCTCTGGCATCTTTTAGCGTCTTGTTGCTAAAATATTATATACCAGGTAGTACAGTATCTAGTTCATATTAGTGCAGAATTGAAGTGAGGGTGTTTATAGATAAACGCAAACGTGCATTTTCAGTTTTACCACCAGTACTGATAAATCTTGGGTCAATTTTGGCAGCAAGATGTTTAGAGATCATATAAAATTGACCTGAAGTCTTTAGGGTTTAAATCCCAACCTATAATCTTATTTGGTATTCTGTTTATTAATTTCTATATTTATACAGTGATTTATCAAAATATTATTTTTCATTTGCTTTAAAATGGAAATAGGCTCGAAAAGTCTCCCAAGCGAGATCAGAAACATTTTCTGTACATTCGTGGTGTATATACCTAAATAGCATGCTGTTAGTCGAAAATTTATTCAGACCTTCCAATTTGTGTATTTTCAATTTGTAATTATTACTTCCGCGTTTTTTCATTCACAGTATTCTCTGTGCTTATTTTACAAGAACTTAGTTATAATAAAATTTCCTTTGGAATAGGATTGTCATACATTTTCAAATGCAATACTTTTTATACATTTTCCCTGACAGTACAGTGCTTATTTTAATATCATATTACTATAAACAAATTCTGTTTCAATTATAATAACCCTTCTTCACGCTTCTTCATTGACAGCTGTCAACGGCGACGCGGCAACGACTACCGTTGCCGGAGGTCTCTCCAGAAGAAGAAGTCACCGAGGAGGCGTAGAGAGAGTGTGGTACCTTCTTCTGAAGCTGGTGGTCTTCCAAAAGTTTTTTTTTATATATATATTTCACGACAGAGTCAACAGAAAAAACTGTGAATGGCAGTGCCAAAAGTGATAGCAGCTAGTGTGCTTATTTATGCGAGGCGTATTTTTGTAAAAAAAAATAAAAAACTTATTTCTATGAATGATCAGTATTTGACAATTACGAAAACGACAAAAGGTTATTTTTTGTTGAGTGTACCTTCTATCGCATAGATGCTCCATACTTTTAGCTACTCTACGTGACTCGTTTTCTGTAATTGCTAGAAAATGATAGACAATTTCTAGGTCTTTTTATTCAGTCACATTCTGACTGGAAGGGTAATGTTACCAAGGGTTACGTCAATGTACTTTATTCGACTTTTCATTGTGGTACTTTACAGTACACAAATCATGGTGTCTTTTTACTATGCTTTTGTTACGGAGGCTTATCCGTATGATGTTTGTTACCTGTATTTAACATCGTGAATTGTGTAGTAAGTTAGAGCTAACGTATAATATTGATAGGAGTTTGTAAACATGTTTTGACCCGTGTTATATGCTTCGCGACTTAGGAAGCGACTGAGCTGTCTTTTACAAATATGCTAAGTCATAAATCAAATGGTATATACACATATATACACTTATAGGCTGATTTTTAAAGTTTTACTCATATCTACTAATTGAATAGTAGTGATAAGCACGAAATAAACTGCGCAGTATTGAAGTATTATTATAGATATAAAAGGCAGCTGGTACGCTGCTGGCATGAACAAATACTAGGATGGTCCCTGTGCAGACCAGACCGAGGATCAGCTATACTTGTCTTAGTCGCAAATATATGAATATGCTTCTATACTTATATATCCTTATTTTGCTAGAATTCAAGGTGACTGAGTAGAATAAGGCCCTTTTTTTAAACTTAATCTATAACATACTTGAATTTAGAAAAATAGAATGTGTTGGGCTATTTTGTGTTTATTTGTGATTTGAACTCGTGAGGAAACGTGATGGATGGTAATTGACATTTAGAACCTGCATTTATTACCTGTGTTGATGCATGATGTAGTATAATGAGCTTTGCTGTCTCAACAGTCATGGAAAAACAAATGTCATGTCTGGTGGAATCAGGCAACTGCTTTGCTTATCTCGTCCCGAAGTTATGAAGCCCTAGTAAGGTATTCATTTTTCCTCTTTAGTTTTATAAGATGTCTTTTCTAGACTGAATGGTACTTTGTCGATTCAAGGTGACTTCATGAATTATGACTGATGTATATTATTAGAGTGAAAGAGAAGGAATGTGTAATGAGGTTTCTCCGTTTGAATTTAATTTGAATTCGTTTGAATTTGAGTTGAATTTTGATGCTCATATCTGATTCTCATTGAATGCATGGTGTGCTTCTGTTGTGATTTAGACGTTCGTATTTTGACAATCGTTTTCATTTACAGTGTAAGATATTTTTTCCGTTGTTTTTTCTTAGTTGTAGTACGTCAGTGTTAAGTTTATTTTAGGTCTTAAGGGAATTTTGAAGAAAAATGTTGACTGAATGCGAGGAAAATGTGCATTTTTATTATTTTCATTATTTGAATTTATTTACACAGTTAACAAATGACTTACACAGTTTTATGCTGCACCTTCTTTAGGGTACATGTGTTCTCATCGTAGCATCTTCAGAGTATTTTGTTAGGATACTGTTTTTAGATTTGTCAAGGTAATAGACTTTAGATATTGTATTGCGTTAACCATTGATAGTAAGCATCGACGAGTGAAGTCAAGTAACTCAGAACTTCATAAAGATATGATATTTTTTATAAATAACTCAAGTTTTCACTAGGGCACATGACATATGGATATCAAAACTGAAAATATCTTAGCCTACACAAAATGACACTTTGTGTGGTCAATAGCAATTCTATTATTACTTTTACTTGAATATCCATCGATTATTTTATTTCTCTGGGAAATTTTATTTTTGATATTAAAGGAAAATCGTGGCCTAGAAGTCGCTGGCTCTCTATAATAAACGGAATCCATCTTTTTTGGCGTTGCTGTCCGTTTGGGTGCTATTTTCACAAACTCGAAACCTGATTGAGTATGAGCTTTAAAAAAATGGGAAATTTTTTTTACATTATCATGTATCATTGTAGTTTAGGAATATCTCGTTTTATTACAAATACATACACACACATATGGGCCTATATATATACAGTATATAGCCTATATGTATATATATACATACATACATACATACATACATACATATACATGTACACTGTGCAGCGCATAGTTATCTTTGTTAAAGTTTTACTACTAAGAATCTTGATAGATAAACACTGAATTCCAGTGTAAAGATCTGAATCAGGTTTTATCAATTCAAAAACTAATAAAAGAATTCTCATAGCTGTCTTCGAACAAACATATTATTGTCAGGTATTAGGCAATCAGTCCTTTTCTAATGACTGATTGTTTTGTACCAAATTTATATAGATACTTGTGTCAAGGTATCTTAATAATAAGTTAAGCATGTTTTTTTTTATATTATGCTTGTGAGATTGCATGTTTGAAATAATTTTTTTTTATAAATGATGTGAAATCCCACTCAACTGAATGTAAATGGTATGAATGTTTCTTCATGTAACTGTGTATGTTGTAAAATCACTTCTCCATGTAACCATAAATTATGTGAAATCATTTTTCACTCAGCAATAGATATTGTGAAATGTTTTCGACGTGTGAAGTTATTTTTCCACGTGGCTGCAGATGAGGTGAAATCTCTCTTTCATGCGACTGTAAAGGATGTGAAAGTCCTTTTATCTGTAAAAGTAAATGATGTGAAATCATCTTTTAATGTGATTCTAATTGATGTCAAAATAACTTTTTGTAATAAATGACCGATGTTCTTCTTCTCTTTTATTTTCCCTCTTTTGTAAATGGATGGAGAAACACAAATTGAACTTCAGGTAACAATGAATAATGAGCTCACATTTTCATCTCTATTTATGAAACTTTTTAGCAAACCTTCAGCTTCAGGTATTCAGCAATTATTGAAAGGATGAGGTTGTTAGCCCCATCTCCTATCCTATGGAAGGCTTAGCAGGATAGATTATATATATATATATATATATATATATATATATATATATATATATATGTATATATATATATAATGTATATAATGTACAGGTTTCTTACTCCTTATATGTATACATATGAATCCAGAGCCATCTATTAGTGATATTTTTCTCTACTGTATTCTGTCACTGGTAGTTTAACCTTCTCAGCAAAGTTGTTCACCCATGGACAATTTACTTCTGCACAGATTTACTACAGCTGCAGGAGAGAGTCCTCTTTCAGAATCCTCTATCTACTACACAATAGTACTGCATTTTGTAATGTAAGTCAGTGCATTTTGACTTTTAAATATTTTGTGTCCATTTCGTGTTTTTCTACGCAGGCTAATTGTTTAAATGTATTTCGTTAAGAGTGACTTTTGACTGGCGTATCCCTAAGGGGGCAGTGCCGTCAATGTATCTCATGCGGTGCACTGTAGGCATTACTTGAAGTTCTTTGCAGCGTCCCTTCGGTCCCTAGCTGCAACCCCTTTCATTCCGTTTACTCTCTCTCCGTTCATATTCTCTTTCATATATCTTTATTTCCACCCTCTCTTATCAATTGCTTCATAGGGCAACTGCGAGGTTATCCCCCCTGTTACACCCTTCAGACTTTTCTACCCTTAATTTCCCTTTGAGCGCTGAATGAACTCAGAGATCCCAGTGCTTGGCCTTTGGCCTAAATTTGATATTCCATTCCATTCCTTGATTCGGGATTTATTTACAGATATTTCGCTCATTTTTGGCAAAGAGTATACAATACGGATTTTTTTTTTTTTTTGAGCTATCTGTCGACAGTGGGCTATCATTGACTGCCTGTTTCAGCTAAGTATCAAGTCTCTGTCTCTTCCCACACGTCTGGATGGGGAAAGAGACAGACCCGATACTTTGCTGAATTAAAAAAGTCAATGATAAAATCACCGTCGATGCAGATAGCTCAAAAAAATTGAAAAAAAAAAATCCATATCAGACACTTTGCCAAAAAAAGGGACGAAATATTCAAATAAATCCCGAATCAAGGCATGGAATGGAATATAAAATTTAGGCCAAAGGTTGTTTTTTACTGTGCTGGAACAGGCTAAGCACATACTTGACACATAATAATATCAATAATATTTATGTATGGACTTCAAAGTCTAATGGTTATGACACTCACTTCAGTAGTGAGGTAGGCCATGGTTTGAATCCTGGGCGAGGACGGGGCGATTTTAACATGTTTCAATAGCACCTAGACTACTTCTGTTGAGCTAAGCATTTATCTACTATAAGTATCTGGGACTAGCATTTTATTGCTATGGTGAAGTGTAATGTAATATTATAATGATCTTTGCTTTTGTCAAAAATAAGTTCTCACCTTTGTCTTCATTTATATAATAACTAGTTCACCAATACCGTCACAAATTGACAATAAAATTGTTTAGAAGCGGGAAATCTCAACCATAGGGACGTAACGTACCGTCCTGGAACTCAGACTAAAGCACCTTCATCCGCACGCTTGTATAATGGCCAGTGGTGAAAATTGACGGCCACGGGTCGAACGACGGCAAATCTAAAGAGGAAAAATAACCAAATATAACCATATGGATGGATACACACTGGGTTTTATAACATGAAGATAGTAATTTATTTATTAATTTTCTATTACCGCAGAAAGTACACAACAAATATAGATGAAGTTATTCCAATGAAAGACTTTATCTCTTCTCGTGTATTCATTTCTAGCATCGTTCACCCTTGATGCTGTAAGATCAGCTACTCTTGTTTTCACTAAAGAAAAGAAACGCTTAAAGGTTTTGAAAATGATAAACTCAAATAATTATCAGCTACTCTTGATTTCACTAAAGAAAAGAAACACTTAAAAAGGTTTTGAAAATGATAAACTCAAACCTCTGCTTCGGTCCGCACTTTATTGTACTATGCTATTCTAGTTAACGTTTATATTTTTGTTTCATGTTGTATTTCAAGTTACGTGAAGTTACAATATGAACATCAAAAATCTATTATTAGTAAAAAGGTGAATGTCTTCAGAGTGACACACTTATCTTACATGAATAAAGGTCTTCAAAAAATATAATCTTTGGTCTCAGGAGTGAATATTATGTAGCATAGAAAATCAAATGACATTGCATGGCACACTGAATAATTAGCACACGTGTAAGGACAACATTCTTCTATAAATTTTTCCCATTTAGCGTTTATATAATAAATATTCTAACAATATTTTTATGGACGATGAGTTAGCTGTGATGACCTGTGTGAAAGGTCCCATAGATGATTCAAGTTTGTTTTGGATTAGACGATCATAGATGCTGACATGATAAGCCATGTAAAATGTCCTATAGAAGATTAGGCCTAGGTGTAAATAGACAATCCTAGACGTCTGACTTCATGAAGCATGAGAAACGTCCCATAGAAGAGTAGATCTGGACGTGGACTATACATCACATGGATTTTGTAAACAGCAATGGGAGACGTTCCATAGACGATTTATTTATATCTTTGTGAAGATGATCGTAGACGGACGATAGGACTAGTTCGACCACTGCCTCAAATGTCGCAGTGGCCCCGGGAGCACACTCTTTCCAACACATCAACAGCTTCTGGTACACCGTTAGAGGCCGCGTGCTGGATTAGACGGTGAGCCTCACTATGCAGAAGATAATTAGATTATTAATATTTGTTTGGAATATACACTACTAGGATTACTAAGATACCGTTCAGCTATTTCATTTCTAAAAATTGTTTGTTGCCAGGCCTAAATGGTTCGACACAGCATGAAAAATCCTGGCTGGACAATAAACATCCATTAGTTTTTCCATCACTTGTTAAGCTTAATTAACCAGCTACGATGTGAAACGCATCCTGTAAAAGACAGCTAGCTTATTTAACTTGATTATGAATAATTAAAATTATAATTGATAAGAAAAATTACCGGCTATATCATAAAATTTTCAACACAAATGCCATTCCGTTGCTGAATTTTTCTGTAAATTTGTATTTCTATGATCACTAAGCTTAATTAAGCAAACATCCCTTTAGCTTGTAAAGAGTTAAAATACCCTGACGTCTGCTCGAGGACAAGATTTATTTCTCCGAAGAGATATTTTCGAAGCTTCTGTTCTTTGTGACACCATACCAATAAATATCAAGGGTCATTTCTTGATCGGAAGCATAGAATAGTCAGATATGACCAACGTATGGTTCATATAAAAAAAAAAAATATGACAACTGGCATATTGTACTGAGATAGTACTTTAAAAATTCCAGAATTATTTCTGCGTTTTATCTGAATATAAAAATAACTGCAGTATTGACAACTGACGTCAATCTCGTAATGCAAACGTTTCATTTTTATCATCACCTCTAAACTACAAACCAGACATAAACAATAACAAGAACAGAAGACAGAATCTACAAACCCAGGTTCTAGGCCGATCTTGTACCCCTGAAGGTGCCCAACGGCCAAGTTATAGGAGGCGTGGGGATGACCCTGGGCAGCTGCCTTCTTGAACCATTCCATCGCCGCGGTGTGGTTCTTTTCCACGCCTTTTCCTGCGGTGTTTGATAGTGTTTATGACCATTTACGAATACGTCTATTGGAACAGGCGACGAATTATTGTTTTCGTTTGTCGTAGGTAGTTGAAAAGGTGGGGGAGGGTGGGAATAAATGGAAACATTTTGGGATATGTGTCTAGAGGTCTAGCGATTAAATATTATATATATATATATATATATATATATATATATATATATATATATATATATATATATATATATATATATATAAATATATATATATATAGAGGGAAGATATATATATAGAGAAAATATAGCCTATATATATATATATATATAGATATATAAAAGATATATATATAAAAGTTAATAAGTTTTTCAAAAGACTCTCCAGAGAGGGAGTTTACTTGTTCAGAGAATTAAGGGTCAGTTCATAATGAACAAAAGAGGTCAGTAACAGGTCACATTTTAACAAGTTAAAAAGTTTGTCAATTATACGTCCCCAGAAGTGAATGCTCATGAGTCGAAAAATAGTAGAAGTTAACGAAAATATACCAGCATAATTTGTAAAGAGTATCACTTTGATACCCATCTTACCGACGAGGAATTTCTGACCAACAGTCGCCTGGGCCTCTTTGTGTCCGAAATGGGCATAAGCTTTGGTGACGTGGAAATGCATGTGCTCCCCGTAGTACCAAGCATAGTACACCAGGCCAATAGCCGAAGCCACGATCAAAACCTAAGAACAGGGAGGTAAACAGTATTTTATTTTACATCGTTTTTCGTTTACCAAAACTACAAAAACTCTTGTGGGTTGATCAGAGATAGTTATCACCAAAAATGCATTCACAACGATGAAATATGCCTTACAGCATATGTAATTACTTCTGCATTCGAAAATACAGGTTGACTGTTGGGGTTTTTCATTTATTTGTTTGTTGTGATTGCAAGAATATTATGAAAAATTTTTAGTAGGCCTAGTTATTCCTGGTTAAGGAAAGTATGATATATGTAATATTTATCTTTTTCAAATACGGCATAATTTTAAGAAGTTTAGTATAGATCTATATTATTATATTCATGAAATACCATTTTATATTTTGGAAAAGATACGATATAAAACTTCAGAGATATTTAGACAATGCCTTTCAAGGCTAAAACTTGTTCCTAGTCTTAGACCACTATTGATAATCACATGATTAAAGACAAGTTACATGTAAAAATGTTCATGTATCAACAAATATTTTCATCTAATATCTATAAAAACAAAATTTTATAGGTTTTAAAAATATTCAGAAATTTATTTTTATGGACAAAAACTGCATGTAAGACCATTACTAACATTCATACTACTTTTGACAATTCGACCTAATTGCAGTCGAGATTTTCAATTTTATATTGTGCAAAGGCAATTAAGCAAGGCCTTAAAGGCAAAGATATTCTGATATAATTCCTGTATAAAGACGAAAACAATACCTGAAGAAATATGCACAGCCAGGTATCAGGGCGCTTTCTCCTTGCAAGGTACACTTTCCCTCCATAGGGCAGTGAATCGTCCCAATCATCTGGAATGTATCTGGACCCTTTTCCTTTCTTGTCACCTGTGAAGCATGAAGAATATTAAGCTATTTTGAGACATTTCAGTGAATTTGGAAATCATTTTCAAATTACAGTACCATAGTTACCCTTTCCTACCCATGTTGCCACTTTTCACATCGTATTAAGAAAATATCAGACACTTCAGTGAATTTTGAAGTAATTTTCATGATCTTTAATCGTAACAGAAAACACAGTCGTCCAATCTTAGATATACTCTTTGTAGGATAGACGCCCTTTTCCAAGGTCTAAAGAAAAGACATTGTCCCTTACCGAGGTCGAAAGTATAGACATTACGCCTTACCTAGGCCTAAAGAGTAGAGCTCGCCCCTTATTAGAAACTGAGACCGGTTAAAACAAAAAATATTCGTCCTATTTTACAAGATTTCTTTATTTTGCAAGACAGACGTCCCTTACTAAGGTTTAAAGAATAGACATTGCCCCTTACTAAGGTTTAAAGAATAGACATTGCCCCTCACTAAGGTTTAAAGAATAGACATTGCCCCTTACCAAGGTGTAAAGAATAAATAGTGCCCCATACCAAGGTCCAAAGAATAGATAGTGGCCCTTACCAAGGTCTAAAGAATAGACCTTTCCCCTTACCAAGGTTTAAGGAATAGATATTGTCCCTTACCAAGGTCTGAAGAATAACATCGCCCCTGACCTAGGTCTAAATAATATACATTGCCCCTTTACCAATGTCTATTCTTTAGAATAGACATTATCCATTACCAAGTTCTAAAAAATAGACATTGCCCCTTATCAAGGTCTAAAGAACAGATTCCGCTCCTTACCAGACAGCAGAGGCTCTGTCTCGCCCTGCTTTTTGTCCACCTCTTCTGTGGCTGCCGCTGCTGGAGTACGGGTTCGAAGCCTAGCGGTGCCAGGCCGTGGGTTTTACTGTTTAGTCGAGCCCCTAGTTTTCCAACCATGGTGACCTGTAGCAAAATGGGAATATTTGTTGTAACGTGTGCATAAATCTTGTGTAGATAAAGTATAAGACCTGCAGAGTAATGTCCATTTTCGATCAACATTAGGAGAGGGTGGGCAGCAAGATGGAAGAGAGAGAAGGTGAATGGAGGTACAGTCAAAGGAATGAAAGGAGCTGCAGCTAGAGGCCGAGGGGACGCTGCAAAGAACCTTTAAATAATGCCTACAGTGCACCCCGTGAGGTGCACTGACTGTACTAACCCCCTACGGAAGATAAACATTATCGCCCTCTTTCTGACTTACTTATCATCCACTTCCTTCGGTCACTCCTAAGCAGTCTATTGCTCCAATATTCTCAACTCATTTAAGGAAAAATCTTTTGTTTCTGGTTCTCGTCACACTACCTAATAATAATAATAATAATAATAATAATAATAATAATAATAATAATAATAATAAATTTTAGTGTTGTTCATGCATTAGGCCTATAATGGTTCCTGACTTTAGCGACCCAAATGAGGAGGACGTTTACCGGAGAGTTTATCACATATGTTTATCCATTTATCTCGCTAAGCGGCTAAGGGAAGGTCGCTCATTCCTGCAGTTCATTCTTTAGAAGTTGCGCAAAAACAAATAGCGAAACAGGAAGTGACTGGAGCTTTTCTTCTGAATCCTATGTATGTAAGTACGTGACAAATGGTTGTAGTTTCATAAGTTTACAAAGATCAATAAGGCACCCCAACAACCTCTCCACACACATTTATATATGAATGAATTTTTTATCACATCACCGTGATTCATATACAAGCATTAAGCTACAAACGTCCTTTAATATCCATTCGCTCTACCTCCGGAAATAATATATTTTCACATATGTTACCGAAGGGGAATTTTTAGTTGATAATAAGTTCGTCGTCCCGTCGGCTCGAACCAAAGAAGGACAAGAACTCAGGACTACAGTGACGCCTCTAACCCACAAGGCCAACATATATATATATATATATATATATATATATATATATATATATATATATATATATATATATATATATATATATATATATATATATAATTTCCACTAAAAGGGAATACGCTAGATAAACGCAACACGCAAACATCTGAACTCTCATTACCAAACATGGCCTACTGTTTCAATTTCCTTAACTCGGAAATCAACGCAGGTGTTTTCAAGCGCTTCCACTTCTTAGGAACCACTAAATCTCTCTCCCCTCGAGTCTCCCCTCTCCCCTCTGTTTTGCGTGACTTCCCCTCACCCCTCATTCGCGCGTGTTTGCTACCCGTTCCTTAGCAACGGTAATCACAAGAAAGGTGCATCGATTCGACAGGCTCTGGAAGAAGTTGGAAAGTCAGAATGTGTATCTTTTGACCTAAATGGATAGAGAGAGAGAGAGAGAGAGAGAGAGAGAGAGAGAGAGAGAGAGAGAGAGAGAGACTGAACGTCAGAGCTTCATTTGACTAGACGAATAGCGACAATAACAGCTTTACTACAACTTATTATTATTATTATTATTATTATTATTATTATTATTATTATTATTATTATTATTATTATTATTATTATTTATTTGAACACAATTCGTCTATGTGTATGGACTCTCTCTCTCTCTCTCTCTCTCTCTCTCTCTCTCTCTCTCTCTCTCTCTCTCTCTCTCTCTCGTCTTGCAGTCCTCACTGTGAACCATTGCCCTCACACTAAACTCCCAAGGGTCAGTTGTAAGTTTCCATCCACAGCTCTTTGGTGCAAGTATATGCCACAGATGTCCGGTAAGTACAGGTGGTCACTCAAGAACGGAGAAGTTTATTTATACTTCAATAGAAAGACTTGCGTAATCCAGTGGCCGTATCTAGCCCAGGCTAGTTGGAAAGAATGAAAAAAAAAACGCAAGTGGGATTTTATCTCGAATGGAGAGATGGACCACCTCTGGAATTATTGGCCATAGAAATTTGGGGACACTGAAAATGGAAGATGATTCCGGATTTCGAAATTTGATAATTAACGAACCTTGCGGTCAAAGGGTTGTCAGTTACAGAATGGCGACTTTCTTTTTTTTCTCTCTTCCGTTTGTACAACTTTATCTTACATTCGAAATTCTCTCACCAGTCTCTCCACCTTACCTACGATTCTTTTACGTAAATTTAATCCTTATCCAGTAAAAAAATCCTACCAAATTTAGCTACAATTTAGCGATAAAGTACTGTAGAATTTTTCGGCATAAATTTCACAGCGGTAAGGAATGTCCTTGAATGAGCAAGCACACACACACATACCTTGGATTTTAAAGAAGAAGAAGCAAACATTATGGTACACTCATCACTACCAAACCTCATTCAACCGAGAGAGAGAGAGAGAGAGAGAGAGAGAGAGAGAGAGAGAGAGAGAGAGAGAGAGAGAGAGAGAGAGAGATTGACTGTTTTCGTAATTCTCCATCATGCATCAAGTGCCTCGAGTTCCCCTTAAATCTCAGTAACCTCATGATTTATAAACGCCATTTCAAAGCTCTGCGATCACACTAATCAATACGACCGACCATGGACTGACTTTTCGTGAAGGTTATTCCAGGGTATTTTAGGACCATCTCATGCTTTACAGCTTATTGATTGGCCCTCGGAGCCGTGGTGAGTTGTAAGTCTCTAACCTTCTTCATAGCAGCCCACTTTCCGTTAGGCGGCCGTTTAGCAAAATACATAACTTTTAAGTTCGTTGAAGTATCTATATTTTTTGTTGCTTCTAAAGTTTATTTCAGCATTCCATTAGAAAGTAGATAAACAAAACAAGGGACAAATGTGGGGATAAACGGACACATATGAATAGTTTCAAGATAATTGTGATATGACGAATCAACGGGAACGCATTCTTGTACACTTTACAAAGTTCAGATTCGATTCCATTAGGTAAAATAAGATCATCCAGCCCTCAAGATCACTGAACGGAAATTATAATATCATGCTGTTCTTAATTTGAAATATGATGATTAAATCTCGTATGTTACTAACTGCAGTCTTCTCATACTCTTGCTGTCCGTCTGAATGGCAAATTTTTGCATTGCGTAGGCAACCTTACCTATAGATGCGGTATCTAATCGCCTTTAGGCGGACAATCTTACCCTTTGCAATGGAATCTCCTGATTTTCGGTTCTTCCTTTTGAACAACGTTGCTATATACAGATCTGCCCTACTGATAACTCCTCTATCTCCGAAACAGAATCGTTAGACCTATTATAATACTTTTTCTGAATACACAATTACACCATCATCTCACTGCTTGAATGTTCTGATTTTAGGAAACGAAATACAGGAATCATCGAGACTTATTTTTTGCAGAAATAATCGTCAAAGTAGCAAAGGGAACTGAATAAATTCTAATAGACAAGCTCTGATTGCCAGGACAGTAACGTAAGACTTACTTTTCCAGAAGCCTGCTGCCGAAAAACGTGTCAAGGCAACGTCAAGCCAAGAACTAATACCTTCCTCACGTTCGTGCAAGACACCCCCTTCCCCTTCCCCTTCCCCACTTCACTCCCCTTCACCCTCACCCCTTCCACCTTCTTTACTCACTTCTCTCCTTCCTGAATATTCATTCACACTTGCTAACAATGGTTCATTTTTCTTCTCTATACTCCTTTAGAGTAGTTTTCCATCATGCCTCGATTCATATCTTCATTCCTTGTGTATACACAAATTCTGTCCTGAAAACGGGCACTATCACATTACCGGTCAGGGGTAAACGATGATTCTAATTCAAGAGTACTAGAAGCTACGCACAATTTCATTTTCTAAGGAGAGACTTGGAAATAGAGTAATTATTACGTTTCGTTTCCATTCCTCAAGAAGGAAATTTAGCTTTGATACATATTACCATAAGAAAGTATTGTATTTAGAAGTGCAGGCAGTAATTCTTTGTGGTGTGTGTGCGCGCGTGTGTTTGTGTGTGTGAAAGAGAAATAGAGATTGAATTGGCTTAAAGACAGGGAGATTTTACAGGAGAAAGTAAAATCAGATGACAATAACCTTACTTACAACATGGAATGGAAAAAGTCTTGTTAATAAGCCCGACTCATTAAAATTGGAAATGTTAGCAGAAATAATGAAAATATATGTAAATCATCCGAAAGAAATAGACTGTTTGTTACGAGGGGACACGATTCGTATAAATTCAGAAGTATTCAAGTGTTATACGACGAGAGGGTACGAGTTCTATCTATCTATCTATCTATCTATCTATCTATCTATCTATCTATCTATCTATCTATCTTTTGCGTTTATTTTTGGGGGCCCGCTATCGGCTCCTCACATTGTTCATTAGAATGATCCCTTTCTATTAGTCAATCAATTTTAGCTTAAAACTTCACTAATGATCTTTTCTTCTAGGTCGGAACTGTTTAAGAATTCATATATTTTTAGTGTCTTAAGTTATGCCTTTAAATAATACATTGTAATTCAGTTTAAGAAAACGTGGGAGTATGAATTGCCAGTTATGTGAAACCTTTACAAGGACAGGTGAAGTAGTTAGAAATTTCATATTTAATGAGCATTGGGTAATAAATGAAAACTAAATATCATATCAAATGTGAAAAATTAAGGTGCAAAATCAGTAAATGGCATATACAGTGAATTAAAGAATATCTCACATGCACTTGAGGCGCCGTTACAACGGTAACGTCATGTCCATGCAACCAAAACAGTACTGAATGTCTGGCTTAAATAGCATATGCTTTACATAACGTAAATAGAAAACGGGAATTATTTTCTTTCTTACTGCTATTTCAACATAATAGCCGGCCTAATCAGAAATTTAATGACTTAAAATAATAGTTAAGACTTATCAAAATGCTTATAAAACAATTTTATTGTGGTAATAATTCATATAATTGTAATAAATCGTTTAAAATACTGACACTTTATCCGACCCTTTTTGATTCTGTCTTAAGGGTCAACGCGGATCAACGTGTTGCGGCAACGTAAATTCATGTGTGGATTCGATAATAACCTCTAAATTTCAGCCATGCAGAGTGACGATGTGAGTTTTTAATTAAAGATTGAGTATCTTGTTAAAGTAACAGCCTTTTTTAAAATAAAAAACCGTATAAAAATAAATGGTTTTAACTGAATTAGACAGCCTAAGTTACCGTAAGTACGGTAGGCGGAAGTCCACTTCTAAGCTACTAGGCTACTAGGCGAAGGTTAAGGCTCGTAGGATAGGTTAATAACATCTATCATCAAGCTTAGTATAAAGAGAAATATGCCAAAGGGGCGTACTAAAGTTCCAATTAGGGTAGAACTATGGGGCTGCCCCGCATCGGGTATTAGCCTACCTTGGGAATTGACTTTTCCTGTAGTAGGATATTTTGGTTATTTATTAACAATTTACCGTTATTTTTTGGCGGTAGACTGTAATTAACCTGTAAATGAACATCACAACTGATATGTTATTGTGTCCTGGCCATCCTGGAATGCTATTGCGCATGCGTAGTGTTAGCCTACAGGCCAGGCTAGGGGAGGTTTTGGTAAAAAGTGGAGTTTCCTTCACCGGGCAGGGTTGGTTAAGTAACGTGGCCCACTAGGTTAGGTTAGGTCAGGTACGTTAGGTTAGTACACTAGTTCCGGTAATTCTAAGTATTAGTTCCATGCATGTTTTTACGGTAGAACTATATAGTAGCTCTTCGGCGGCTACTGCCTTCTAACTTAACTTTTTCTACATTTTTTTTCTTGCTAATTATGAATTTACCTATAATTTTTGGCGCTCGTGTCTAATTAGCCTGTAATTAACCCCCGAAGTCCATCCAACAAGGGGTTTCCAGACGCGATCTTCACAAGACAGAGCACGGGTACGTCCGTTTCGAACCGTTCATATCCCATCCGGCAAGTGCAACAACTTGTTAATGTATGGGCACCCAACCCCCCCTGGGCCAATACTAAACACGGCGAAGGGACATTCCATTTGGCCGACAACAAACAGATGCCCCGCCAGTATCAGAACCCCTAAAAGTGTAGAGAAAACCAGTTGAAAAGGTAAAAAACAGGTGCGGAGCTAATATATAGAATTACCGTTTTTACCTTGGAAACTGGTTGTTTCTACACTTACGGCTTCTGATACTGGTGGTGCATTTGTTTGTTGTCAGCCAAATGGAATGTCCCTTCGCTGTGTTTAGTACTGGCCCGGGGGTGCAATACCCATACATTAACAAGTTATTGCCCTTGCCAGATGGGATATGAACCATTTGAAACAGATGTATCCGTGCTGTGTCTTGTGAAGATCGTGTATGGAAACCCCTTGTTGGATGGACTTCAGGGGTTAATTACAGGTTAATTACATTCGTGTGACAAAAATTGAAGGTAAATCCATAATTAGCAACCAAAAAACTGTAAAAAAAGTCAAGTTAGAAGGAAATCGCTGTCTTGGAGCTACTATGTAGATCTACCCTAGTTCATTATATAATAAGTTTCCTTAGCCAATAATCCCTGCTTGAACATATAGCTCCCTAATGATTTGTACATGCACGGAACCATTGCATAGCCTAACAATAACATGGCAGTCCTAGCAGAGTCACCCTCTAGTTTTAGCCTACCCCAATTAGCCCCAGAGAAATTGGATTGCAATCATTTTAGGCCTAGGCCAGGGTCTTTTATTTATTTTTATGATATTTACCCTCTTGTTTATGTTTATAATATTTACCATCTTTTGTTTGTGCTTATGATATAGCCTATACCCATTTATGTTTATAGTATTTTACCCTGTTTTGTTTATTTTATGATATTTACTGTGTTTTGTTTATGTTATGATATTTACAGTGATTTGTTTATGTTATTTGCAGTGTTTTGTTTATGTTATGTTCACCCCAAGGGGCTGATACTATACACGGCTCCCATATTGCACAT
This sequence comes from Macrobrachium rosenbergii, assembly GCF_040412425.1. Classification (NCBI taxonomy): domain Eukaryota; kingdom Metazoa; phylum Arthropoda; class Malacostraca; order Decapoda; family Palaemonidae; genus Macrobrachium; species Macrobrachium rosenbergii. The sequence goes on along the minus strand of NC_089749.1, from coordinate 19,045,719 downwards.
AAATAAGCAAAAGGTGGTAAATACCATAAATGTAACAAAAGATATTAGCATAAACAAAAGGCAGTAAATATTCCAGTTGGTGACTGGCGGGAACCAGGCCATGGTAGAAGTCTTCAGTTTTACCAAAAATTTGCCCAGTTTCTATAATAATGCCACAAGAATGTAAGGTTTGGTGTAGGCTTATGGTGTTTTTGATGTAAAATTTTACAAGTTACCCATAGGCTAGGTTAGATATGATTTGGTTGATTCTGACATTCACTTCCTTTGGAAATGCATAGTTACTTCATTGTCCTTCCTCCACATCTAAATTTTTGGGGACCATGATGGGAAGTTAGGGTCCTATGGATTGGGAGAAAAAGAAAATATTGAATATGTGGTAATAGTTTTTATCTGGATTTATCCCGACCTGATGTTAGTGCAGGGGCTGGATTCTGCATGATTGGGAAGTTTTATCCCCCCTGGATCTCACCCCTTTGACCTTTCCCTCTTAACCTGACATAGAGCACAATACATGGGTACATTCTAACTTAACCTTCCCCACCCTAGGTGCTGGGTCCTACCTGACCTGGGTGGGGAGCCCTCACTTAACTTGATGTAGGGTGTTGTAGAGTGTATAACAGTGGTATATTTACTGGGTTATATCTGACGTAACTTAGAATGCCAGTCCTACTTAATCTCCCTGGAACATCATGAAATTATTTAATGTTACCATAGATGTTTTAGTCTAGGCCCAGTAATTACCACGGTCGCAGATAAGATTTAGTATTTAGTTGCACAGGGTGCAGCTTTGTTACAAGGTGATAGGTATATTCATGAAATTAGCCTGTAATGATGTAAAAAACTTCATGCACTATAGCCATACAAACTTGTTATTTTACTTACTTTATAACACCTGATACATGGAGTATAGCTTGAGTACAGTAAAAGGTTAAAATTTTGTAATTTCATCCATTTTTCAGGGAACACATTTTGTACCAGGCATTATAGCACAAATTTAAGAAATTCTTTGTTTTCATGGATCAGCGTTACTCTAATTTTGAGTTTTTGTACTTTGGATACTTGCTTACATTGTTAGGAATTATATATATATATATCATGAAATAGGAATTTATGTGGGCCTTGATTCCAAGAAAGTTAAGCCTCAGAATTTCTAAATGATATCGATAGAACTGTGGTAATTAATTGCTAATAGTATGTAGCTTTGGTGACATTCCATTGTGAGGGTATTTATTTAGTTTTATTTTACAAGGGGTTCTTGCAGCACATAGGTTTCGACATCTTGAGTATATTAGTGTTAATTGATTCTCTTTTTCTTTTTCAGATCACATGGAGTATTATAAACAAAACATTGTGTTCTTTTAAGATACAGTAAGTGTAAAGATTTTTTCATTATATTGTACTTTTTAATATTAACCATAAGATAGTGCTTTTATAGATGCCAACAGGTGTAATTTCCTTGAACATTATTAGATTATTTAAATCCTGGTGTCTAATAATACTTACAAAAGTCAGGGTTACCCTGTTATAAGTGTGCATATGGGGCCATCGCCACCTCTACAGGTGGATCCGGTCACTATCTGCGTAGTTTTAACTCTCCTGCAATAAGGAAGGGTAGTGAGGTGGATAATTTTAGTAAAGTAATTAGTACATATTGGAAAGAATTTACTGTGTTTTATCATAAAAAATTTGTTATAAACCGAACAAGCTTTTCAATACTTTGGATAGCTGTTTATATGGGACAGCTTCAGTGTCCAGAAGATTTTCCCTGATGGGGAGGTGCTTGGCCAGTGACATTGTTGGCAGACCAAAGCGCATCAAACAGAAGTTTGGAACTAACAACAGTCATGACTAGATAAGGGCCTAGTTAGTATGGTCATGGTTTGTACTTAGAATTGGATTCATATGTTGAGAGAATTACCAAAAGGTGATGTTTGCTGTGAAGATGAGGTGAAATGACAGGTATCCTAGATACACTTTTGTGAGTGAGGATGATGAGTCTGCCCCAACCCTTCTTTCTTTTTCCATAGGATGTGACACAGTTTGGACAGCAGTTACTATTATGGGAGAGAGGAGAATGTACATCTGTCGATTTAAGTGTTAGATCCCTCGAGTAAAACTTGATGAAAGTAGAAGACGACATCCAGTTGGCCTTGTCAGAATTGTATTAATGTATACATATGTCTTAAATGCCACAGAAGTTGAATGACTTGACCTCATGACTCTTGACTTTAAAAACTGATGCCTCAGATTCCAAGGTAGAAGCATATGCATATGAAGTGACCTGTTTAGCTAAAAAGATATTTTATTCATTGAATTATTGCTTGACAGTGCACTAGATAAATGCTACAGGCATGAAGGCATCTGTTGCCCATGCCCCTAGGTCTGGAATAACCAGATTACGAAGTCGTAACATGAGTGAAATTTTGGGGAGTGAAAGTTCAGCCGTGTTGCCCTAGGAACCATTTGTTGCCTATTCCTGTAGATCTAGGATAACAGGGTTACGAAGCCTAACATGATGGAAATTCCGGGGAGTGAGAATGCAGATATTTGACACAGACGACACACAAATATGTTAATTACCAGTTCCACCAGCAGAGCTGCTAAGGGATCTTGGTGCATACTTAGACATGAGGGAACTGGAACTCTCTTCTACTTGGGGGGTGTGTCTAGAAATTGCCTTACAGCAGGCATTAGAATTACATTGACAGTGCTAGGTATAGGAGTACACAAGTATATAATATTTCTTGAAAATATGAAGGCAAATGTTGCAAAAATTTGTAGACTTATGTAGTTCTTTACCACATGTAGAAGAATATGTTTTTTCTGAATGTTGAATTATCAGCATAAATTTCCCAAACAGCTTATTTATACTAAGATTCATGGTTAAATTTTTCTTTAATGTGTACCATGACTGATTACTGACTTCTTGTCATTTTCTACTTTCAGAGCAAAGAGTCAGAGATTCTGTCGGAATGAATATAACCTAACTGGTTTGTGCAGTCGTAGTTCATGTCCCTTGGCCAACACACAATATGCAACTGTTAGAGAGGAAAAAGGTATACTTTACCTCTACATGAGAACAGCAGAAAGGCAAGTATGATGACTTGTATTGGAATTTGATTTTCCTAGTTACAGTATATTAGCATGTATCCTCAACTGATGCTGTGTTACAGCATTTATAAGGAATTATTGTGGCATTTAAACCCAAACTGGTCATACAAAACTTTAAAGTTATGTAGTTTAGATTGAAATTGGAATTTTTCTTTGATTTGCAGTAGGATTGGCAATTAGTGGGTACAATAACTGTTAGTTGTGTACTCATGTGTATTGTGGGTAGATCATTTGGCACAGATAGCACCTCTATTCAGTTGATGTACTGTAATCATGTAAGCTGATTTTTCCACCCAGAGGTGGTGCTCTTTTTTCTTTTGCTGCCTCATTTTTTATTTGGTTCAGAGAAGAATATATTTGTGTTTTAACATTTTCTGTTTTATTTAGATGGAAAAGGACCTGTCTGTAGCTTGTTCTATGAACTAGTTGTTTTCAGCTAAAATGTTTTGTGTCTTACTAGGATTTGCTTATTCATTCAGTGTGACACATGTTGGGACTGAAAATGCAAAATGCAGTTAGAATTTTTGTCATCTTTAGTAGAAGCTTGTGATGACTAACCCTGCTGTGGAGGTACTAGGGTCTTAGAAAGTTTCCTGCCTGAAAAGAAGCCATTTGAAATCAAGTGATCAAACTAGTCTTCCAAAAATTATGCCATTCACATGTTTGTGCCTCTTATATACTGTATATTATTATATTATTAGAATATTTTAGTTTATAATGTATTTTGTGATGCCATGAACTTGGTTTGTATGATTGTGTTGGGAATTCCTAGTACTGTATACAAGTTTGGAAAGTCCTTTGTTATTTCCAAGACTATTATAGCTGATGGAGGAAACCTGTATTTCAAATAAGTTTTAAGTGTGGAAGCCATTTCATGTTGTAAATGGTTGGTATGTTTTAAGACTGATATCATGGTTTTTATTTTTTTATGGACCAGGTTGTGTTTTTTTTTAATTGTGGGTTCTGGTAACATAGATGCTTCCAGAATTCTCTTTGTCTTGGGTATAGAATGTTTTCTGAGTTCTCTCCTTAGGGACCATGGGGATCTTGTAAGCATAATATCGTATATTTTTTTGATTTTCATACTAGATAGGAAAACTTGATAACAATGCATCAAGTCCCTTGGATCAGGTGTCCTATCAGATTGCCAGGTATGTCTTCATAGATAGTGACATTGTTATGAAGCAAGTTCCACTGTACTTAATGTTTAAATATGATTCTCACTATAGTTAATCCTATGGATAAGTTTAAAAAGTTGTACAGTACTGCTGAAATCTTAACTCTGTAGTTGTACATGGATAGGGCAAGGATGGTGGAGCGAGATGATGTCAGTCCAAGTGCTTTAATGATTAGTTTCCAGTTACCCCACTTTCTTTTAGCTGAAAACAGTGATTCACAGGTTATGTATGCAACACATGGCACTCTGTTTTTCTGTAAGTTTTCTTGCCAATTGTATGGGTATAAATGCAGGTTCCTAATGATAAAGTACAAAGAATTTTGCAAACATGCAGTATTGCTTCATTTATCCTGTCTTGAGAATGCTATTGCACTATAGTTTCAACTGTGGAGTTTCATAGTAGTATGAAAAATGTTGCTACTAATTGTAATTTGGACAGACAATATGAGTGACTAGCATAGAACTGTATACAATCAAAGCTTCATAAAATTATTTGACAAAAAATTTGTTACTACTGTACTGCATTGAACAAGGTTTTTGCCATGTATCTGAGTAAGTACCAATGAAAGTATTCTTTTGTATTTTTGGTTTTATGAGTTATGTAAATCTATGGCGTATGCCATATTGTAAATACACATGTACAGTATGTGAGAACATGTATGAAATATTAAGAATTTCAGTGGTTTATACCTTATAATGTATCTTTTGTTTGTGTGCAACCAGGACTTTAAATCATATCTGGTTACTGAAGGCGTATTGTTTTCATTCGTTTATTCTTTGTCATTTCAGAGCCTTTTTCCCAGCCAAGCAATGGGAAAAGGTCAAGCTTTCCAGGAATTTTGTAAAGGCTTTGCAGCAGATAGATGAAAACCTGGTTTTCTGGAAAAAATATTTCCGCCAAAAATGCCGGCAGCGATTGTTAAAGATCACTCAGTATTTGACTCGTATGAGGAAGATCAAATTAAAAGGGAAACAGTAAGTAGCTATTGTATAGTATTGTAGCATATATTATTTCATACTGATACTGTATTTTGAATGCAGTATATTATTGTAGTGTTTGGTAGTGGCATATAATTCCCACTATTCCTTTAGTCTTACAGTCAGTGAAGATAAGCAGTGTTGGGTTTAGTTGGTATGTGGATGGATGACTGTCAACGAATGCTCGACGATATCAGTTATAACATTCCCCAGTCATCTTACTGTACACTTCATTTAGGGTACTGCTTACAATGTGTCCCTTGTGACACCTAGTAGATGCTGCTAAACATTCTTTGTGGCAGCCCTTTTGTCCCAGCTACATTACTTTCTACTGATTACTTTCCATTCATTTTTTTTTTATTTCCTTCACCAGTTTGTCCAGCTTCTTCTTACTCCTGGTTTTACCTTACACAAAAAAAAAAAATAATTAAGAACCAGTCATTTGGGATAGCTAAGTGATAGTAGAACTGTGACTTAATTGTACTTGTTATTTGAGCTATTTCACAATTTTGATAATAGTAAACAACTAAACATTAATGAGTTGTAGCATGCTTACAATTTGAATTGGTCTCAACCTTGCCATTCTGACTTGTCATGTTACAGTTGTGTGTTTTATGAGAAATGTCTGTTAAATAACTTTTTATTCTTATAGCAAAAAGCTGATCCCAATACAACGTAACATAGATGTACGACTGAGGAGGCGAGAAGAAAAGGCTTTAGTAGCTGCTCGAATAGACAACGCAATTGAGAAGCAACTTTTGCAGAGACTGAAAGAAGGAACTGTAAGTATCTGAGAAATTTGAGTTCTGAATGTCTCCCATAACAACCAGTATCTCTATTCCCATCAAATAGCAATGATTCCTGGCATTATTGTACTGGAATGTACTGTGTCAGAGAAGTCTGCCAGTGTTTACAGAGCTGTTTTGCATATATATACTTTGCCACTCCTGTTTTCTCCCAAATATACCATTTTTCACAAACTGAGGTGGCCAGTTCTATGACATGAGAAATCTGGCTTAGTGTTCTGATTAAACTGCAGTATCTCACAGTCAGTTGTAGACTTTGGAAATTTCCATCTTACAGTTTAGAAATCACATCATTGTACCAAGAGGCTTTATTAATAATATTGTTAATAGAATATTTGTAAAAAGAAGTCGTCATTTTGTTGTTTGTACAGTTTGGTCAGTCATATAATTGTGTAAAACACTAGTAGTTTTTGTAATTATTACAAATTATAGTAATGAGCTTGATGATTCATAATGATATTTGATAAGAGTTCAGAGGTCTGGTTAAACAAATCATTTATAACTAACTAACTGATAAATACTCCCCATGACACATTGGGTGAATATGTAAAACTACTTACCTTTTACATTAAAAACTGTTTTATGACAAGTTTTAAACACCAGTGATTTGAACAATTTTGATAGTCTTTAATGTTATCTAGGTTGTTTTTAACATGCAGTCTACAGTGTATACTTTTATAGGAACAAACACTCTGACCAGTAATGTGAAATGTATAATATGCCAAATTCTTAAATTAAGACATACTTTACATTTTTTATAATTAAAAACATATTCCAAGGTATTAAATTTAAGATATGCTCTACATTTTGTGTAATTAAAAAAAGTACATAAATATGTGCAACTACATATTGCCTAGTTGTCCATCTCAGTATTTGTGAAAATAAAACTGCAGATCAGATCTTGCTTTAAAAGCAACAAATTACCTATAGTGTGCTTTTAACTGATTTATAAATAACTGAAAGGTTCCATAATTAATGGCAACATGAATAGAATAATGATTCTGCAACTTATAGGTTATGGGTATGTTTAATGAAAAGAGAAATATCTCCATGCAGTACCATCTTAAAAGGATGAGACATCTTAGGAAGGATGAAATATAGGCATTACTTATCTACTAACCGGAGGGAAGGATATGCCTCTAAGATCTTGGTATCTTATTGGTTAAGACATTAGCATACTCTGATGTCTATGAAGAAGGAACCTCTTGGATGAGAGTGACAGTTCATGAAATCAGGACACTGTCAACTTCTTTAGCCTTTAAAAGAAATGTTGGGATTTCTGCAGTCCTAAGTGCAAATACTTGTCAACTGCTTCTTGAAAGATGTTACACCCAAGGCAGTGGAATTGTGCTTCTTATGACTGTTAGTTGCAACAGGCCATGCCATGATCATTTCAACCACTGATGAGATGTAGACTTCCAGGGTTACAAGCTACTATATCCCCTTTGGTTGGTTTACTTTTGCTTTTCAATTTTTTTTTATAAGCTGCTTGCTTTTCCCTTTTTATTATTAAGTTGCTACTTGACTCAGGTACAATTTATTACTACATATCCAGGGTGTCCACCTTTATGAAGGAAACTGTGATTATTTTTGGCACTTAGAACCTGACTATTTTCTGTCCCCAACTGTTCTTCAAAACCATTAAACCTCACAGTAGCTGGACTTAATCCTTTTCATCCTCTCTCCCAAATATCTGTTCAGGTTAATTATGATTGAAGGATTTTTCTTGAAATAGTTCAAACAAAACTTTTTATACAAACTGATCAGTCATAGTACTTACCTTCCTCCTAGTCCCCTTGTTGTAGTTTTGTTGAAATTTTCACACAAATGTGATCATAGATGTGCATTTGCATCGTCACTCAGTGAGTGGTTTTCTGGTTATTGTTGTTTTTCCATATACAATATTAGGAAGTTATATCTAGGGAATTCAACAATGAATTAAAGCCAAATATGATTGATAGGCTTGTATTCTAAAGACTTGAATCTGTTTGTGTCCTGGTTATTGCCTGATGATCCTGCTGAATAAGCCTCCCAGTATCAGCTGTATTGCTAATGCATTTATTCTTCAGGTATTATGTGTGGTGACCTCATTGGTGTTTCGTGTGATTTCTTCTTCGCTAAGCCATACTTTGTTGTGTTTTCACAACTGCCCTTGGCCTGATTAAAAGCCTGAACCAATTTAAATCCAAGCAGAGTCTTTGTTAAATACTTTCTTATTAAGTAGGATGAAGTTTTAAAACATATATGTTGCAGTTGATCTCCAGTTTGTTGTGGCAAACCTGTCAGATTTCTTTTGCCTTACAAGGTGTGCCAGCTCCACTGGTTGACCATTTGCTTCTGGTGCTTTTTTCAGTGATGTATAGTGATGTTAATTTATACTGTACTCTCAACAGAAATTTTGTATTTAATGTAAATACTGTTGTTGTTGATGGTATTGTTGTTTATTGTTCTGTTGATTTTTACAGTGTTACTATTGTTGTGAGTTTATTTAATAGTTTTGATTCTGATTTTATGTTAATTTTAATTCTTTTGGGAGACATTGAGCCAAACCCTAGGCCTGTTACTTATTACAGCAAGAAAAATTGCAAAGCACTTGACACAGATATTTGGGGCTTAAGGTAGAATTTTCTTGATCTCTCAGAGTTGTGCCCATAACTACAATTTGTTTTTATCTGAGACTCTTGTAAGTAGTAACAAGTCTAAGGTTGAGTTTTTAATCCTGGGGTTTGATGTCCCTGACTTTATTTATTGTCGTAACATCCCGCATGCGCAAGGTATGGCTGTATACTGTAAGTCAGGACAACCTATTTATCGTCAGAAAAATTTGGTGTAGTAGCCATGAAGTTCTTGTTTTAAAATTTTCTGTAAGTAATCCAAATATTGACGACTCTATGCATAACTATCTTTTGGAGAGGATTAGTATGGTTTAGTCATAGGATTCAAAAGCTTCATTCGTTATTTGTGGAGACTGTAATGCAAAGCACAGTGAGTGGCTAAATTAAAATTCCGCAGATCAACATGGCTGGTCTGCTCTTAATTTCTCTGTGTCCTCTGATTTTGCCCAGCTAATTGAGGAACCCATGCACATTTCTGGTAATAGGTTAGACCTCATATTCACAGATGTTCCAGCTGTTGTGAAGTCCAAGATCTGTGAATATATAGGCACTAATGACCATTGTTCCATTGAGATCGGCATATCTGTCATTCAGTATATTCCTAATTCCACCAATTGGGATCACATTATTGAAGCTTGTTGGGCACTTAATATTTCAGATGCTGTATTAGATCCTGATTCCAAGAAGAAGTTAAATGAAGTGCTGATGGCTATTTTAATTAGATATGTCCCTAGAAAGGTTATAAAATTTAGAACAAATGTCCAGCCATGATTTGATGATACATGTAGACGAGCCTACCTCGACAAACAGACCAAATTCAATGCATGGAAGCAAAACAACACTTATCATACAGCTGAGAGAAATTGCAATAATTCCTTGAAGTGGAAACTTGAAGGAATTATTCAGCCTCATCTGTGGTGGACCAAATTGCACAGTCTGTCTTTGGGTCATGCTCATCTTCCATTTCACCACTACTAACAGATGATGGTAGATTGGTTACTGGCCCTAGGGAAATGGCTGAACTGCTTCATCAAGCTTTTGAAGCTAAACAATCAGCTGAGGATTTTTCTCTCCCTGATACTTGTCATCCTGAACCTTTTCTTACAAAATTTGCATTTTGCTCCAGGGATGTTGAGAAAATTCTGGATAATCTTGATAGCTGGGGTGGGAAGACCTTGATGATTTCTTCCCTTTGTTTTTTAAAAAAGTTGCTAGTGTGTTGTCTCCCAAATTTAGTAGATACTATAGATGTCTATGTCAACGTAGTATCTTTGCGAATGAGCGCAAGCTTAGTAATACAACGTCTCTTCCAAAGAGTGGCATATCTGCAGACTGCAGTTACTACAGGCCACTCGCTATTTGCCCTGTGCTCTCCAAAGTTGGTGAAAAACCTTTTTTTAAGCCACCATATAAATATGCTGAATCTTAAGGATTGTTAGTTGATAGTCAATATGCATATATCTAGCAGCTAGGTACCTGCGATGCTTAGACTTGACATACCACTTGCAAGGGAACCCTGATAAGGGTTTTGAGTGCAGAGTAATTCAGATTGATTTTATTGCTGCTTTCTATCTAGTAAATCACAAGGTGCTTATTTATAAATTTTAGGATCTGGGAGTGGGTTGATATGTTTTAGGATTACTTCAAGATTTCCTTACAGGTAGGCAGCAGCAAGTTGCTGTGGACAAGATCTTTAGTGAACCAAGACCTGTTGTATCTGGAGTTCCACAGGGCAGTGTTCTTTGTTCACTGTTATTTTTAGTGTATGCAAGTGACATAATTGGCCTGGAAAACAAAACTGTTCAGTATGTTGATGATGCAACACTAATGGGTGTAGTAGTCTCCACTTTTGAGAAATGAAGCTGTCCTCAGCCTCAGTTGGGGCATGAACCGGATCAGGGAATGGTGTAGTCGGTGGGATGAGGCTGAACTCCAGTAAAACGAAAACACTATTGAATAGCAGATATCGTACAGATTTCCCACCCCATCCTCCCTTTCAAGTGGATGGAACTTTGTTGAACGAGTCTGAAGCTTTAACTATTCTAGGTGTAACCTTTGTACATCTAACATGAAACATGTAAAGTTTAGGAAATACATGAGGAATGAAGGTATTGTTTATGGAGCTTCATATATTTTAACAGTGATAAAATCAGTGCAGCCTGTTTTAGGTCATTTGTACCATTTACTAGAATACTGTTCTCCAGTGTGGAGTTTCATGCCTAGAGGGTATATCTCTTTTAGATAGTAGTTACGTGCTGGTAGAGTTTCACCACAAGTAGTAGTGATTCTGACTTGGATAGCGACAAATGGTTTCAGTTTGTCGCTTTTTGTAGAGAGTGTTTCAACAGGGTCTTTCAGATTCTGAGTACAGTCCCCTGATCCCCTTGTCTGCTGAGAGCAGCCAGATTTGCTGAACAGTAGCACCAATATGCAGTAAATGTGCTCTTGCTGTCAAACTTCTCAGTTCCAGAGGTCCTTATTACTCACACTGTTGGACTAGGGCAGGCCCTCCCAGAGGAAGAAGTATATCTTAGTTTTACCAGACCACTGAGCTGGGATTAACAGAAATCTCTAGGGCTGGCCCAAGGATTAGACTTATTTCACGTGGCTAAGAACCAACTGGTTACTCAGCAAGCGGGACCTACAGCATTGTGGAACCGAAACCACATTATAGCGAGGAATGAATTGCCTCCCAGAGGAAGGTGTGCAGGTGGAACTAGGTCTGGCTGAAGTGCAATACATTACTACCCTAACACTATTCTCCTTGCATTTCAATACATTTTTATCTATTTGTTAATTTATTAATTAATTTTTTTCTTTAAGAAGTGGGGTCTCTTCTTTCTGTATTTCCCTTTACCTCGTCTTACTTCCAAATGATGAACACCATCTTCTGAATAATAATAATAATAATAATAATAATAATAATAATAATAATAATAATAATAATAAAAAGTTCCAGTAATTACTGCACTATATTTCTTGGTTTACAGTAAAAGATATTTGAGGTGGATGTCCGTACTTTAACAATTAGCAGATGGCAAGTCTTGGACTCAAGTTCCCTGATAAAATTTTATTGGACTAAGTTTTTTTTATTGCTTCTGTTATCACCCATTTAAGTGGCCATAATTTGTTAAAAATATAATTATTTTCCTATTGCAAACCAGATCCTTTGTATCGGTCCAATGAGTGCCGAGGAAATTGGTTCATTTATCTTCTTGGACTACCTGATACTCAATAATAAACCAAATTTATTTTTGCATTTTTACAGCAACATCAGACAAGATACTGTGACTTAGGATGTGGATGTTTATTTTAAAATTTTTTATATATCTTTCAATCTTTGTTTGCCTTTATTTTACAGTATGAGCGTATTTACAATTTCCCGAAGGAAGCCTTTGATGTAAGAATGGATAATGAAGAGGAGGAGGAGAGTGAAGTTGATGAAGTCGAGTCTGAGAACGAAGAAGAGTTAGTGGAAACTGATGAGGATGTAGAGGGTCAGCTAGAAAAGGAGGTCATTAATGAAGAAAATGATGAAGAGGTAAAACATTTTAGACGTTCAGAATGAAAATTTTTTCACAGGTTATATCCTTTACAATGTTTTTAGCTTGTAACATTTCAATAATGTGTTTAACTGTACTGTACTCAGAAATTTTGTAACCAAGAGCAGATTCTCATAAGAATAGCATTTGCCCTAATTCTGTCATATGCTGCATTTTGAATATTTTCATAATTTACATTACTATGCATATTACTTCAGTGCAGGCAATGTTAAGATTTCCTCGTCTATTTTAAAGGCTAGGAAAAATAAAAACTAAGTGTGGTAGTAACTGTTTGATTGCATAACATGCTGATAAAATAGTAATAAACATGTCTGTTTATACCTTTTCATATATTAGTGAATTTATGTAATCTTTTAAGTATACCTTATTTGATATTAGGATGACAGTGAGGAAGATGGAGACAGTGATGAAGAGAGACAGTATGTTGCAGATTTTGATGAAAGTGATGAGGAAGATGAAGATTTAGAGGTAAGACTACTTTCTCTAAGGTGACTGTTGCTGTAAAAGTTATGTATTCTAAGATTTTAATACGTATACAGAGTATGTTTATTTTTAGCAAATTATGAGGCAAATTTATGTTTAAACTGGACTAAATCCATTCTTGGAAAGTCCCAGAATTGATCTTACATTGCTGGTTGTGTTTACCTGGAAAGTAAGGTGGAGTTGGAATATGGTGCTGAAATGTGATTTTATTTGTGAAACTTGAATCACTGTATGTTGTTTAATAATGTGTTGAAAATTTTTTTCAATATTTTATTTAATTTGTTCAGTCTGTTTGGAAGTATAGTAGTCTAAATACATGTCTTCTTTTTAAGTATTGGTTGTGTATTAAAGAAATGATTTGGAATTCATTATGTACTGAACATTTTTTTGAAATACTATAATTTACTAATGTTAACACTTGGTGCTCAGGTGGCCAAATCACACAGCCATGTAGAGCCCATGATTTTGAATACCTCGTGTTTCATTTGGCCAGCCTCTGAAATGATGGCCTTTGCTTGAATTATGACCATTTTTTGTTTCTTTAATGTCATTATAATTTCTTTAATTTGATCATTTTTGGTGATTAATTTTTCATGTGTAAATATGTGAGGTTAACTTGAAAACACAAGTGGGTGGGATGAGTAACAGAAAATGCTTGACTGTTTAACTAGTATGAACGCAGAATTTTCATTCTCAATACCTCATAAATATCTAGTAGTTATAGAAAAAAGTTAATAACTTCAAGGGAAAATATCATAGTGACTATCACTCACACTGAGTATTTGTGCATATGGAACAATCCGGAAGTCCTTGAACTAGCCTGGCAAACTTACATCGAATAGAATGACCTTACATGAAAAAGTTTAACACCTGAGGCAATAGAGGAAATTAATCATTGCAAACTCATGAAAAAAAGGTCAGTTCTAGCTAAGCATATAACAGGCACTCCATCCTAGGTGTATCCTAAATATAAAGTCATCTTTGTATGTGAAACACTACTTGAAGTTTTAGGAGACCTTCCCATTTCTCTATACCAGATTACTGCCTGTAGTTACAGAAGTAAGAATTCTTTTTTGCCCATCATGACATCTCTTCAAGAGTCTTTAACTTGAAGGTTTTTTAATTCATCTTGAAAATTAATTTTTTAGTGTAAAATTGAGTCTATAAAGTGAAAGATAATTTTTAAAAAGTTTTAAGCAGTATATTAGGTAAGTAAAATATTAAAATAATTGAAATGACACTGATCATGCAAAGATAAGTTTCATAAAAATGTTACATTTGTTGTATCTGCCACTAGGAGCCAAATTAATTCTGTCTCTTTTTATTTTCCTAACATCATGTATATAAGCCTAAAGGGTGCCACTTTCTCTAAACTCATATGAAATTGTACCTGGTAAAATGTTATTCATGATTTCTTATTTAGTTTATAACATGAGTAAATACACACACACACACACACACCTGGTCTTTGAAAAGAAATTTATTAAAAGTTCAGCCAAATAAGTGTTTCGACCATGATTTGTATGTTTTCATTAATTTCAGAAGCTTTTACATTGCAGTGATTTCTGTAAATTCTGAATTTATTTTTGAAGCCCCAATTCCTTGCATGAAGTACTCTGCATAGTTCTTTGAGTAAGTTTCTGCAGTTAATACTGAAAATTTTTGGCTTATGCTGCATAGCTTTCTAACATTACTTTTTAATCTGTTCCTTTTGCTTTCTTCCCACATGGCACACCACTATGTCAATCCTTTCTCCATCTATCATTTAAATATTACACTTGACTGTTTCTGTGAAAATCAAGAAATTTGGCTTTGTAGTCTGGGTTACAAGAATACAGTAATTATTTTTAGCAGAATTTACTTTCGCCTGTTCTTGTATAAAGCAGAATTTTACTTTTGCAGGATGCTGCTGATAGACTGGAAGACATTTCAGAAGAGGAAGATAGCTCTGATGATGATAGTGATATGGAAGATGGGCCCAGCTCGGCAAGCAACATGAAGAATGGACGATTGAAAAAAGGCAAGGCTACACCAAAGGCCACCAAAAAGCGGGGCAAGGCTAGAGTAGAAATAGAGTATGATCATCCTGAAACAGAGAAAACTAAAGTGAAAGTGTTTTCATAATTTAAGTGAAGAGTATTTTGTTGAAAAAATGACTGTTTTGAAACAAATACAATAAAAAGGAAGGTGATGTGTGTATTATTTTATACCTACATGTAAGAATATTATGTTGTTTTACAGGTAAGATGAAGTTTTAAAGTAGATTTCTTCCAGGAAATATTCAGCTGAACCAAATTTAGTTCCTAAATGAAAATTCTTATGATTAATGGCAAAAGGAATAGATGGATGAGATGAAAAAAATAATTTCTGTATCAGATTTCATTAAGGAGGTGTGTTTGAAAATAAATAACTGTAATGTAGATTTACATAAGTGCTTGACATTAGCTGTATACTATAGATTTGACTTTGAAGATATACAGAAACAGGACACTCTTATTGAGAAAATCTAGAGGGTTATGTGCTGTGGGTTTAGTAATAACAGATAGAGGAATCACCAATATCTATCCAACAAGAGGCCATGTCATTTCAACCTTCAGGCAAATAATTGTACAATAATGATTTTAACCTTGATTTTTATATACAGTATTTCTTCCCTCTGGTACATTTTCAATATGCACATACACTATATGATTCAATTACCTTCTTTTATGATTCCATGGATTAAGGGCTTTTGATCATTTGCAGCATCCCCTATGCAAACTGTAGTTGTGCACTGTAGGCTGCAATCTTTCATTCATTGTAGCTGCAATCTCTCATTCATTTATGTTCATAATCTCTTTCTTCCATCTGACTTTTCAAGTGCGTGGTTTTCCTCCTGTTATGCCTTTCAAACCTTGCTGTCAAGTTCCCTTTCAGTGATGAATGACCTCAGGTCCCAGTGCTTGGCCTAAATTCTATATATTATTCTATTCTACTGTTAAATCCTTTAACATAACCAGAGGTCCTTTGCTCTCACTTTTCTATTGTACATTTGTTTTTCTAGGTGCTTTCAAAATGCATCGGTTTCACATGATGCCTCTTTGCCAGTCTATTTCAAAATACTTATCTTTCAGTGCCTCTTGAGCTTGTTTTTTGGTCTGCTCCTAAGAATGTTTTTTTTTTTTTTTAACTAGTTTCTTGCTAGGAAGGTCAATAACAGAAAGTCACTATAATGAAGCAACTAAAGGTAAAGTACTTGTCAAAGAGGAAGAGATTATACAGTACTGCAATTTTCAGATCTTGAAAAGCCATTTGACGGAGTACAGAGACATTTTAAATGAACTTGAAAAAGTATGATTGATTATAATTGGCTATTGTTTGTTTTATAACAAGTTTAAAGGCTAGCTAAATATATGTACTGTACTGTATACATTTTTTATCTCAAATTGGTAACCATTATTTTAAATTTGAT
Source organism: Macrobrachium rosenbergii (assembly GCF_040412425.1). Taxonomy (NCBI): domain Eukaryota; kingdom Metazoa; phylum Arthropoda; class Malacostraca; order Decapoda; family Palaemonidae; genus Macrobrachium; species Macrobrachium rosenbergii. Next base: position 19,029,535 of record NC_089749.1, on the reverse strand, counting down.
ACAAAATAGACTGATCTATGGCAATGCAAGTTTACCCGCTTGCTGTAAACAAATGAAACTCTTTGGCTACAATAGCCTAAGAATGCAAAACGCAGACTTTTCTAAAACCATGACGGATTTAAATGACACTTAAAATAATAAACATCAGACAATTAGAAAGTCCTGTTCAAGATATGGCTAGTTAGGTTAAGTTAGGTATGAAACACAATCTTGAGTGGTTCCTCGTATTCTACATGGCTAGAAAAAATATGCCATTACTTTCATGGTTAAATTTATTTTATATGTTTTATCTGAACATTCAATATCTGTTACATTCACACTATACTACCTCACCTTAGTTAACATAGGCTAGGGGTTTATGAAGTAAATTTTCTCTTGAATAACCTTAAGACTTTTACACCTATAGCATTCACTGCATTTGGACTACAATTGAGCAAATGCATGGAAATAGGCAATTGGGACTAGGAACGCGTTTAGCATACAATATCGTTCTGTTAGTCTTAACATAAAGTTAGCTAAATGATCATGGCATACAATTCGGGAAATAAAAGAAAACATAATCATTCGTGTAATAGCCTATTAAGAAGGTAGTGTAGTTAACCAAGTACACTATTTGTACCCAATATCTTCAGTCAACTGTACAAAATATTCTTAAAAAGTTGAAACACAACGTATTGACGTTAAAAAAGACCCTGGGTTATTTTACATTTGGTCGTGGTAAGATAAACAGCATTTATGGCGAATTGGGGTGGCGTAAAGCGCCATACTGCTCGTTGTTTCAGTGTTGTCAGGGTGTCCACAAGAAGGATGGCTTTAAGACGGCAAACACAATACGGCAAGCAACCTAGATGTGTCGTTAAGGAAATTTCTTGTTTGTGCTTCAGTGATGTACCGAGTTATCTTGCTCGTTAGAAGGGAAAGAAACGTATGGCGAATGGGCCAGGGTACCAGTGAAATACTAGTACTCAATACTTTAACATTAGCTTCAAGCTCTCCATGCTAAGTACAAGACAACACATTCCCAGCAAAGTCGAAAAGGTAAGGAACACTGTTTTCAGTGGTTTCATGAATAGGACTTTTATTAATTGCAAATGAAAACGCACTGCACTGGATTAATTTGAAAGTGGCAATGAGGTTACATTGTAAAGTCCTCGCTAAACAAGTGACGGCCCATTTTCTTTGTACCTACGCACGGTGGACGGGTTAGGTCACGAAAATTCAATTGTTTAAACTGTGTATTAATCTGTTCATCAACTATGTGGTAAGGCGTCAAGATTTACTCAACTTTAATTCTGTCTATTGTTACATTGTATATTGTACTCGTTCGCTGTATTTATTTGCTTCCATTGTCTTCAAAACTTAATAAAGACATCTTTTAGTTTCGTTTCTTTAGCACCTCTTATAACATATGCGTAATTTACCACACTTTTCAAAACTTAATGACATCAGTTTGATTCTACATCGTTAATGAGCGTTATTTTTTTATCAGATCTGGTATTGTAAATGAAAATCCCACCTTCTTACTCGAACGTCAGGCTGGCTACTTGGGTCTGGATATAATAACGTTTGGCAATACTTGAATGTAAGTTTCTTTCCATCGTATATTTATGTTCATAACTTAACGATTCATATTCAATGGAAACGTGTCATAATTTAGATATGAGTGGCAAAATAGTAGAAGACCGAAGTTTAATGTTTTTTAGTGTATATTTCCAGCATTGATAAATTCTAATCTGTTCATTTCAGTGGGGTGGTGCTTATTAAATTACGTATGTATATGGTGCAGAATTTCATGTACAGCTTAGACATTCGAAGTGTATTTTCTTGAACTGGAAGTAAATATAACATTAACGGCTGATTTTTGTCAATTAAAAAAAATATTCCAGGAAAATGATCCACATAATTTCAGTAGTCCATCAATATCATAGGAGTTTTGATGTAAACATTGCAGTAAGAAACTTTAGTTAATTCCGTTTAATTGGACCCACTCGTAAAACCCTCTTTCCAGTCCAGTAAGCTAACCCTTAAATTAGCCGACTTATACCTATGTTGACTGTCTGCGGATATAGTTAGGCTATATATCACCAGTAATTCCTTATAAAACCGTATAGAAATGGTTATATGTAAATAGTTTAAATTTCAATTACTTTGCTATGCAGTTGAACACTGACATGATAAACTCTCTCTCTCTCTCTCTCTCTCTCTCTCTCTCTCTCTCTCTCTCTCTCTCTCTCTCTCTCTCTCTCTCTCTCTCTCTCTCTCAAACCAATTAACAGGTACCCAGGATAAATGTGTCTTCAAAATCCTCTCTCTCTCTCTCTCTCTCTCTCTCTCTCTCTCTCTCTCTCTCTCTCTCTCTCTCTCTCTCTCTCTCTCAAACCATTTACATTCTCGTATAGGTACCCAGGTAAATTGTCTAGTGAATGTGTCTTCAAAAAATCCTCTCTCTCTCTCTCTCTCTCTCTCTCTCTCTCTCTCTCTCTCTCTCTCTCTCTCTCTCTCTCTCTCTCTCTCTCTCTCTCAAACCATTTACATTAGCCATATAGGTACTCAGGTAAAATGTCTAGTGAATGTGTCTTCAAAATCGTCTCCAAAATCATCGTTCTCATCCTCTGCATAGGTCATGACGCTGATCATCGATGTGTAAATTGTTTTTAAACTACGTTCGGTGGCTTCTTAGTGGACAAAGCATCTTCCTGTCTTTAACAGAAGGGGTTTGTATTGATAGTTCAATTGATCTCTGAAAATAATCGATAGATTTTTTGTCATGAGAATTTATGTCACAGAGACAGTAAATATTAGCTTTAACTGAAAATAATTTCTTTTTAAATGTTGCAAACTATTCAGATATACACCATCTATTTATTGGTTGAATTAGATTGTATAGATATGTCAACGGTAAAAGAGGAATTAACGTGAGATAAATGACATTTTATTTTCTGTATATTCACTTTATACTATATAAATATTCTTAAATATCATATTCATCAAACCATACTTACGTCACACGAGTAACACTGCATGTATACTCTCCACTCTTACGAACTAAATGTTCTGTAGTTTTTGGGACGTATGAAGTGATATTTGTAATAATTTACCATAATATTTACGTTTTCTGTGACACTGATTTGTAAGTTTTCTATGATTCCCTTTCCGTATCTCTTACATGGTTTACTGGTCAGAATAGATGAATTCTATTTATAAACAACTCAGAACGAGTCCCCAAGCCCGTAGGTTATGGAGGTCAAATTACATCTCATGTGTCTCAAGATATCAAATCACATTATATTGATGCTATATAGAATTAATAGCAATAGTTCCCCAACCCAACCAGCGTTCTTGTGCTTTTAACTACAGGCTATATTTTTAGTAAACTAATGCCCTTGACAGTGTTGTAGACGCTCGCTATATTCATGATTAGTAAAGACAAACATTATCTGAGGTAAGAGATTAATTGTGTTTATTCGTAAAATCTATCTTATGATAACAACGATGGATAATTAATTGTTCTGTTTCAGCGTTGCTCTTTAAAAATGAGTTGTTCCTATCTCCATTCATACTTATCTGATTATCAAATAAACTTGCTTGATAACTAAGCTTTCTTTTGACAAAGAAAATAGCATGTATCCAATATAAAGTATTTCAAAATCATCTATCGGGTGATAGCCAGCCTTGTGTTGACACTCGAACGCTCTGGTGTTCGTGATAAGAAAAAAAAAGTTTAATCTGAGACTGAGTGTCAGTAGGAATTATTCTTCTGTAGATAATTAAAGTTGTGTTTATTAGGTTACGATCAGTAAACCAAATTCCATGCTAATGATGGGCACCTGAACGGTTTTATGAAACATCAGCAGCAATAGATGATGCCATGCTGATGTTCATTACAATCCTAGGTTGTTCTTCTCTTGTAGATATAGTTGTCCTTACTCAATTATGAACGATGACCGTAGCCGCTGCAACGCCAGTTTTCATAATCTAAAATAATTAGTGCTTAGATTAATATATTGTTACTTAATTATAATGATGTTACCAAATGACGGAATACTTCTTGGTGAAAAACAAAAGTTGTGAGCACAAGGAAAGTTTATACTGCTATTATTAACTTAATTGTTGAAAGATTTCGGTAAGCAATAGATATTTTTCTGACGAATTAAAGACTGATATACCTGTACCGTAGTTACATTTCCCGTAGAGGGGTAGTGCCGTCAGTGCACCTCATGAGGTGCACTGTAGGCATTACTTAAAGTTTTTGCAGCGTCCCTTCAGCCCTTGGCTGCAACCCCTTTCATTCCTTTTACTGTACCTCCGTTCATATTCTCTTTCTTTCATCTTATTTTCCACCCCCTCCTAACAATTGTTTCATAGTACAACTGCGAGTGTTCCTCCTGTTACGCCTTTCAAACATTTCTACTGTCAATTTCCGTTTCAGCGCTGAATGACCTCATAGGTCCCAGCGCTTAGTCTTTGGCCTGAATTCTATATTCAATTCTGTATAGTTGAATTATCAAAGGAAATATTTTCTTAACAGAAAATCCTGCCACTGATGACGTTTAGTTCTGACCACACTTTGGGACAACTCAGCAACCTTGCTGATATTTGTCTGATTAAACTGGATTTGTTCGGGAGCAGATTTTTGCTCCATGAGAGTTGCTATAATTCAGTCAAGCCTCTTAATGTTGGCACAAGATTTCGCAGCTCGTAATTATTATTATAAGTTAACTGGAATAATTTTCAATAATAAATTATTTGAAAACAAACGGTAGTAATCTATTATATTAATATGCCTGCATTTTTTCTAACTGCTGTCAATAGATGTACATAGAGGTTTTTGTCCTTGTGACTTACTGAACACTTGAGGCAATTAAGTATCTCGTAGGAAACCTACGCCAACGAGAATTTCACTTCTTTCTATTGCAGCATCCGTTTGCATCTGATAAAATGTGCAATATCTTCATTCAACATTGAAAAAAAAGCAAAAGCGTACATTACAAAAAAATTTATTTGTATTCTTGTTCTTAATATAAACAATGCAATTTTTTGTAACATTTGGGTGAATGTTTATTTTGTCTTTTTTATCGTATGCATCAGGGGATACTTGGTACAAATAAAATTGAGATTGTTAAGCGCTCAGCAAGTCTCTGAACTGTGAATTTGTCGCTATTTTAGTCAAATATATTAAAAAAATGATAAACGTAAAATGAAAAGTTAATATAGCCACGTCTGTACGACGATATTAAAATAAAAACGTGTTTATTAACAGAGAACAAGGAAGTAAATTTTTGTCAAGTGGAATAACCAATATTTTCAAACTTGGCGCCTACCTTAGAATTTTTTTTTTTAAATAGAAATTCAGTTTGAGCAAATACCGTAGTTTATGCGCACTTGGTTAAAAAATATTTTACTTTAATAAATGTCTATCGTTTACCATATTGGTTGAACGTGATTTTATTATTTTCATTTGCAATAATATATTCATATTTTCCTTCGTGTTTCTTAGATCCATTGGAAGGAGCTGTGACAGAATCCGTATGACGTGTTCCAAGAAAATATCTTTGACGGCTTCTGATTGGCTAAAACCTTCAGGTAAGCCGGCTCAAGAACCGAAATTGGAACTGTAAGAGAGTAACGTCTCCATTTGACTTTTGCTTGTGCTTGCGGTTACTGGTTCAGCTACTAAGGTGCGCATGTTCGGTAAGTCAGACTGTGCTTTTGGTTTAGAGAGGGATTGGCTAGTGATTTTTGGAGTTTGGAAACTGTTCGAAGTGTTTGAAAGCAATCCAAGTGTGCTAATTTTCCCGTAAAGTTCTTGTTCTAGTCCTCGCCCTTAGGTATTACTGAATAGGTGTTGGTATTAATCTAAGCATTTTTTTTTATTGAGGACAAAGCATATCTCTGATTTACTTTCGTGTTCATTTGTGTAATTACTATAACGTATGTGAAGTTTCCTCGACCGGCAATATCTTGATTGGTATGAGGGTTCTCTTGATATATCGGTGGCGTAAATAGTTATTTGCATCAAGGTATAGAGCAGAATTTGGTAGTTTTTGAGAGATTTTATTTGAACCTTTCCATATAACTTTTCAGGCTATGGTTGTCCCGGACTTAGTTGACGATAAACGAATTTTGGTTCTTTTATGGAGATTTTTATGGCAGTTTAAAATAGCCATGTTGCCCTTGGTCTTAGGATATTGCAAGGTACCCTTGTTTTTTCCTCAAGTGAAACATTGCCCTAGGTCTTAGGATATTGCAAGGTACCCTTGTTTTTTCCTCAAGTGAAACATTGCCCTAGGTCTTAGGATATTGCAAGGTACCCTTGTTTTATCCTCAAGTGAAACATTGCCCTAGGTCTTAGGATATTGCAAGGTACCCTTGTTTTTTTCTCAAGTGAAACATTGCCCTTGGTCGTAGGATATTGCAAGGTACCGTTTTTTCCTCAAGTGAAACATTGCCCTAGCTCTTAGGATATTGCAAGGTACCCTCGTTTTTTCTAAGTGAAACATTGCCATTGGTCTTAGGATGTTGCAAGGTACCCTCGTTTTTTCTTCAAGTGTAACATTGCCCTTGGTCTTAGGATATTGCAAGGTACCCTCGTTTTTTTCTAAATGAAAACATTGCCACTGGTCTTAGGATGTTGCAGAGTACCCTCGTTTTTCCCCTCAGTAGAAACATTGCCCATAGTCTTAGGATATTGTAAGGCACCCTTGTTTTTCCTCATAACATTGCCTTGAGGTTAGGATATTACCAAGGTACCCTTGTTTTTTTCTCAAGTGAAACATTGCTCTAGCTCTAGGATATTGTAAGGTACCCTTGTTTTTCCAAGGGAAACATTGCCTTGGTCTTAGGATATTGTCAAAGTACCCTTGTTTTTCCTCAAGGGAAACATTGCCCTTGGTCTTAGGATATTGTAAGGCACCCTTGTTTTTCCTCAAAAAACATTGCACCTTGTCTTAGATATTGTAAGGCCCTCTTTGTTTTTCCTCAAGGGAAACATTGCCTTTGGTCTTAGGATGTACAAGGTACCCTTGTTTTTTTCTCAAGTGAAACATTGCCCTTGGTCTTAGGATATTGTAAGGCACCCTTGTTTTTTCCTCAAGGGAAACATTGCCCTTGGGGTTAGGATATTGCAAGGTACCCTTTTTTTTCTTAAGTGAAACATTGCCCTTGGTCCTAGGATATTGTAAGGCACCCTTGTTTTTTCCTCAAGGGAAACATTGCCCTTGGTCTTAGGATATTGCAAGGTACCCTTGTTTTTCTCAAGTGAAACATTGCGCTTGGTCTTGGATATTGCAAGGTACCCTTGTTTTTTCCTCCCAGAAACATTGCCCCACATGGGATAGGATATTGCAAAGTACCCTTTGTTTTTCTTAAGTGAAACATTGCCCTTGGTCTTAGGATGTGCAAGGTTGCCTTGTTTTTTCTCAAGTGAACATTGCCTTTCAAAGCTCTAGGATATTTATAGAGTACCCTCGTTTTTCTTAAGTGAAACATTGCCCTTGGTCTTAGGATATTGCAAGGTACCCTTGTTTTTTTCTCAAGTGAAACATTGCCCTAGCTCTAGGATATTGCAAGGTACCCTCGTTTTTTCCTCAAGTGAAACATTGCCCTTGGTCTTAGGATATTGTAAGGCACCCTTTGTTTCCTCAGGGAAACATTGCCCAGTCTTGGGATATTATAAGGTACCCTTGTTTTCCTCAAGTGAAACATTGCCCTTGGTCTTAGGATATTGTAAGGCACCCTTTGTTTTTTCCTCAGGAACATTGCCCTTGGTCTTAGGATATTGCAAAGGTACCTTGTTTTCCTCAAGTGAAACATTGCCTTAGTCTTAGGATATTGCAAAGGTACCCTTGTTTTTCTCAAGTGAAACATTGCCCCTAGCTCTAGGATGGCATTGCAAGGTACCCTCACGTTTTTTCCTCCATTGAAACATTGCCCTTGGTCTTAGATATTGTAAGGCACCCTTGTTTTTTCCCTCAAAGGGAAACATTGCCTTGGTCTTTAGGATATTTGCAAAGTTACCTTGCTTTTTTCCTCAAGAAATATTGCCTTTGGTCTTAGGATATTGTAAGGCACCCTTTTTTTCCTCCAAAAACATTGCCCTTGGTCTTAGGATGTGCAAGGTACCTTGTTTTCTCAAGGAAACATTGCCCTTGGTCTTAGGATATTGCAAGGTACCCTTGTTTTTTCAGTGAACACGTCTTGCCTAGCTCTAGGATATTGAAATTTTCCCTCGTTTTCCTCAAGTAACATTTGCCCTTGGTCTTGGGATATTGTAAGGCACCCTTGTTTTTCTCAAGGAAACATTGCCTTGGTCTTAGGATATTGGAGTACCCTTTATTTTCTTAAGTGAAACATTGCCCTTGGTCGTGTGGATATTGCAAAGGTACCATTGTTTTTTCTCAAGTGAAACATTACCCCTTGGTCTTAGGATATTGTAAGGCACCCTTGTTTTTCCTCAAGGGAACATGCCTTTGGTCTTGGGTATTGCAAGATTGCCTTGTTTTTTCTCAAGTGAACATTGCCCTAGGTCTTAGGATACGTACAGGTACCCTTGCTTTTTCTCAAGTGAAACATTGCCCTTGGTCTTAGGATGTTGTAAGGCACCTTGTTTTTTTCCTCCAAAGGAACATTTGCCCTTGGTCGTAGGATATTGCAAGGTGCTTTGCTTTTTTCCTCAAGTGAAACATTGCCCTTGGTGTGGGATATTGTAAGGCACCCTTGTTTTTTCCTCAGAAACATTGCCCTTGGTCTTAGGATATGTAGCACCCTTGTTTTTCCTCAAGTGAAGCATTGCCCTTGGTCTTAGGATATTGCAAGGCACTTTGTTTTTCCTCAAGGGAACATTGCCTTGGTCTTAGGATATTGCAAGGTACCCTTGTTTCTCAGTTAAATATTGCCCTTGGTCTTAGGATATTGTAAGGCACCCTTGTTTTTTCCTCAAGGGAAACATTGCCCTTGGTCTTAGGATATTGCAAGGTACCCTTGTTTTTTCCTCAAGTGAAACATTGCCCTTGGTCTTAGGATATTGTAAGGCACCCTTGTTTTTTCCTCAAGTGAAACATTGCCCTTGGTCTTAGGATACGTTGCAAAAATCTTGTTTTTCTTGGTGAAACATTGCCCTTGGTCGTAGGATATTGCAAGGTACCCTCGTTTTTTCCTCAAGTGAAACATTGCCTTATAGGTCTTAGGATATTGTGGCACCCCTTGTTTTTTCCTCAAGGGAAACATTGCCCTTGGTCTTAGGATATTGCCAGGTGCCCTTTTTTCTTCAAGTGTAACATTGCCCTAGGTCTTAGGATATTGCAAGGTACCCTCGGTTTTTCCCTCAAGTGAAACATTGCCCTTGGTCTTAGGATATTGTAAGGCACCCTTGTTTTTTCCTCAAGGGAAACATTGCCCTTGGTCTTAGGATATTGCCAGGTACCCTTTTTTTTCTTAAGTGAAACATTGCCCTTGGTCTTAATATATTGTAAGGTACCCTTGTTTTTCCCTCAAGGGAAACATTGCCCTTGGTCTTAGGATATGGTAAGGTACCCTTTTTTCCTCAAGTGAAACATTGCCCTTGGTCTTAAGATATTGTAAGGTACCCTTGTTTTTCCCTCAAGTGAAACATTGCCCTTGGTCTTAGGATATTGTAAGGTACCCTTGTTTTTTCCTCAAGTGAAACATTGCCCTTGGTCTTAGGGTATTGCAAGGTACCCTTGTTTTTTTCTCAAGTGAAACATTGCCCTAGGTCTTAGGATATTGCAAGGTACCCTTTTTTCCTCAAGTGAAACATTGCCCTAGGTCTTAGGATATTGCAAGGTACCCTTTTTTCCTCAAGAAAACATTGACCTAGGTCTTAGGATATTGCAAGGTACCCTTTTTTCCTCAAGAAAACATTGACCTAGGTCTTAGGATATTGCAAGGTACCCTTTTTTCCTCAAGGAAAACATTGCCCTAGGTCTTAGGATATTGCAAGGTACCCTTTTTTCCTCAAGAAAACATTGCCTTATACGTCTTAGGATATTGAAAGGTCCTTGTTTTTTCCTAAAGTGAAAACATTGCACTAGCCTTAGGTAACAAGGTATTACAAAAGGCACTTGCTTTTTCCTCAAGTGAAACAATGTGAAAAATTTCTTGCTCTACGGCTTGAGTTACAACTTATTAGTGGTAGTAAGGGTAATTCTAAGGTAAAGCTCTGCAAGGAGATAGAATTTTTTTTTTTACTTCAGTATGGAAAAGTGTATGATGCAGTACAGGTGGGGACTTGATAAATTTTCCGGTAAAATGTGATTATTTGCAGCTGTTTTACGCACATCCCTGGAGTGCTGATACCAAACATAGCATCCCACGGAAGTTTTTTGTAAAAAAATAAGGTAATTCTAAGCCGTAGTTCCGCGGTGAGCTAGACTATGGCAACTGACGTTTTCCTGTGTTATTTTATTTGCTTTACAAGAATTTAAAGTAATATTTTGTCGGCCGGCTGTAACTAAACTGAAATTGACCTTTGAAGACTACATGACGGGGTAGATCTAAGCCGACATTCCGGCGGCCCCCCACCCCCCTCCCCATAGCTAATACGGCAAAATTGCAACAAACACCTATGGGTACGTTGGGTGGTATTTTAGGAGTTTACTGGTTCACCTTGCGTGTATAGCTGGAGGGGCGTCAGGGGGTTCGCATGAATGCCGGCTTAGATCTACCTCGTCGGTATCGTGCAGTCTTGAAAGGTCAATTACAGTTTAGTTAGCAACCGACAAAAATATTACTTTTTAAATTTGTAAAGCAAGTAAAATAAATATGGGAAACGTCAATTGCTATAGTCTGGCTCACCGCGGAACTACGGCTTAGAGTTAACTAATAAGTTTCCTTGACGGTTTAATCTGTAGTTAGAGGCTCCCTGCCGGGGTCAGTGATCAGTTGGCGTATTTATGAACCTTTCGGAAAACAGTAGCTAATAGAAATCATTCAAAGGTAGCTCTTAAATCTGTTACGGTGGTAAAAGTTCAGATTTGTGGTAGTGTTAAGAGCTCGGTAAATTATTCCCTTTACCCTCTTAGCTTATGTTGATAGTCAACTATTGGTTTGTCTGAACAAACATGAGGCTGGAATTAAGTTTTCAGATCAGGCTGGTCGATTGTCGACATTTTTGACGTAAGGCAGGGGTGTCTTCGCTTCAATAAAGGCCTGGCAAAAAGGATTGCAGATTTAATTAGCTAAGGAAACTGATAAAACTCATGACTAGGATAACCAAAAATTTAGCCCAGTAAATGTTGACTACTTTAATTGCTTGTTCAAAACATACCTCAGTTTCCACGTACAATGCTTGGTTACCACTTCGGTTTGTATTTACCAAGCACTGTGTGGGGTTAGTCGGCATTTTATGAAAACTATGCGGAGTCCGTAAATGTCCGTGAACCATCTGTTAAACTTTGGTAAAAGGTAAACTTACGCCAGAAAACTTAGGTCAAATCTGTCTGTAGAAAGTTCACAATTTTATCGACCCTTAGGATATTTAGTGTTGGCGAGAAATTTATATATCAAGCCATATGTAAAAAAATTTTTTTCGTTCAATGCAACTGAAGAATACTCTACACAGGAATTGCTAGAGATTTTTCAGTTTCATCAAATTGTGTTATGGTAGTAAAGGTCTGTTAATGTATGGGTCCTACTCGGCTCTCTGGGTGAAGTACGACAAGATCATGGACCTACTTATAAGTGGGTCCTGGACCAGATATAGGGTATGTTCAACCACTCACCCTTAGTACTGTGGGTAAGCTGTAATTTGTCAGGTTTACCCCCATTACATATTCGAACAAATACAGCTTACGACAGTGGTCGGGGTATGGTTCATTTTCTCCAGTACTCTCGAAGAGCAGTTTTGAAGCTCTTGGGCATGTGATTCAATGCCAGATTTCCATGCACAAACTGGTTCACATTAAGCTAAGTAAATGATTTTTGTTATAGGCAGTTCGGCTTATTTTCTAGAATGTGAATTTTTTCCTATTCTGAAAATTGATCTGTTGGTATTACATTAGGTGTGCTTTGCTCCAATTAACCTTAAGTCGGATTGTCGCGCCTAACCAGTTTACAAAACTAATCTGTAATATATGTGGTTCATGTCTTAATTTGTATGAAGCAATGTCAGGAGGCCAATTAACCAGTACTGTATGCTTCCTAACCTTACATTTCGTAACCTAACTAGTGCTGGCTCCACCTAACTGCAGTGGATGCCATCATCCTGACTGACCTAGCATATTTATTCCTAGTTTAACATTGCACAGATCCTAAATGGCAATAGAGCAATACCATCCCATCAGCATTGTTCACCTTACTTCCTTGGAAGTTTGGAAACGTAGCTTGAGAGCACAAATTTTTGTCCCAAAACCAATAATTTACTTCAAGAACTTTTTATTGGAGGGGAGACTTCAGTGTCAGTAATTACTATTGGATGGTTAGCTTTATTTTGCTGTTAGGTAAGTTAATTTCACTCACCCTCAGTAATTCTTGTACATGAGTCAGACAAGTATAATCACTAGCTCCTTAACCCATACTCCATATGGGAAAAATTACAAAATGTCCTTTCGACAATAACTAATGGAAACATATTAGCAAGGAATGATCTAGTGCTGCATTGCTTGTTAATGTACCAGTGCCATTGACTGAAAAAGGTAAATTACTCTTTGGTAAATTTGGCAAATTGTAGCGTATCGCTATTTCTAATAGCGTAATAGTTCTAACAAGAGGATTTCGGTCCATTAAGCCAGTTATCGCTGTGAAACTACTGATATTGAATGCAACATTAATTATATTGCAACCAGGGATTTTAAACTAGTTAGCGCTGTGAAACTATGGTTAACTGATACTGAATGCAATATTGGTTACGTTGTAACCAAGGAGTTTAAAGATAATACATTCCTGGAGCATGTTAGATGAGAATGATTGCATCATTTCGCTTTGTAGCTTTTGGTTTTTCAGGTTTTTATCTAAATCTTAAGATAAAGAAATAGTGCGTCGAATTTCAATTTAATAATGCACGTAAGACTTAAGAATTTCTCAAAGTATGAACTTTCAAGTTTTCAAGTTTAACACAGGAACAATTGCCTTACATTGTTGGTTGGCTGCCATTACAAGATTAGTTATATTCGTGTAACTGTTATTACCTATCATGATCTTGTTTTTGCACTGCAGGCCGTGGTTCTGTGCTGTTGTAGGTTGCTTCTGTGTAGGTCAAAGGAGTGGGCTGGGGTCTTGCTGTGGGTTGTTGGTCTTAGGCCGTGGCAGTGGGGTATTCGTGCCTTACTGTGACTGGTTGTTAATGATTGTGATTATAGCTTGCCGGTAACTGGCTGGCTTGCTGGCATCTTGGGTCAGGGCTGTGGTTTGCTGGTGTCTGGGACGGGGCTGCGAATTTCTCAATATTTATACCAAAATTTTGCTTTGGGGTTGTCAAGATACTGTTCCTTGTTAGGACAAAATTGACTCTTAGTTCGAACTGTGTTGGTTAGGCACAAATTAGCTGCTGCAATCGATGAACAGGGAAGTTACCAGATGAAACCGGCAGGAACTTGAAGCAGTTAATTTCAGTGCTAACAAAATTTACTGTTTAGTAATTTAAAATCAAAATCAGAGAAGGGGGATAATTTAAAATAATGAAACTTGTATAATTTTGAATGACCAAGCAATAGTAAAGGAGTTTAGTTAATTTGGGGAAAAAGTATTGCCTATTGTCTAGGCAACTGTAGGACTCAGAAGATAGTTTTAACTGTAATTGTTGGGCATTATAAGAAGCAAGGCTATTTAACCTGATTTGCTTTGAATCAAATTCCCAGACAGGCACATTTTGGTTTTTCATACTCTAGTTCTTGGCTTTATACATCTTTTCTATTGCAGGACTATTCAATGGCCTTTTGAGGACATCTAAGATTGGAAAAACTGAAGTCTCCTGAGTAAAAGTAAATCACCACTGAAGTCCACTAATAAATTCTGGTGAGTTACATTTTTTTTTTAAAGTCTGGTATTATAACGGGGAAGATCAGAATTTCATATGAAAAATTAGGGCCCATTTTTTTACGGTTTTGGTGATAAATTGTTAGAGGAATAATCTGGTTGGTAATTTGAGTTAAGGGGTCTTCTGCCACTAGAAAGTTTTACATGAAAATATTTTTTACTATATTGGAATTATAATGAATACTGTACTTAGTATTAAAGCATTGATAGTAAACATAAAAGGAAAAGTAACGTTACATAAGCATTTTTGAGGTTTTGCCATTGAGTGATCTTTCAACAAGTTGCCTGAAATTGAAATTGCAAATATTTTAAGAAATTGAAATTGCAAATATTTTAAACTTAATTTGAATAGACTTTAGTAATGCTATATGGCAGAAACGTAAGCTAAGTATTTTAACCTGATTGTGGTCAGTAATTAAGTTAAAACTTTCCAATTTGCATTAAGTTCTAACGGTGTTTTTCTTCCTAGGGACCTACGAGAATTGTGTAAGCTGAGAATGTTCGCCCAGTAAGAAAATGAAACTGCATATTCTTAAAGCAATGCTTCATTCAATGGGTATGGCTTGGCAAAACTGAAGGATCTGAGAGCTGTGTAACCTGGACTTAGGAAGTTCCCCCCCACCCCCGTGTTTATCAAGGTGAACAGTGCTAAGCAAGCCGTTGAATTTTCTCGTAGCTTGTATGTAAACTGGTGTAGGGATATAACCATAGAAATTCTTGTAAGTGCAGTAAACATAACTAATAAAATTATGTAGCATCTTGGCTTTTTTCCTTCAGTGTTTTAAAAGTATGTTGGCAAGTTAACTCACGATAACTACTGAATCATAATTTTAATTGCTAGTGTATCCTCGGATATGGTATAAAATGAACGAGGGGAAATGACAGTAGAAATGGTGCTTGATAAATTCCGGGCAAATTGAGGGAGACTATATTGATAATTTGTACCAATATTATTGGTGGAAATTTGAACAATAGTGGTTGCATGCATCACGAAAATTGTATTGACTAAGGATAAAAGCACCAGTGAACAAAACTGAATTTAAAAGTTGAACTTATTTTTCAGCTTTACTAATAGTCATAACTATAGTTGATTTAGAAGGTAACTATAGTTGATTTAGAAGGTAACTATAGTTGATTTAGAAGGTAACTATAGTTGATTTAGAAGGTAACCATAGTTGATTTTGAAGGTAAAGGGAAAATTAAACATTTGAGAGCCACGAAAAAGTTGGTCTTGTAGCAGTCGGTGGTGCACAAGACACTAGATTCCAGAACATTGTCCAAAGTCTTAAAGTAAAAAAAGTATTAGTTTTAGCAAACAGTTTGCATGTCACTAATTTTGAAGTTATTGTAACTGCAGGGTAAATGTTTTCTTGAAACACACTGCTCTAAAGTAAAGGTGCTGGGATTATTTGATTCGTATTAAAGAATGTTTTTGGTACACTTATAGTTTTAATGAATTCTAGCTAAGTTTCATTTTAAGCGCTGAATGGCCATAATTGTCCCAGTGCTTTGCATGTATGCCTAAAATCCATAAATCAATCTAAGGTGATTGGTGCTATGCGATTTTTTGTATAATACAAATAACCAATAAAATAGGGTATCAAGTGTAATTGAATATCAGTGGAAGTCCCACCTCAAATTTATAAGGTAATTAAATATAGTGGAAGTCCCATCTCAAATTCTTGGTATCCATGGGTTTTATTATAAAACAAGATTTCGAGTAACCGAACCGTGTGTGAAGTGAATAGTGGTTAATAAGCCTGTTAAGTTTTGAGCTTGTATTTAAACTCGTTTAGTAAAAGGCATTTCTAAAGGGATTACACTCGGTTTTATAGGATGGAAAAGTAGACAATCAGCATAACCAAAGCTGCTTTTAAAACTGAAATACTCCTGCTAGCTCTTGTGACATTTATTACCTCGTATTCCTTGGTGGTTTGTGACTACTATATCAGTAATAAAATTTGAATATAGTGACACTAGTAATGTATTTGAAACACATTTTGATTAAACGCTATTAATCATTTCTGTACAACGGATTGTTTATAAATCGGCGAGGATGTCAGGCTCTTTTAGCTATATGTAAACCCCACAGATTTAGACAATGTACTTTATGAAACTTGACCGAATTTTGCTTTGCAGGATGTAACTTGAGAACGCCTGGATAATGAAGTGAATTTACCAAGACACCCAAGACCATTGTGGATACGAGTAGACTAATGTCGAATCTTCGAGGCCAAGGATAAGAATTTTTGTCTTAACATTAGCAACAAGCCACGACAGTTGGAACTGCAAGTATATCTGTTGAAGAGGTGAAAAACCATGCCGGGGTGAAGTTCGTCTTAAATGTATAAAGAAGAGTTAGTTGTAAATTAGGCCGCTCTAGCCATAAATGCAACACATTCGCTGTTATACGCTGATTTACAGTTAGCTGATGTTCGTAAGACACGTGGAGTTGGGTTAACTGGTTGACAGTACTTTGCTTTTAAGAAATGATAGCTTTAAGCTAGCTTTTGAAGCTTTCAGAACATTCTCATCAGTAGTTTCAGTTGCTTCTGGGTGTAAAATCGTATGTTTGATCTGATACACTGCGTCGTATTAGCATTTCCATTTAAAGTAGCCGATAAAATAGAATTGGAGTTTCATGGAACAATCGTCTCCAAAGAACTTCCCTACATATGATCAGTCTCAATCACAATTGCTCGTAAGTGGGAGCATTATTGCATTTTGTTAATTTGGTTCGTTGATCTTCACACGTTGCTATAAGCTTTGTTAAACTTGATCCTTTAGGAAGTAACTCGAATGTACTGTTTAATTTTTAAGTGTACGTAAGTAGTAATATCGTTTAGTAAGGTTGGAAAGGTTTACCTGAAGACGGGTGATCTTAGTTAACCACCAATGTAAGACTACTCCGTTTGAATTTTGTATGAAATTGCCAGGGGATTTGTAAGTGAAACTATTGAATCGTTCCAGCGTCCCAAGAATTGCTAGTTGACTGCAGTGCTATGCCATATTGATGGCGGAGATAGGCTTATCAGCTCAAATTTATAAACATCATGGCAATCAAGTCATTCAAGAAATGCCTTGAATTTAGCAACCGACAGCGAGAATGTGTGATTTGCAGCCGGTCCCAATTCTCAGTGAATCTTACACCTTATCGTTGTTACTTAAACAATCGGCTAAACAATCGGTTAAGAGAATTTAAGTACCTTAATGTTATCATTTTTTCCATGCCATTTAGATTTCGTGATTGTTTCTGATTATCTTAAATGTAAAAAAATCTTTATGGAAATGCATTTGATTTAAAAAATTCACGTAACGCCATTAATATAATTACGAATAACGGTCTATGAACATTTAACAGATCATTTACATAAGAGCTGATTGTTTGTTTTGCTTTGTCTTGGTAAATTTGTCATTTCAATAGCTCTTGTACAAATGGTAGTGTAAACTGAATTGGTAGGCATTTGTATAAGTGTAAACTATAGTAAACTGATTAAGTAACGAGGAGACATCATAATATTGTATATTGGTATTCTGCTCTCGTTAACTTGTTTCTGTACAGGTAATCGCTTGCACGGACAAAATTAATCTTAATGTTCCAATTACTAATTTCTTAATACTGGAATTTTTACGACATTAGGCACACCAGGATGAGATAGAATTGAATCTCGAAAGTTTGAGTCTACTTATATACTGGTTCGGAAAGATCCTCTGTTTAGTTTACTGGTCACGAATACGCATTTGCGCAAATTTGAGTGTTATTTCTTCAGTCTTGAACAGTGATTTTTACGATTATTTCAGTTTTTAATTACTGCATTTCGTCCACCATGCCACAACAAAGTAGATAATTAATGGGGTCTTTATCGAAATGAGTAGTTCACTATGTCGTTCGGTTTTTGGTAATTCCTTTACTACAGGATTGATTGAATAAAAAAAAGCTGTGTATGTGGTTTTGGGTTATTTTGCTCGGGTCCTATCCTTGCTGTATGTCGGTTGATTTATGAGTGGAGAGAGATTGTCCTTTGCAGCTGATTCGTATCTTGATAAGCAACGTTGGGTTGCTTTTGTTTTTCTTGCCTTAGAGCAACTCTGTGGCTGCTGTGGTGTTGAATTTAGGAATTCTGGTTTTTGTGTCTCGTATTAGGATGCTTTTGGTTTTTTTCTTCCGGTTTCATCTGGTAGGAAAATCGAATCCAGGTAAAGTCACAGAAAAAGTCACAGGAAAAGGTCACAATCTTTCCTAGATAGTGACCCCAAGGGTTTTAACCCGGTATGTATCCACCTTTGCGCCTTGTTTAGTACAAGCCCGTTGGTGATTATCGTAAAAACATAAAACTATAAATATAAAGATAATGACCCCATGAAATATTAGCCCTAGATAACAACCCCCGGGAATCCTTGGGGGTCACTATCCAGGAAAGATCCAAAATATTTTGTTTTATTACTTTTAATTGCCAGCATTGCCACCATAAATTAATGCGACTTTTTTTTCCTAGCCAAAATTGACTTTTTTTCCTGTGATTTTTTCCCGTGACTTTGTTGAACATGGAAACTTTGTTTCTTTTTGTCTGTCATATTTCTAATACACCATTTGGTTTGAAGTTTCTGAAGGGAGACATCTTGAGATGAATGTGTTATCTTTTGATTTGAGACTTAAGGTTGCTAAATTTCAATGAAACAATTCATCATCTGGTAGGGATCATCTGGTGACAATGGAAACTCAGCCACTGTATGTTTCTGCGAAACTGACTTGAGTCTTTGAATAGGGCGATCGACATTCTTGACATGTGATGTTGGACCTGTAGCTTGTCAACTTCGGCATAGAGAGATGTCGCTCTCTGCGTTGTCAGTTTTGGCTAATTTTTTGCATGAGAGCTGGAATGTTGGGCATTGTTTCTGAATGATTTTGTATCCTGTATACATCTGTCGTTTTAGGCGTTTCCTCTCACTGCCAAATATACTTGGTTGGAAGTGACCGCGTTTATTCCTTTCTTGTTAATCTTTACCCTAGGAGCAATAACAATCCTTGTCTGGGCCTACTCTCAAGCACATCCACGGTAAATCTCCTAATGTATTTGGACTAAGTTTACTCATAGGACAAGATTAAGAGAGTTCAAAGATAGTCATAACTCGTAACACAACATTTTCTTAATTCCATTTGCAATTATTGAGGAACACAGAAAGCAAATAAGTATAATATGCGATTGAGAGTCAGACGAATGTTTTTTCTCATATAAATGAAAAATCACTCATACATGAGAAATTCTGTTCTTATAAGATATACAAAGATCCATTCTCTCCCTAACCTTACGACATATACAATTTCTCTATTTTTTCCTTTTGTGCAAATATACGTAGGCCCAGTTCATTCTCTGTTTGCTTTTGTGGTTTAAAATACTCTACACACTCCAGCAATATTTTCGTTTAGAATTTTTTTAATTCCTACTCATTTCCTTGCATCTGAATTCGACCTTTACATGCCCTAAGGTCATTCAAATCCTCTCTTGGTTCTTTCATGGGATAGTCCTTGCCACCTACGTTGACCTTGAGACTGAATATACACTCGTTTATCTATTCTCAGTTTCCCCCTATAAATGATTAACACACACACACACACACACACACACACACACACACACACACACACACACACACACACACACACACACACGCAGTATGTATATATGCATGTATGTGGAGGAATATTCAGCGCTTCAGTATATGACAGACTGATTCGCTCCCTTCATTTATGGTATGTAGTTCATGTTTATTTTTTCTTTTGCAGTAAATGTATTCAGAGTTCGTTCTGTAATCGTATTTACAGTTTATATTTCTGTACAGATTCATGTACTAGAGTTTGTAGAGATTCTTTCTTGCTGTACTCGCCATTTTCGTATATTCTAATTTAACGTTTACTTTCGGTATCTGTGTTTACGCTTATTCTTTCTTGCATCTCTTATATAACGCAAAATATTTTTAAAATAAAAAAAAATTCAATATCTTTGTATATAAAATGTAAAGATTCTCCGGTCATTTTTGTGGTAAACAAGCATGGGTTCGATGATAATACTCGAAAAAGGTTTGCAATGTAATTCAATTATTTACACACACACACACACATATATATATATATATATATATATATATATATATATATATATATATATATATATATATTATATATATATATATATATATATATATATATATATATATATATATATATATATATATATATATATATATATTATATATATATATATATATATATATATATATATATATATAGCCTACACATACACAATTTACAATTCCTCTTCGTCCGAAGAATCCAGAGTAATGACGAAAGAATCAATAAATTTATCAATTGCAATGTCTCGAGAAGCACCGTTGTCCTGAAGCTCTGGGCATGATTAATCGCATTCATCCAGTTTTTTTGTTACATTGCTCAAGGCTTCCCTGACAAGGGGTTTTAAGTCCACCATTTTAAAGTGATTTTTCTCTGCAATGTACTGCTTAACTAAGCTCCATATTAAAGTTGGGTTGTACTGGCAGTGATAGGGTTGGGGTCTAAAAACTAACCTTGTTGAATTGCAGTGGTATCAATAACGTAGTTGCTTGGATGTCTTGAAGTGTATTGCTTTACCATTGCAAACAGCTCTACCTTGACGAGATCGTCTCCGGGGATTTCTCCTTTTTTTTCTTTATGGGTCATTCTCTGATGACAGCCTTTTTAGCTGACACGGTCGGTGGTTTGTCAGCTTGGAGAGAGAGTGGATGCATTATCCATTATCATCACAGATGATGATGGAATATTTGTTGTTAACCGAGACGTAAGCCATTCTGTGTAAACTGATTCATTTGATTGTGGTAACCGCCGTCATTTTTAGCTTAAAATATTAATTCACAATTTGGAACAAAACCACCTTTCATACCAGCATACAGGATGATCAATGGGGGGGTTAATTCCTATTGCTTTATCGGAACCCTTTTCAATCCAACACTTCCCAACAGCGTGGTTTTGATTTATCCACGTCTCGGCCAAGTACGCAAGAGCGCCAAATCCCGTTCTCTTTAAGGCCCTTATTTATCGTAGAAACTTAGTTCTGGCAATTACTACATCACTTCCCTCTTAACAAAAATTTTCGTCCGTTCACTTTGCCACATTGAAATCGAATTTCATGCAGAATTTTTCGCAGCGATTCTCTGCAGCCATTATACCCGATGTTTTCTTTCAAGTCCTCTTATTTTATTTAGCGTTGGTTGTTGTTTCCTTGCGTTGACATCTAAGACAGTTCGACGCAAAACACTTATCAAAGTCATCGAAGTCGGTTACAGTCTTGGATTGGTATTTTTTTCGTTCCAGAAAAATGACATAGCCGAATTTTTCTTGCGCTTCTTTGCATATCCTGTTGATTGTTCCTCCTGATAGCTTCGTTGCTTCGGCAGTACGTTGGAAGGCTTTTCTGGCATCAGTTAAAGGGCCATTGTTGCCTTTTTAGAAAAGTTCCTCAGTACACTGTGAATTCTCTCTCTAGCCTGTGGATGTAGATTGCCACTGGTAGTTCCTTCCATGATGCTTGTATGCAAGATCTTGCTTGTATGATGACCAACACCTTAATGAGTCACGTCGACCTCTATCAAGGCCACCTTGCCTGTGCATGACCCGAGGGCAGCTTAACTGTTACCCTCTGACCCTCCTTGCCTCTATATGACCCGAGGGTAGCTTAACTGTTACCCTCTGACCCTCCTTGCCTCTATATGACCCAAGACCCCTCTGCCCTCCTTGCCTCTATGACCCGAGGGTAACTGTTAACTGTGTGACCCTCCCCCTTGCCTCTATATGACCCGGGTAGCTTAACTGTACCAAGACCCTCCTTGCCTCTTGACCCGAGGGCAGCTTACTGCACCCTCCTTGCCTCTATATGACCCGAGGGCAGCTTAACTGTTACCCTTTGACCCTCCTTGCCTCTATATGACCCGAGGGTAGCTTAACTAGGCCCAGAGTCCTTTAGGAAAACTGGTACCATAGCTCAAAATTTGTGCCTCGTTTCAAGAAAAAACATTGTTGACATTTCTACATAGTACAAAAATATTTCAAGAGTTCTTAATATTCGATAAAGAAATAAAATTTTCAACATGTTTTAAGGCAGTATGCATTCATTAAAAAAAAAAATTGTAGGAACAGGACCGCCGCTCCCGACCCTTGCCCTGCCCAAAACAACAAGAGGTTTGGAAAACCTATAGTAGGGCCATGGCTTCTAAACAACAAGGAAGTTTAGAAAACGTTGGTAGGCTTAGGATTCTTGCTCATGGCTTCTCATCTCTTGGATATACTGTTTTTGGAAAACCTATAAGGCTCAAGTGGCTTCTGACCATGGTCAAGGACCATGTTCACCAAAGGAAGTTTGGAAAACGTATAGTAGGCTTAGGATCCAGAGAAGTAGGCTCATGGCTTCTCATCTCTTGGACATAATGTTTTGGAAAACCTCTGTAGGCTCCCTCCTTGGTTATACTCTGAAATCTTATGACATCTGCTCTATTTTCTGGTAAGGAAACTTGAAACTTGTTGATTTGTTGCCTTTAGTGATGTTCCTGTTTATATATGCCTGTCTGATTTGTGGCATCTTTCTCCTGAGTTTAGCAGGCCGAATTATTTCTTTTGATATTTCTTAGACTTAAACGCACGAGGCTTGCTTCTGTCTGAGTTTTGAAAAGATTCTAGTCTTTATTCCTGTCCTACTTACTGATAAGAGGCCATTTTACATAGTATTGAAGGCAGAGCAGCTGCTTAATGTAGCTGTTCCCTTATATATGTGTATAAATTTTTTTTACCAAGCTTGGTGCATCTTTCCCGACTTTTGAGAGGAAGCTTAGATTTCTGACTGCTCTTCAAGTATGTTTTACGGGTTTCTGAATCTTGAGAAACATTTTTTGGGGGGGAAGTTTGAAAGTCATAAAAAGAATTGGGACAAAAGCCCGCTTATCATTAAAATGCATGTGAATCTTTGCAGGAATGTTTTTTTTTATTAGTTTACAATCCACCTCTCAAATTTAAATACGTCTTGTTCGCCCTATAAATTTGAAAGCTTCACTGCACTGAACTATGTATTAATGCATCTCGTACTGTGAAATGCTCTTCCCAGTCCAATTGAGTGTTTTGTTCTGGTTATAACATTTAAATGAAGTTACTGCTTTGTTGGTTACTGCCTTGTTGGTTACTGCCTTGTTGGTTACTGCCTTGTTGGGTGGATCAACCACATCTTATTCTGTCTTGTAGATTTTTTCAAGCTTTCTAATCTTCATTGGGTTTTGTTTCATTGTGTTGTTTGCCAAGTGCCTCATTCTGTATCTTTGCTTCTCTAGATGGACTTTGCAGTTGTCATTATTAGACAAACAATGGTGAGATTTTTAGCTGAGAGGCGTAATGATCCAATGCTCAATTGACCAGGCTGGGTGATATTCAGTTCAAAATTTACCCCCATTACCAGTGAGAACATGTATTCTTATATAAGTAAATTAGTCATTAAATTGTTGGCTGCCATTTATGCAACTCATCGGAACAATGCATGTGATAATTATGTACTTAGGAAAGTGCATAGGGCATTAATATTAGGATGTTTATAAATGCAATATCAGTGAGAATATCAATGACCTTGTCACAATGCTTCGCCACACAAATGTTATTCTATTTCTATTATATTTCTTTTAACTTTCCTTTAATTTCATATCAAGTTACTGTTAATTACATACAGTATGAAGTTAGTCACCCTAGAAATTCGCTCGAAAGTTGCATTTAATCCTGTATCCTTCAGAAATTTTGGAGGTTTTTTTTTAACAAAGATTTTTTCATTATATTCTGATCTAAGCTCTGAAAAATTAAAGGCCCGTTTACTATAGTTTTTGAAGGTATTTCGATGTGGTTAGGTTATGAGATGAATTTGTTAACGAGGTTTTTAAATTGTCTTATATAATGCAATTACTTTTGCATACGAGAAATTCTGGTGTTTTTACATTGTTTCATGGTGGTTCTTATTAAGCCCATTAATTAGTAGTATGCATACACGGACAAATTTGAAGCTGTAATGATGTAAATCAAATTTTATCCAGGACTCTAACAGATTCGGATTTGTGAAAATTTTGTGCTAACCTTGACAAATTGATAACTTTCAATTTTGACTTAGTGTGAAGATACGGTTTATGTTCAGGTTAATTGCTCTGTTTTATGCTATACTGTACTACTACGAGTGTTTGATGATACTTTGTGTTAGCTTTGTTTTGAAGCTTACTTTATAACGGCACTCACAAAGTATACCTGTTACCAGAGTGCTAAGTGTTATTTTACTGGTTTTGATACATATAAAGTTAATAATTTCAACACCACACCCTTCAATATTTATATTTCGAGACTACCATGGCAGATGTTAAGTGTAATTTGTTTGTTGCATCACCTGAGAGTAATCTTCAGTTCAGCGTTTTACATATCTCTTTAAACCACTTCAAAACACAGTAACTTAAAACAGACTAACTAGCTGTCAATCTGTGTGGGGCAAATGCAGATTAATAGGTCACCCAAGACAAATTTGTGCAGAATTCATTAATATATTAATGTTTTGGAAACCTAAATTGATACTCTTTTTAGTCGCAGCTTAAAAGTTGACTTTTAGGTCGAAGGTAACATAAAATATCATCAAACGTCAGAATGATTAATTGTATGGATGGAAAAGCTTAGTGAATCGTGTTTGGGATATATGGTACATATTAATATACTTTGGTAACTGGCACCATGTCAGTACATTTTTTTTCTTTAAAAGAGCACTTATATGCAAACTGTTTTTGTAAGGGCTTGATAAGTTGTAATTCTATAATTTATATTCATTACTCATGAAACAGTGCATTTGTGTGTACTCATCCATATAATCTTGTAATAACAAAATTGGAGAGATTTAAAAATAGAGAACTCCTCGGAATCGCCATTGCAATGTGGCTGAAGGAGTCCGAGAGGGAGTTTCTCAGCGGAAGGCAACTGGGCAGGTGCCATCATTCGAGTAAAAGAACCAAACAGTCCATGGAGTTTGTAACTGAGGAGGATTGATTTTGAATACCAGAATAGTTATCACTTTCTTGAATACTCAGAATCTGTTTTTAGTTATTCCACGTTTTATGATGTTCTTGAAAAATTGTAAAATAGAACAGTTGAAAAAGGAAATTCTTAGAGTCCCAAGAATATTTTTTGTTCAGTTATAACCGTAATTGATATGTTTGTGATTGTCATTGGATAGAACAACGACGTCTGGCGAAGTTGGTCTCTTTTTCAAAATCTGTTATGTTTCTTAGAGGTAAATGACATGTCAGTCAAATGATATCGAGGAGGTAAGTAGATTTCTTTGGTAGTCGTTGGTGGATGTTGGATTTAAGTATACAGTACTTGGTCTTGCAACAGCGTTAGACTTTATATGAAATGACTAAATTTTAATTCATTGCGAGGACTGTTAGTTATGAGAATTTATTCTCTTGGTCTAATGGAGTATGTCATTCATTAACGAATTTAGTTAGCGTGAATTTATTGACGACATGCAGTCTTCACAAACTTAATAATAGCTTGCCCCACTGAAAAATAATTTAAATTTTAAGTTTGAACCTAAGTTGAAAAATATTTTCTTAAATTTCGAGTCAACGTTTGTTGGAAAATAAAGTTTTAAGTTGGTTACAAAATTTTACTGAATTTCTAGTTGATGTCGAAAGCGTCATCCTTAGCATCCTTGCAATCGAAAATTTATTACCTTTTATGATCCGTATGCCTTTTTAAAAGGTGATACCAGCTTGTTTCGCAAACGACCATTCTGTCCATAGAATCCTTGTCATTCCTTGTATTTGAAATAAAGGAGGGCTGAAGACCGCAACGATCGTTTTAGGTGTTCTTTGTATGATAAATTTTCCAATCACGAGACATGGGAAATCAAATTGTCAGGAAATTAGGAGTGAGTTTGTAGATACGTAGAGATAGCAGATTCAGTTGCTCAGTTTGTTAGGAGGAGGATATTTGTCAGTTACTGAGGAAATGCAGTACAGTATTAAGTTAGCCAAAGATGTGCCATAAAGTATACCAATGAACACTGAAAAGTTTGTTCCCTTCTATAAATAAACTTCACTTTAGTTTCATGACACATGAGAATGGTTTCGTGAGACATGAGAGATAAATGAGTTGCATGTGCTTAGTACGTATTGTTTCATCAACAACAAAAAAAGAAGTTGCTCATTCATCAGCACTCTTAGAATATAATTAATTTCAATAAAAAGTGCAAGAGGCATCAATGACAGTGCTCTTGAATATTTTTGAAAACAGTAGTTAATGGTAGCTGCTCAAAACTTTTTCTTGTAAGTACCCTGTCAAAATCGGTCCTAGCAGGGGTTTTCCACAGATTCCTTATTAAGTGCAACTTCAGTAATCAAAGGGAAGGAACTCAAATCTTTTCTTCACAAAGGGCCATTGTACAAGTAGGTCAGGGCCGGAGTGCCCCACCTTTTGCGAAACAAAGGGACATTTAAAGCAGTCTTGAGCAGGGGCATTCTATCTCTTAACCTACCAGGGCCCTCTTTGGTAAGCACTCGTAACCTTTTCTTCGCCAGCTGCCTATCAAAAGGCGCTCCGGGAGAGGCTATCAGCCTTTTCCTCATAAGTGCCATCTCAAAAACTAGTCATAGGTAGGGGTTTTTAACATTTTCCCAAAAAAGTCCCACTCAAAAGTAGTCCTTGACTTGGGGAGTCAACCTTTTCCCCACCAAGTGAACTCAAACTTAGGCCTAGGCAGGGGCTTTCGGCCTTTTACCCACCAAGTACCGTTCAAAAATTGTCTAGGGCATGGGCTCTCAACCTTTTCATAAGTTTTCGTCAAAAGAAGCCCTGGAGAAAGGGGATCCACATTACCCCTGCTGAATTCTCTGAAAAAAGTTCTGGGCTAGGGGGTTTTTACTTTTCCTCCACCAGGTGTCCTTTGAAAGTAGTCCTGGGCAAAGGGGCTCAACTTTTTCCCCACTAAGTTCCCTCACAATTA
Organism: Macrobrachium rosenbergii; assembly: GCF_040412425.1. Lineage (NCBI taxonomy): Eukaryota > Metazoa > Arthropoda > Malacostraca > Decapoda > Palaemonidae > Macrobrachium > Macrobrachium rosenbergii. The sequence goes on along the minus strand of NC_089749.1, from coordinate 19,002,491 downwards.
GTAGTCCGGGGCTGGGTTCTTATTCTCAACATTTCTTCACCCTTTCCTCACCAAGTGGCCCCTCAAAATTATTCATGGACAAGGGTCCCTAAGCTTTTCCTCACAAGGTGCCATCTCCAAAGTAATCAAGGGCAAGGAGGGTTCAAACCTTTCCTCAACTAGTTAATTATGGGCAATGGATGTCAACATTTTCTTCAACTAGCACCTTGAAAGCATTCCTTGGTAAGCCTCACAACCTTTTTCTCACATAGTAGTCTTGACAGTGACAGTCAACCTTTAACCCAGCAAGTGGTCCTTCAGTCTTTTTCCCCCCCAAGTTCCCTCTAAAATAGTACTTGGCAAGTGTTTTCGATCTTTTCTTCATCCATTGGCCCTTCAGAAGTGGCATGGGTAGGAGCTCGTGACATTTTCCCGTCAAAATTGACTTAAGAGAGCAGTTGCTGTCTGGAGTCCGCAAAATTTCTCAAGTTGCAATCACTGATAATCCTGGAAAAGGTCCAGCAAATGTTTTCCTTACTAACTGCTCACTCATAGCAATTCGAGCAGGGTCTCTAAATGGTTTCCGCTTCAGATGCCGCTCCTCCCAAAAAAAGTAGTCCAGGGCAGGGGCTATCAACATCTTACACATCAAACTCCCCTCAAAAGTAGCCTTGGGGCTTGTACTTTTCCTCTTAAAAATAACCTAGGCATGGACTCCAGCCTTCTCATAACTAGTTCTAGGTAAAACCTCTTTACATAAACTTTTCCCACTAAGTGCCCCATCAAGAGTAGTCCATGTACAGGCTATCAATTTTTCCTCACCAAGTGACCCCCTACATGTCCAGAGCACTGAAACTCGACCTTTTCCCCATCAAATATCAACTCAGTAGTTGTGGGCAAGGTTTTCCAACTTATTCCCCTCCAGGTGGCCCTCAAAAGTATTCCTGAATATTGGCTCTAAAGCCTACCCCCACCCAGTGTTTTTCTCAGTAGTAGTCCCTAGGAGGGTCTTATCTTTTCCCAAATGATTTTTCAAAAGTTATTTGGTCGAGCGTCAACTTTACCTCTGCCTCCGAAAACTCCCTGGTGATTGGCATTCACCTTCCCCCCACACCCCGATCCTTGTGTCCTGTAATTTGGTCTATAGCCAGGGCAGAAATTATTTAGAATATCAACCCTTTGCCCACAAAGTGGCCATCAAAAGCAGTCCGAAGCAAGGGCTATCATTTTTTCCCCACGAAGTTCCCCAGAGCAGTTCTTTAAGTTTTCCCACCAGGAGGCCCCTCAAAAGTAGCCCTTGGCATGGCTTTTGATCTTCTCTCTTGCGAATGTTTTTCAGAAGTAACCAGAGAAGTGTGTATCGTTCTTTCCTCCAAGTGACATCTGTATATTAGACGTGGGCAGGTAGTCTCTTGTCTTTACCTCGACCATAACCTATGCGGCAATAATAAGCAGAAATAAAATTCCCAGGCAAAATTTTGAACATCCCTGAAATCTGTTTGCTTGGTATACCTCATGTGCATCCATGCATCTTAAAATATTAAGTGAAAAATTTCAGGCTTTTGTTAATTTAACATTTGGTCATAAAATACTGGCAACTATAATTAAAGAGTTGTCAAGACGAAATCCATAACAGATTGGCACTCCATAGTTTTTCTTAGGATAAAGGGAAATGAAATTGGAATCTAGGCAAGATATACTTAGGGAGAGGTAGCTTTCGACTTCCCGACCTCTTTAGTTCAGGGTTAGATATTATCCTAAGGAGAGGCTTGAAACTCTAAACTGTTTCCCTAATAGGCAATGAAAAGTTTGGTTTGTCAGTTAACGACTTAGGTCTGTCAGGAGTCTAATACACTTTAATGCTAACTGTGATAGTCATCGAGTATTAGTTGGTTTTAAATTTTTTTGTTCAAAAATGACGTGAAATTCTTTTAATAAACTTCCATTACTGAAGTCCAGCCAAATGTTTAAAACTCGTAGCTTGCTTTTAAAACGATGATTTTAAAGATATTATTTTAAGATGGTTTTCAGTATTTTGTTCAGAAATGGAGTGTTTTTGTGTTTAGTTGATTTAGTTAATTGCTATTATTGCCTAGATATTTAAAATTCACAGCCTGCTTAACAACCCTTAGTAGGATTTAGATTTTTGTGGGCGTTTAGTAGTATATTCAGCATGAAACCTTTATAGAAGTTTTCTTTAGTTCCGTGCATTGGAAAATTTATTGTGCAAAGGAAAGCTAAATGATTTGACGGTGTAAAATACTGGCTAAGGCGTTCCTTTGTTCAATATTAGGTTCCTTCACCCGACTCAATCACTTACACGGGGTGAAAGATGCGCTGCAGGAATCCTTGGCATTTGCGTCATCTTGTCTGCTTTTGAGAGGACGTATTGGATCTAGGGTAATAAAGTTCATTTGGGATCTTTGGGTGACAAGTTTATGGATATTTCCCCTAACATCAAAAGCTTTCTTGCCTTGTTCATGTTTTTTCTATAAAAGAACTGTTTCAAAGTGTAGTTATTTTTCAAGTGTTTAGTTTTAAATAGTCTTTATTCCATTGCTAATTATGTTCATCAAAAAGGATTAGGGAATTTTAGTCCTTGTGTAAAGGCTATTTTTGGCTCTTGTAAGACCGAAATGCTGTGTATTTAAATACTTTAACACCAGGCCAACCAATAAAATCTAATTTCCTCGACGTTTGAAGTTTCTTTGCCTGACATTTCATTTACATTTATTAAAGATAAAGATGACATTGAAATCACGAGAAGAATCAAAGGTTTGATGTCTTCACTTTCGTGTGACAATGATGTTAATTACAGCGCATAATACTGAGCACAATATGTTGTTACAGTATACTTGAGTTCAGAGGACGTCTAGTGTAGTTCCAATTTTTAGTATACTACTAAAGAATATCATAGGAAACATACATCTGAGCATAAGTTTGTGATAGAGAATGGGTACATCAAGTAGAAAACATAGAAAATGGGTTCCTTCTATAGAGAAATCAGTACAAACTCCTCTGCTAGAATATCCATGAACTTTTTGATCACTTTGCTGTAATGATGGAACCTGCTCAGTTGCCTTTTGCTGAGAACTCACTCTGCCTCCTCCAGCTTATTGCAGTGTTGGCTTCGAGGGGGTAGCAAATAGAAATAAAAATACAAAGTACTCCTTTTTAATTTTTATTGTCTCCTTGGTTTACAAAGTCACATACTAAACATTTTCTTAAAACCACTTACACGGACAACAGTCCTGTTGTCCGTGTGACTTTAGAAAAATTTTTTTGAAAGGATTATTTAATAATTTAATAATCCTAAGTCTAAATTTCTGGGCGTTGTAACATTTCTGAAGTCAGTGATGAGTAATTATGACTTATTATTTAAGGAACCAGGTTCTGGTGAAGTTAAAAGAGTTAGTAATGAAACACATTTAGAAGCCTTTCATATTTGGGGAAATGGTTTGCTGAACACCCAAAATTTCGACCTATCTCTGTAATGGGAAGTTTGGTCTTTCAAAGGCTACCATAAGAGTGCTTACAGCACTAGTATAAGAAGCACTGAAAGACCAGTTTCCCCATACGGATAGAGGTCGAATCTTTGGATGTTCAGCAAACCATTTCCCAAATACGAAAGCTTCTAAATTGTTCATCACCAACTCTAAGTTACGAAGGGTCTCCACTTGCCCTCACCTAACTTCGTTGTTTAATACAAATTCCAAAAGTCCTAATTACTAAACTAATTCCAAAATATTACTAAAACTTGTTGTAATACAAATTCGGGTAAGAGTCCTAATTGTTTAATTCGAAAGTTTACTAAAACATGTCGAAATACTTTGGATTCCAAATTGACAAACCTTTAGGCTCACTTCGGACTTGACAGAAAGCTCTCTTTGAAAGCAAACCTGGCTAACTAATAATGAGAAACATTAACATTTTAACAAAAAGGTCTCACTTTGGACTTGACAGAATGCTCTTTTGAAAGCAAACTCAGCTGGCTAACTAATAATGAGAAACATTAGCATTTTAACATTCTTGAAAAATGTTAACTACAACTGATTTGGTCACTCAAGCTGTGACACACAATAAGACTCCAAATGATCAGTTTACTGACTGATTTTACAGTTATAAAAAAGTGTTAATACAACAAATAAGTTTCTACTAGCAGCAGGATTAAAAAATTACCTCAGGACACACATTTGGGACATTAAAGCCGAGGTAACGGCAAATATGTAGGTAATTAATGTAACCGTTAGCAGTTATACACATGAAAATTACTCGATAGTTACTGAAATATTTTGGCCTAATGGATAAATGGTACTGGAAAGCAAGTGACAAATCAAGTATCAAGAACTTTCATACCCACATTTCTTGCTGATAAGTTGCTCCTATTGTGATTTTTAGAGTACTTGCTAGGGTATAAAACTGATTTATGAAAGATGAGTTATATTTATTTGCCAAGACCCAAAATAGTCTGAGATTTCAAATTTTCTCAATCAAGTCAACTCAACCCAACCTTCCTAACATGGAAATAACATTACCATCACCTTTCTTCACTTCGTCTTTTCTCCTCTCATATATGGTCTAGTTTTGGCTAAAGTCTGAATTATCTCTATCCACTAATTACCTCCCAAAAGTTGCTATCAACTTTTGCTAAGGTCAAAGCCTTTGTAGAGGCAACTCAGTCCTAATTATGAGACCGTATTTCCGAAATTTAATACCCCACAAGTCCCTCTTAACATTGTCTTCATTTTCTGTCAGTTCGAATATCAAAAACTAACCAATAAACCAGCCCTCATTTCTATCAGAACAGTAATTCACATCCTATGGTATATACTATGAAAGTCATCTTAGAACTATTAGTGGGCTTCTTCCATTCAAATATCTAAAGCTTCCTTTAATTCACATTCAAGACTTCACGTGTCCCTCACCATTACATTACCATTCTACCATAACCCAACATGGTTTTGCATTATCAAATATGGCAGCAACCTCTAAAGCTTTTTCTAGTGTAAATTTCTCAACCTTAGCAATTCTTTTAAACCTTGGAATGCAAAACTTCCATGTCCTTGTGAAAACAGCTTTCCAGCACTGTTAATCACTTTATTAATCACAAATTTCAATAGGCCCTTGTGTATAAATTTATATTAGCTATGTGAAAAACCTAGACCAATGGTCAACAATTTACCTGATCTTTGAAGTCTAACTAGTACACAAACTATTTAAAAGTTTAAGTTCCAATGCTAGCTAATTATTAGCAAAAAACTAAAATGTCATGTTTCCACTTGCATGCTTAAACTACATTTTTACCATATATATAGTTACCAGTACTACTTTTACCAGAGATTTAGCTAGTTACCATTACAATTCTGATCCAGTGAGTCAGCACCAGGACATTGAGAATACCACCATCTTATGGTGGGATACATTTAGAAGTAATTTCATCAAGCTGGCAAAACTTATGGTTAACAAAATTAACATTTTACATTGAAGATTCAAAGAATACCTTACATTACATTTTCGTTTACTGTGAGAACTGCGGATTTAATGCCCAGTTTAGCCACTACATTAGGAAAAAGGAAAATTGAGTGAAATTTATCAACATATTCTTATATTTACTTGATAATACAAATGATCAAACTAAAGAGCAAAACTAACGACAGTATATCCATAGTTGCTGTAACTACTGCACTACAATTTATAAATTATGAAGAATAATGGAGACAAGTGGAAATATGAAATGGTATCTGGAAGAACCTTTACAAGATTTGAACTAGTACAAAACTTAGGTAGTCTTCCATAAGTATAAAAATACAAAGGTAAATTACTTTGGTTTTTCTTCAATAAGCACTGACAAAATTAATTAGAAGTCAAGAGAAATTAAAGCAGTAGATGCACGGGAACAGTTCAGTGAAAAATAAGAAATTAATATTGCAAACACTGAAGGTGGACTTAAGATATTGAATATTCTACAGTATTTTCAATTATTCTAATTTATTAAAAAATGCCTAACATACCAGGCAGCGCATGGCTTCTGACAGCACTGAGTTGAAATTAAAATACAAAATATTCCACTTATAGCAGATTTAATTCTTAAATTTTTACTTCGCGATTACAAAAATTAGTTAATTAAAATTCTATCATTTCCACATCTTCAAACCCTATTGAAACCCATTTAAGAACTATTTAAACCCATTTAATAAGCATTTCCTTTATCACCGCAACTGCTTCAGGTGAATTTACGGATTAGCCATAATGATAATACTCTATACTGACAAGCTCTTGCGTAGTTCAGGCCAAATAGTCAACCTGAGACCTGATAGCTTTACTTCATGAACCCCTTTTTATCTGCTCCCAAATATAGCGTTAACAACACAAGTTCAGATACCCCGTATAAGGGCCCCTTGAACAGTAAGAAGGGAAGATTTGTAAAAAGTTTCAGTACAGACATTCTACACAACAATTATGCAGTTTCCGCGCATTGACATCGTTTCCGATCAACGACAAGCCACCTTACGTTTTGCGATATTAAAATAAAGATTTTATCAATCTGGCTATCTATAATTTATGTACGACAAAATTCTTGTTAAAATTGCTCAATCTACTATGACCAACACAAGAAAAGCTTATGTCCGTCAAGTCAAAAACAAAAATAGTGTCGACAGAGATAATGGAAAGTTTTTTTTTAACACCCCTTATAGCTTATAGTCGAGATAAACATGTCAAGTACTCAACTAATATTGATGCACATTTACAACAAAGATTGTGTCCTTACCCTTCCCGGTGTAGGTTACCTATTTTTTTTTTTTACCTTAACGCAGTTTATCAACTCATGAACCAACGCGTTAGAATACCTCTTCAAAGTGGAAACTTAACTTTCAACCTTTACTATTACTCCGGAAGAACTAATAACATTAATCCAAGAAAAATCGCCCTTAAAATCCTATGCTTATTGTCTTCTGAGGTAGAACTAGATTAGGGGTAACTTCTTACCAGTTTCCCAAGCATGAGTTTAGAACAAAAAACTGAAGTACAAGTTTTAAGGAAAGTTACTATACAAAGCTTCCATATTTTCAGCTACGTACAGATAAAGTGAATTGTTTGAGAACTTGTGAGAAATTTACAACACTAATTTTCAGGCCGGAGCTTCAGTTTTGTGAATACACAACCTGCAGTATTTGTACCCAGGATAAGCAGTCTTCCTTACACAAACTACCTACCGAAATTCACAATTTAGCCCTGCATGTAAATTGCTAGTCTGCACGTTTTTCTTTCCATAATCTCTGCATATTGAAAAGTCACATGTGAAAACATACAAGTATCCTATTTTAAGTTGCACTGTGTGATTAAATTGAATGATCTCGAAAACGAAGTCAGCCATGGACGTCTTGGAAATTTCTTGGGGATGTAGGAAGACACTAACAGCATTTGTTTGTGACAACTTGCTATTAAATTGAATGATCTTGAAAACTAAGTCAGCCATGGACGTCTTGGAAATTTCTTGGGGATGTAGGAAGACACTAACAGCATTTGTTTGTGACAACTTGCTCAGAACATTCCTGAAAAAAAGTACATGAATCACTAAACACGTAGGTATGGTTCAGATTAATTCTTGCCATTAAAACTTTTCGAGAGTTACTTTTCCCAAAAACTTCAACAGACGATTTAAACCCCACCCTTGCATAGATTCAAATGAAGGGCTGCTACCGTATAACGGACAATAGCAGAACATGAAAAGATGCTAATATTTTCCACTTGCCAACCATAAAAGAGCATATTCTTAAATGCTTACCTAAATACATGAATAAAGTAACTAAAGATCTTAGTTTTTATCATTTTCCAGTATTAATTCTTACGTTAACTCGTTTTCCACGTAACTGTAAATATAACTTCCTTGCAAGTAACTTTGATATAACTATACCTCTAGTATTTGCCATCCTTACCTTAATTTAAGGAATTTCCTTGGGACTGAGAAGACATTCAAAGATTAAACTTCCATCAGTAATTACGAAGAATGCGAATTCAAAACCTTCTGAGCTAATCTGAAAAAATCAGTAACTAATCACGAAGATAAATGATTTTCCCTAAGAGCATTTCACTAACGCCAGACAATATCTTCCAGGAAATCTTTAAAGCTTTGTATTTATAAAATTAAGGCTCAACATTCCTGAATTGGGTTATGATAAGAGGTATCAAGCATTTTAACAGTACTAATGCTTATCCCGTCTTAAACTCAAAGACCAAAATAATTCTTAAATTAGGATCTTTTTGGATCACGCAAGAATACCTTTCAAAATAACCAAAGTAATAATTACAAATTCAAAGGACAATACTTCTGGCTTATGCTCTCAAACAAAAAAATAAAGATTTTAAAATATACCAAAGACTTCAATGTACGATAATTTTAGATCACGCAAGAATACTCTTCAAAAATAATTGTAATAAATACATTAAGGCAGTTCGATTATAGAATAAAAATAAAGTTTTTCACTAACAGGCTTCATGTTTCCATTAACGATAGAGGCAACATACTTCGACAGTAAGCTGTAGCACTAGAAAAAGGCGGAAGGCGTTATTTAAGCATTAAGCATCCCATACTTATGCTATAAAATACGGACGCACTGATTGGACCAATTTCGAAAACTGAGTATAGTTTACACTACAGCAGTCAAGTTACCGGGCACCTGACATGAGCCTGTTTGACCCAAGACTTAGCTTCATTTTTTGCGTTCCTCATATCCCTTGTTACTCCTACGTTCCACAACCACAATATATATTGTAAGTTCACCACCACAATATTACAAATAACTCACATGAAACCAGTTTACGACTAAAGACTGCAATTTTGTATATATGTGCATTTCAACATACTTTACCGCAGTATTACCTATGTTTGTAGCTTTCACCTTTCTGCCCTATCGTGAGTAATTTACAGTGGGTCCACTAGTTTATTCACTGTACCTAACGGCAAATTACCCAAATGGTCATGTTGGTAACCCAGTTAATATTTAACTTACCGGACAAGTTTGAACAAAAGTACCTTCTATGTAACAAAGGTAGTTACCTAGAGAAACTTTTCGTTTGAAACAAGTTGGATGTTGAGGTGACCACACTACAGGATAAAGCTTCCTTATGGCGCACACTTCAGCAAATAAACCAAAGCCAAATATCCATTTTTAAGTCTGCCACAAATTTCATTCAGGTTTAAGTTTGATCACCTTACAGATTACACTCAAAATGGTATAAACAAATACCATCTTTTTTGCCACTCCAATGGAGATTTTCCACGTACCATAAATTTTACAGCAATTCTCCCCAAGCTATTTACGTGGTCAGATACTATTGATTCTTCCAGTACGAAATTTTTTTTTACTGCCTCTACTAAACCACTTAAAAACTCAACCTCAATTTTCTTGCTCATTCTCTTTATACAACTGTTTAATAGTTACCAAAAGGGCAGAGATTTTCTTCACCATACCGTTTCATATCTTAAATATCGCAAAGGCCTACTGCAGCAGTGATTCAATCATGAATTAATGGTCAAAAAGTTGGGCACCAAACCGGAGTACCAAATGTTATTTCTTCCCTATCATAATATCAAAGCAAAGTTTTACTATGATTGCGAGACTGCTTTCAGTACAGATGAGGTCATATTTTAGTATAACTAACCCATCTTAATGCTTCGATATCAGATAGCTAAAACTGAAAAAAAGAATTCCAGTACTGGAGATTATTACACAAATACCAAAAGAACTAAATACTAGAAATGAACATTGCATCTATAGGTTAGGTCAACACCCGGCATCTTGTGTCAGGTTAAAATAACTTCCATTCCGTAAGGTTGCCTCGATTACAGTTTTCTGGACTATTCTGAAAGTGCTTTTACATAAAATTAACCTTTGGTACGCATATCGTTCGATCAAGATTTTAACTAATCGAAATAAAACTAAGAAAAGTTACATCTAACACCACTTCAAGGTCACTAGATATTCCCTTCCATTTAGTGTTACACTGCCTGCCCAAGTTTTCACCTTAACTATGTAATTCATAAACCTGTGTAATTCATTCAGGTCCCTAACAGTTTTATATTTCCGGAGCATCTACCTGACTGATCCCTTTGGCTTTGGCGCAGCAGCAAGCTGTAGGAAACCCACCAGGCTGGAACATTTCCGGCAAGTCAATAACCAAACCACGTACACTTCCCTGAAAAATAAGAAATAAAGGTTTGGAATATAAAAAAAGAAACCAATAATTTGGCAACCATGAACAATTTATCAATAGATACGCAAGTATGTTTATACAGAGGTATGACTTCCGACCTCAGGTTTGGCAAGGCAAAATATAAGAGTTTTGCTAACCTTTGTAACCACAATAATATCCAATATGCTCTTGTACTCGACTAGTGTGAAAATTCTACTTGGACTTATTAGGTATTTATACGGAAACAATTATACTAATGCCTAAGACCAATAGTCTGGTATTCTGACACCATGCGCGTGATACAGCAGTACACATCTGGACGGGAAACTAGATCCTAAAAATGTTTAATGGCTTAGTGGATCCATACAGAATTAACAGTAGTACCAAGAGTAATATACTTTAAGCTCAATGGACCAAATTACTACTATGCCTGCCATCAATGAAAAATGCGTCAATTTTGGGACACTCAAAGGAAAATACTGCATTGCAAGAAAATACCGCATTGCAAGCAAATGCCTTGCATACTTAATGCCAAATCACTACCTAACTTATTTCTAACTAATTCTAACAAGCTTAGAAGTTTTTCAGTAGAAGTCAACCGGTTAACGGGAATGCCTACGATTTTTTTTTGACATTCCATCAAAACCCACATTCATAAATAGTATTGGATAGTTCACAACTTCGTTAAACCAGGAATGTATATTCGAACAATCTTACATTTTGACTGACTTGCTATTGTTAATTTCATTCGTACCAATAAAAGCATAAACTACTTTACACGAGTATCTGATAAGGTTTGCATTTGCAAAGTACTGGTACTTAAGCAGTGCACAAGACTAACTCAAAGTTAATTCACCACTATGTCCAATGGCAAAACTTATAATTGTTGCAATCAAATTGAAATTAAAATTATTCCAACACCTAAGCCTCTAAAATTAAATCAGCATAGACAATATACTTGAAATCTGCAAGCCTGCAGCCTCTACAGGCTGTAATGAACATTCATCTAGCAAATATGCCAAAACAGACACCAATTCAAAATGACAAAACCAATGCTTGAAGGTAAATCAGCTGGACTTTATTTTGAACGATATTTCAAAGCCACCAACGTATATTTTGAAAGCATGAAAACTTTACTCAATTTGTAATAACCGACAACTTCAGGCCATATGAAGTTTAGGCCGTAAGATATAGCAGAAGCTCCTTGGGACGCCGTGTTTAGTACTAGCCCCTCGGGGATCAAAGTATGTACACCCATTTCGGCCGTTTGCCAGTTTGGATGTTATGGCCTAAATAAATTACGGCCGAAACGGCCAGGACCCTGCCAAATACAATCTATTATTAGGTAAGAACCAAATACAAACATCTGAGCATTTACGTCGTTATGAATGAAACAAAGGCTTAGCTTCCTCTTCCATGACCGCGTCTGCACATAAGACGTTTCACATACCATTAATTTATTGCAACCTTCATGTTATAATACAAAAATCAGGATTCTTCCACGTTCCCAACCTTTCAATTGAAGAGCCTACCAGATTTCCAATTACACTCACTGCTGCTACTACCACCACTCGAGCAATTACCCGCTGCAATGACCAGCTTTTTGGTTACTGCCTTTTGAATTTTAACTGGTTGGAAGTCCTCCCGTCCCTACCAGCCCTTACTCTAACCGGAACTTTAAAATCTACCAGCAACATCGCTAGCACAGCAGTAGGAGTTACACAATACATTTAAAATGTTAAATATTAGCACAATACCTGTCAAAGAATAAGTTATGCAATTGAGTTTTAAAACTCAAAATCCTGCATAATGAGAGCAAAACATCTGAGCACGAAGACAAAGCCTCTACTAGTGAACCACATACTTTATAGTGCTGCTAGCCTAAACATTCCTAAACGCAACCAGGAACAGTTTACTCAGCTCATTTTCCTAACTTGCTACCATAACTCAGTTTGTCATTCCGGTCTGTATTCAAGGCCGAACAAAGCGCATTTTACTCAATTTATAACTAATGAACTGCTGTAAGTCTTAAAAGTATACATCACGACTTTCATCATGGTTCTGTGACAAGTTAGTTTTTAATCTTAAATTACAGCAGTTTACATTTTAATATTGCCATAATGCTACTTAGAATTCTCAATTGGCTTTCTAGTATCAGTTACTCGGAACAATGTCAGACGACCCAAAACACTGGTTTTAAAATTGATAAATGCACATAACTCACCAAACCATTGCTAATAATTTAAACACGGTAGGTTAAATGGTTTCTACCAATGAAAGGTCAAACTAAAATCTAACATTCACTTTTCATTATACAGAATGCCTCATAACTAATGCAATTTATCATATCAAATTTTCCAACTGCCGTTAACGATTTACGTAATTACAAGCACCTGCTCCATACCCTTAACACAAATTATGAGTTAACTTCTGGTAGCTGATAAAATCGTAAGGGGGCATAATCTGAACTTCACTAAAGTAGCAGTACCATCTATCGAATGCCTGTGAAGTCCACGTCAATTTCCTCCCAGGGGATGTCGCCCTTAAGTTTAACTATACAGTTTTTGGTGGCTTTGGCAAGTAGCATTCATCGTAAGTAAATTTTTACGTGTCCAAACTGAAACACGAACACACTGTATTCCGTGCAGGAAATTCTGCTGCTACATTTATGGCTACCAAAGGTTTTCGTTAACTTTGGGCAATTATTAAGTTCAGTCAGGACTTAATCCAGCACACGGAGACAGACCTACAAGTTGCATTCTAAACAGCACTAGGGACACCAGGCTGGACAAGCTAAATTAACATACCCATTCCCAAACAGCACCACAAAAGCTACCACCAGCCACGTACTAGGCTCACCAAATACGCACAGCAGCAGGCCAGTGTATTGCAAGAAATTTCAACCTTACAAAACAATGCTTTATTGTACCAATATAAAAATTTCACTTCCATAAAGTTACACTGAACAGGAAACAAACATTTTATGAACAAAGACAACCAGTTCCCTACGCAGTTTAAATGCAACTAATCTCGGTTTCACTCAACTCACCTTATAACAGAACATTGACAACCACATATCTGATGGAGCAAAATCAGTATTGAATGGAAATATAACTGGTCACTGGTAACAAAAGAACTCCCAGAATTTTCAACCAGTCGTCTACGTTGCTGTAGCCTTAAGCTAGGAAGACTATCATCAGTGAACTCTGATTTCAGGAACAGGAAGTCTCAAGCCAAGGACGCTAAATGTCAAAATATAGCAGCGAAACTCTCCTCAGAGCAGCGCCATCTATTGACAAGTAGCGTCATCTGCCGAGTCGAAGCATTACTTCAGTTTGCTAAATAAACTTAAGCTGTCCAAAGACAACTAATTTTTGAAGAAATTATATAAGGTCAGGTGCCTGTGTTTATATAAAGTAAAAATCATTGTGAGTTCATAAAAATGATTTAGAGAACTAAGACGTACAATGTGACAGAGCTTCGTTTAATTACCAAACAGATTCTAAAACTCCAGTACTTGTACTTAAAAACTCATTCCGCTTTGAATTTTTGTGGGTTAAATGCATACCAGGTCTACCACTAAAATAAGGCATAAGTAAACGTTAGTTCCCTTTAGTTTTGTCTTGTTTAAGGGCGTTTTGTCGCACATTACACGAGGGCAAAGCTAGATGGAAATAACTATCAAATGTCTGTACACTGACCAGCAACTTTCCGCGAGATTTCAAGTCTTGAAAATGCCAGTTACGAAATTAAGAAAATTCACGCAACTTCCTCAAAACTTTATGAAGAAACAAATATCTTTTTTCATTATCTTTTGCCCTTAAGTTGATTGATTGCTATAGACTCAAGTCATTCCTTTGACATCCCTCTTCTGGCCTTTCCTAAGTTTAATTTGTGGATAAAAAGCGTAATGAGGATACCTCTAGAATTATCGATTATATTTAGAGCTAGCAGCAGGGCAGTTTCCTGACTTGACAAGTTCCAGAACAAAGTTTAGAAAGTGGACCATTTGTCTTATGACATGGAATGGGCACCAGGCAAGCACACCGTGTGCCCTATGAATAAAACAGTATTGGTTAACAAACCAAGAGGATGAATTACAACGATCGTAGTTTCCCAATGTACCGATTACGTTCGGCTCTCGTCTTTTGAAAGGTGTTGCACAATAACACGGGTCTTCATGCAGCAAGGGAGTTTATTACTTTAGCGTAAGGTGCATAATGAGGTATAGGCAAGATTGAAAAACCAAACCTTTTTCAAAATGGAGACAGTAGATGTTAATCGGTTAGAGCTAAGCATCCGAGGTTTAAAGGTTTATAGCTCAGACGAAAGCAAAACACTGAAAATCAATCGCTATGTCTCCTGGGTGACTTACGGTTAAGTAAATGACAACATAGTTTTTTTACATGCCTTAGGCAGTTATGGGAGTTGACCTCAAAACTAAGTAACTAATTGCTAAGCGGCGGAAATTTTATTACATAATTCAAATCAGGTAGAAAGTATTGAATGCCCTATATTCGAAGTTTCAACTTATCGTTATAGATTGTAAAATCATGGAAGGTTACCCAAATCCATGCATATAGTAGTAACATTTGTAGTTATAGTATATGGATTCAACATTATATAAAAAAAACCTCGGATTTATGAGGTATTACTA
>NC_089749.1:18980161-18982661 GCF_040412425.1 Macrobrachium rosenbergii | reverse complement strand
GCAAATTTTCCGTGGGTTTTCGATATTCAATTTTCTTGTATTAAAAACAGCAATAGGCTCATTCTCCTTTCATACCGTTTCATGTTATTCAAAACAACCCCTTTTCTGTATGGGAGCAAAGGAAGAGGGCGGTTTTTAACGTCAGGTATATGACAAAACATAAACGTTAACTTCGTAACTTCGTGCTTAACCTTCCATCCTCTATGAAATCTCGCGACATGATATTTCAGAATGACAGAACTGAGGAGTCTTGAAACACAAAGACAAACCCTGGAAAAATAATAATAACTCAGGAACGTTCTTGTGTAAATACCGGAAGTGAGGCCTTGAAACGCAAGGTGCTTAGTGGTTGTGACAACAGTTTGTGTGGCTGTGTCACATTCTTTCCTCTTCCATTATTACATTCCCCAATTCTCGTCCTTTGAGATATATCACCCTCTTACTCAGCTTCAAGATTGTCATGCCTGTCCGTGTATGTTCATTCATCGTTTCATTTATTTATTTATTTTTCTGGTCTTCCGTTATTAAATTTCAGAGTTCTCGTCCCTTGAAATATATCAACCCCTCATTCAGCTTCAAGCTTATCATATCTGTCCGTGTATGTTTATTTATTTAATTATTCAATTATTTTTTTGGGGAAGCCCGAGCAACCGAGGAAGGTAAACTAATCAGCGAAATAAGGTCTGGACTTTCGAGATCACGTCTGTGCGATGGAAAAGGCTGCAATTAATGCAAGAGCAGCCACGTTGCATTCGATTCACGAAAGCAAAAATGAAGACCGGGTCCAAACAGGGAGGTTAGGCTTTGTTCTCACTTTATAAATGAACAGATGATAGCTGCGAAAAAGTATGATTTTGAAATATTGTTCTTATTTTTCTGTAAAGGAAAACTATTGTACCTGGCTTTGTCCGTCCGTCCGCACTTTTTCTGTCCGCCCTCAGATCTGAAAAACTACTGAGGCTATAGGGCTGCAAATTGGTATGCTGATCATCCACCCTCCACTCATCAAATATACCAAATTGCAGCCCTCTAGCCTCAGTAGTTTTATTTTATTTAAGGTTAAAGTTAGTCATAATCGTTCGTCTGGCAACGATATAGGACAGGCCACCGCCGGGCCGTGGTTAACGTTTCATGGGCCGCGGGTCATAAAACATTATACCGAGACCACCGAAAGATAGATCTATTTTCGGTGGCCTTGATTATACGCTGTACAGAAAACTCGATTGCCCCGAAGAAACTGCGGCGCAATTTTTACTTGTTTCATCTTGTTTTTTCCTAAAATATAACTTCTATTCCCTTCCAATGTTTTATTTCCAGTCGTTTATTTACAGACTTAATAGCTGCCAAAAGGTATTCTTTAGAAATATTTTACTTCTTATTTTTCCGTAAATGTGACGTTATTTCCTCCACATATTTAATTTCCAGTCATTTATTTACAAGTTTGTTTATTTTTACCAGATCGAAACAATCTAATTTTCTTGTTAACCAGGAAAAACCGGGTGATATACTACTTCTATATTTTTTAGTATAATGGAAATGTCCTTGGTGACTCGTGAGCGTGTTATTTATATTTATTTTTATCTGAAGGAATTTCATATACAGTAAGGTAAATAGAGGGAATATTTCTAACAATAAAATGTTGTTGCTTTTTGTGCATTTGAAAATCATTAAACGTTGATTTATCTTTAATTTTTTTCTGGAAATCCTAGAAATGGTCTTATGAATTTTAGAAGAAAAATAAAGAATAACTGCGTAAACAAAGTTAAATACAAACTTGACTTATAATTGCCTATTTTTATCTTTAACTGACCTGGGATTTTCATTTTTCTCTTTTGTTCTTCCTCGTCAAAGTTCATTCTTCCCTTTTCTTGGCTTCAGATCAATAATTCTTCCCATTCACGGCAACGCTCCACCCCCTCATCCTGCACAGATCTATGTAGATTACCTAAGAGAGAGAGAGAGAGAGAGAGAGAGAGAGAGAGAGAGAGAGAGGATTTTAATTAATAAATGGTTTCGTTCTAATAATTGTGCTTGGGAGGAATAGTCTGACAAAGCACAAGTAGACATTTGTGTTCTGTCATATGATTGTGCTATGCCAAAATAAAAAGTTAATCTACGAGTACTTATTGTTAAACTAATTCATATAGATTCTGTATACACATTACTTATTGTGTTTTTCCACTAACGAACAGATTTGAAGTCATATTTTACATTCTCCTAGCTCTCTAACGAAAGAAAATCTACCAGGAAAAAGAACACGGCAGTGTAATATGTGGGAAAAATTATGAAACCAAAGGAATTCGCAAGACAAAGACAAGTACTACCAAAGCATTCAGGAATTCCCGCGCAACCGGAAAACAACAATCACGACATTAGACTCTGACAAACCACATCAAAATAAACTTCAAAGCACGTTAATGACCTTCACGAGTGCGACGATGGGTTCTTTCCTGCGCCTGCAGGAAGAAACTAAGGGGCGTGGTGTTAGGTTTCTGAGGGA
>NC_089749.1:18952661-18977661 GCF_040412425.1 Macrobrachium rosenbergii | reverse complement strand
TTCATCGAAACCAAAGAGACGACCCAATTTTTCATACGCCCTATTCACTCATCCGAATCCCCTCCTCTTGTTCAACCAATCATTATCGTCTTAGGCCCTATATATCGGAAACCGAAATCGGGAAGGGGGACTTCTCGGAACGCTACAATTAAAGGGCCCTGTGGCACACCTGAGGCCCTTCCGCTCTCCTGGACGAGAGTTTACGAGGGGAGGAAACAGGTGTTAATTGGGAAGGAGGAAGGAAGGAGGTAGGAGACTCGGTTCCACGAGACAGAACCAATCGGAGGCGGGATTCGGATGCTCTTCCAAGTCTGGTACTTTTTATTGGGGTTCGGGTTATTTTTTGAATATCCTCTCTCTCTCTCTCTCTCTCTCTCTCTCTCTCTCTAGTGGCAGTGCTTGCTATTTGTTTTTCTGGAGCAGTCTCGAGTTACTCTCTCTTCTTCTTCGTTTTAACGTGCACATACCCATTTTTATATGTGGGTGGCAGTGTTTACTTTGATTTGGCGGTTGGTAGGGTAACCTCGACCAGCTGCCTGCCTGGCATCGCTTTAGACCCTGGGTCATGTATTACTGAAAGCCCTTTCTCCCAGCAGCACGAGGAGAAAAAAAACAGTTCGAGACGTGTGAGGTGTCTGTTATGTTTTTAAAGAATTTGGAATGTATTAGTCTGTAACATCCATTTGCTTTCAGCAAACATCCATTGATTACATACGTAATCCCGGGATGTCACACGGATAGCAAAGTTTCCGCCTCTGACTGGTCGGCTGCGGGGATTGAACCTCGCCACAGGCTTCTTGGAAGTCTGTGGTTGCCACACCACATCGAGGCTCTTACACACACACACATATATATATATATACCTGTATATATATATATATATATATATATATATATATATATATATATATATATATATATATAAATATATATATATATTATATATATATATATATATATATATATAGGTCAATTAACTATATCATATAATATATATACTGCACAATATAATAGATTAGGTCAATTAATTGATCCATCTTGCACAATGAATAAGATTGAAAAGGTCAAAATACGTCCTACATAATAATTTAAAATGGATCACGATAAAAATCATGCCATAATCTCTCACTATATTGGAAATACGTCTAATATGAGCAGTAGCATCTTCATATTCTGTTTAGCCACAAATCTCCCTAAAATATAGATCAATAACTCACCTGGTGACTTGGAAACTGGAATCCATTTTCGCTCTTTCTCTTATCTTTCGAGGATAAAAGAAGTTACTTCCATATAAAAGGAAAGGAGTAATCAATCACAAGAATCTCGGTGTCGCCTGAGGCATTAAGGAGGTGGAGACCGAGCTCGGAAGACTGCGTAGGGGACCTCTCATTCTGAAATAAAAATGAGTTTATTTATGAGGAACGGGGATGATGGGTGATGTTGGCGGGGGTGGGGGGCGGGTGGGGGTGGGAGGTGATTTAAGTGATTTATGGTGCTGCAGTTATTCCTGATTTATGAGGGATCTATGTATGGATTCTGCAAGATGTGTTTTACGGTAACGTATAGTTTTTGTCGAATGAAGATATCAGATGGTTATATCAAAATTACCTGGTGTATGCTTTTAGTGAATTATATAGATCGATGGAGAAACTTGAAATCTGTTCTGAAGATTGAAATTGGCAGTCTCAGACAGTTGGAATTTCTTGATATTTCAGTCAAGTATTTTGCGATTTCGTACTGAGAATACATACGTTTTAAATCTAGTTAATTACGTATCCACCGTTATTGCATACCTACATTAGACCTAAGTGACTGGAAGTTTAATCGACATTTAAATGGCAACTGTAATTAGTTCGAGGCTGAAAAGGAACGCAATCAAATATTAATTTCACTTGCTTAGTCTTACTTCTTTCGTCTCGTATCTGCAAATGGCGGGGGGACTTTTTAATCATTTATCTTTGACTTTGTTCCTTAGGAAAAAGGGTTGGAAAAGAATTCAGCAACCTTTCGGAAAAGTTTTTCAATAGAAATTCTGAGACTTCTGAACCGACTCGAGTTTATAGTTGCAAAAAGGTGAGGTAGGAAAATTCCACTTTACCTTGATCTAAAATTCCACCACAAGTACCGACTAAGTTCCCCCTCCCCAACTTCCCCCCTTCATCCCCTTCCCAACTCAATCCTCACCCCCCCCTCCTCCTCCTTCTACCTCAGCACCTTTTCCTAAAACTGACAGAATGTCATATAGGAAAAGCCTGCTGATAGGAATATATTTTTTTTCAACAATCTGCGAAAGTGTCAAGGGAATTTTTTTTATTTTACGTCTTTTCCTTTTCATATCAAAGTCAAATTAGTGCCGGAATCTTTTCTTACTGGTATAAAATTGTTTCAGATAGAGGCTGTTAGGAAGTCGCTTAAATTAGTAACCAGATCATTAAGTGCCCAGATGCAGAGGTTAAAACTGACTATATATATACATATATATATATATATATATATATATATATATATGTATATATATATATACATATTATATATATATAAATATATATATATATATATATATATATATATATACATATTATATAATACATATATATATATAAATATATATATATATATATATATATATATATATATATATATATATATATATATATATATATATAATATATATATATATATATATATATATATATATATATATATATATATATATATATATATATATATATATCTATATAAAATACATACACATGCAAACATTTACACACACACACATATATATAAACAAATCTATATGAAGTGAATTTTGTTTTCAAGTTCGTCTTCATGTCTTCTGTCAAATCCTCTGAGTTTTTCCTAATATCTTCCTTCCAGGTCCAGAAATGGCTCCAAATTCGGGGGAAGACGGGTGAAAGAAGTGCAAGGACGAGGAGCAGTGTGTTGGGCCGCACAACTTGTGCGCACACCATGAACAGTCATGCTCGATGGAGCCATAGCAGCAGGAGTTATAGCAGTAATTTGGTTATCAGATGATGGAGATAAGTAAGAATTCCAGCTAATTACTGATAAAAGAAACGCGAGAATAACTTCAAACAAGTATAAAAATGCGCCGAAGTTTCTTTGGCGCAATCAAGTTTTCTGTACAGCGTATAATCACTACTGCCGAAAACAGATCTACCTTTCGGGGGTCTCGGTATATTACTGTATGAGCCGCGGCCCACGAAACTCTCAGCCGGCCTTGGTGGCCTGTGTTGTTGCGTTGCCAGACGCATGATTATGGCTAACTTTAACCTTAAATAAAATAAAAACTACTGAGGCTAGAGGGCTGCAATTTGGTGTGTTTGATGACTGGACGGTGGAGGATCAGTATATCAATTTGCAGCCCTCTAGCCTCGGTAGTTTTTAAGATCTGACGGCGGACAGGAAAAGTGCAGACAGAATACAGTGCGGACGGACAGACAAAGCAGGCACAATAGTTGTCTTTTCAGAAAACTAAACCAGATCTTTAGATACAAGGATATTATTTACCGAAATTTAAGCTCATGTAGCTTTTATGGTTTTTACATCTCATCCTAAATCGTTTGAAAAAAAAAACTTACACTCGACCTAAACTACACATAACACACTGTTATTAAAAACCTTTCCTCGTGTCGTGACGTCATAAACATCCCACCACAGCGGAATTAACTCGTTCGTTATGAAACTCATTTTACCGGAAACCGATATCTGGAACTTTTTTTCCAGCGCCCAAACGTTCGCACCGCAGTTACAGTATTTCCCACTGATTCACGTTTCATTATTTTTCCAATAACATTCTACTGGGAATGACTCGTCTCCCCGATGGAAAAACTAAAAAAAATCTAAAAAAAAATGAGAAAATGAACTTAGGAAATGAACGTGAATCTCAGTTTAGCAAATTTACTGGTGTAAATTAGA
This sequence comes from Macrobrachium rosenbergii, assembly GCF_040412425.1. Lineage (NCBI taxonomy): Eukaryota > Metazoa > Arthropoda > Malacostraca > Decapoda > Palaemonidae > Macrobrachium > Macrobrachium rosenbergii. Next base: position 18,973,722 of record NC_089749.1, on the reverse strand, counting down.
TCAGCAGCGTGCTGGGGCGTAATCCGTAATCCGCCCCCCCCTTAAAAAGAAATCGCTGTTGCTAAATTTTTTTTACAAGATTAAATCCCTCAGCGAGTGTAATTCCGCCAGGAGATTAAGCGAGGAAAAAAAAAACTGTTTCCCAAGGAAACAAGTAAAAAATGCGCCGAAGTTTCTTCGGCGCAAACCTCGCAATCGAGTTTTCTATATGAGCAGTGGCCCATGAAGCTTTCAGCCATGTCCCAGTGGTGGTCTGTCGTATAGTTGCCAGACTTACAATTATAGCTAACTTTAACCTTAAATCAAATAAAAACTACTGAGGCTAGAGGGCTGCAATTTGGTATGTTTGATGATTGGAGGGTGGATGATCAACATACTAACTTGCAGCCCTCTAGCCTCAGTGGTTTTTAAGATCTGAGGGCGGACAGAAAAAGTGCGGACGGACAGACAAAGCCATCTCAATAGTTTTCTTTTACAGAAAACTAAAAATAATAGAATTTCGTTAAGATTAGTGCTTGTTATATTCTTCTTCTTTGGGAACTAAACATTTTGGAGGCGATGGAATAAACTGATTCAGAAGAGTGAGACACGAGACGTTATTTAGAATTACATAAACTCATTCACATTTTGATTCGTGTTTTAGTAAGAAATTTCTTTTCAACTAATTCTTTGCAAACAAATAAACAAGTAAGACTGTAAACATTTCAGAAAGGCAAGTCAGAAAATATAGATGAATTTCTTGGAATGAACTTGTCTCAGCATAATCACTATTACCTCCTAATTGCCTCTTTTTGTTTTTCTTTTACAGTTCATCCGTTTATTAATCCATTGAAAAGATTTATTAAACGTAGCTGGATTTTTAAGAGAGATCCACATTTTAGGATTTTCTTGCGCCAGTGTGAAAACAGAAAAAATGTTTCTTGCAAACGAGTTTCTGGCTACAGCGTATAATCAAAAGCCACCAAAACAGATCTATCTTTCAGTGGTCTATGTTTGAGCCGCGGATGAAATTAACGGCTCAGTGGTGGATCCTAATCGTTGCCAGAAGCACACGATTATGGCTAGCTTTAATTTTAAGTAAAAAAATACTGAGGTCAGAGGGCTGCAATTTAGTATGTTTGATGATTGGAGGGTGGATGATCCAATACCAATCTGCAGCCCTAGCCTCAGTAGTTTTAAGATCTGAGGCCGACAGAAAAAGTGCGGTCAGAAAAAGTGCGGACAGAATAAAGTACGGACGGACAGACGAAGCCGGCAAAATAGCTTTCTTTTACAGAAAACTAAAACTGAGAAGTTTTATATGCGCCAAACAAAACAGATCAGAAAAAAACTGGTTATTGAACTTGACTGATGCACAGTTCATTAAAGAGTGGAAAGAAAAACATGAACCAGAATAAAAAATTTCAAGTGATTTCTATGACATTTAAGGAATCTTTGAATTCTTAGACGAATCACTGGTTCTCCTTTTTCGATTTATTGTAACATGATAGGCATACTTACGTATAAGTCTTCACAGTCATACAAATTATATATATATACACAATATATATATATATACATACTATATATATATATATATATATATATATATATATATATATATATATATATATATATATATATGTATACTGTATATATAAATATATTAACTTTGTATTTTCTGGAAAAAGAAAAAAGTTATCCCTCCAAAAGCTTAGTAGATCTTTCTACGTTTTAGCAGATACATAAACAGATAGATAGATAAATAGATAGATGATAGATAGATAGATAGATAGATAGAGATATAGATAGACAGATAGATAGAAAAATAATCTGGAAAAAAATAATTTGGAATTATTTACCTTTCTGGGACTCCCTCTAGGAAAGAGGCACTGGAAAATGGGGAAATAGCAAACTTTCTTACCCATTTAGAGGAAAGTATTCCCAAAGGAGAAGAATCTCACAGATTTAGGACTCGACTCCTGGTCAGTTACCTTTGATCAAGGTTTCCTCTGGCTGTTGGGTCACTCGTGAATGGAAAGGCCCCATCAAAGAAACCTTTTTGGAAAAAGCTATAGTGAAAAAAAAAAATAAAAAGGATTCCTTCAGTGTAGTAGGCTTATCGTTCAGCCTACTGGAAACCAGATGAGTGTGTTGAAGGGAAGTGAGGGATTTTGGGATAACTCTGTTATTGGGTCAACACACAAACTTCAAGTCGTATACGTTTTAGAAGAATTTCAAGGAATGCTTAATCATAATGGTGAGGACGTTTATATTAAAAAGGAAGGAACAGTTTGCTCTTCTCGAGAATTAGTATGTTTGACTGATGGATTGATTTTATGCATAAAATTGGCGATGCAAATTCGATGGTCATCAACAGAAAAGGATTATTTTTCAGGGACAACACATACTTCTACCCGTACACATTTTGAAGCATTTTAGAGGAAATTTAATCATGATGAAATGGATGTTTATTTAAAAAAAAAGGAGGGGGGCGGGGGAGGAACACAGATTGCTCTTGGCGAGAATTAGTATGACTGACTGATCGATTTTGTACATAAAACTGGTGTTACAGATGGTAAGGTCACCAAAGTTAAAATATCGTTATTTATTGAAAAGACGGAGATAAACAGGTTTGTGTATATTGAAAGAGAAGGAAAAGATTACTCTTGGCGAAAATTTGTATGACTGATTGATTTCATACATAAAATTGGCGTTGCAAGTACTAAGGTCACCAACAAAACAAGATCATTTTTTTAGGACAGGCGAAGATTCATCTTTGCCAGATAAGAAAAGAATATTTCTCTTCATAAAACAGAAATTCTAAAGAAGCCTTTACCATTTGCAATTTTCCCACTCGCCCTCCACGCAACCCCAAACCCACCCACAAACAATCTACAGTAGCTTTCTACGGGATATCTGTAGGGGTAAGATGAGAATGGATGGGCAGAGGATAAGGTGGGTGTTGGAGGAAGATAGGTGGGGGAGGGGGTTGGGAGAGAATTTTTTTATTCCGCCCACGAAAACCTTCCCAAAGACCTCTTCTGATCTCTCTCTCACCTTCAAACCTCTGAGCTGTTCGAGTCGGACTTCCTTCCTTTTCCATGATACATGAGCGGGCGCTCAAGCGTCCTTTATCGACTGTTCAGTTATGCTTCTCTCTCTCTCTCTCTCTCTCTCTCTCTCTCTCTCTCTCTCTCTCTCTCTCTCTCTCTCTCTCTCTCTCTCTCTCGTTTTATTTACATATGTGTGCGTTTTCCAAATGCTCACCTCTCTTACTGTATGTCTCTCTATTTATATTTCAAATGTTTTTTCTCTCTCTCTCTCTCTCTCTCTCTCTCTCTCTACAATTGTTCGTGTTCATTATCTCTCTCTCTCTCTCTGTCTATCTGTTTGTCTGTCTCTCTTTCCTCAATCTATTCTCTGTGTGTTCAAATGCTCACCTCTCTTGCTGTCTGTCTGTCAACTTATATTACAAATGTCCATTGTTTCTCTCTCTCTCTCTCTCTCTCTCTCTCTCTCTCTCTCTCTCTCTCTCTCTCTCTCTCTCTTTGCAAGTTTTTGTATGTGTTGTTCAAACGCTCACATTTCTGTCTGTCTGTCTGTCTACTTCTATTTCATAATTATTTATTCTTTTCCTCTCTCTCTCTCTCTCTCTCTCTTTCTGTCTCTCTGTTTACTTCCATTTCAGAACTGTGTACTCTCTCTCTCTCTCTTGTGAAAAAAACCACAATTTCCCTGTTTTGTCTTTCATTCCTACCGTTGCATGGTTCAGTATTACTTAGGAAACACTTTTTACCTCCAACAAAGAATCCATTCTGGTACAAAGACTTTCCCTTGAAATATACAACTCCATTGAAGATTCCATTTTGAAGATGTATATTCCAACTTTGGAATAGACATCTTTATCTGCGAGATGAAACAGAAGGTGACAATTCTGAAAGGAACTGAATTGTTTTCTTGTTGAATATACACAAATAGACAGCACGAAAAAAAAGTGTAATAAAATAAACGTAGGAATCCTCAAAGGAATTTTGATAAGGAAGCCCCTACCAAAGTCCTGAAGAATATCAAGAAGACTATTTCAGGAATCCCGTGTCTCGTTCTAATTTCCTCATCTAATTTTTATTGCTGCTGAATTTTGTTTCCTGACGTGAATTATTTGATTTAAAATAGCATTACATTGTTTAGAAAACTTGAATCTTTTATATCTAATCACTGGTTAATTTAATCTTTTGATTTACTGAAAATGTTTGTGTTACGGCAGGAAAAAGTATATGATGATAAAAAAAAAACACAATAAGATACATATTGAAGTGCAGAGGCAAAATGAAAGAGGAAACGAAAAATTCCAGTCTATGAATGAGTTGCATTGCTAGGTGAGTATTTGATACTGATCTGCGACAAAGGAAAATATAAATAAAAAAATGAATAACAAAATACGATTAAAATAAAAACATCAAGAACTTTTTAATTAAACGACACCTCCCAGATGTCGTAGAATAATACTAAGAACGTCGGCAATCAGGGTTAATTTTCACGATATTTAACCAACTTAATTAAAACAAGTAAAAAATGCGCCGAAGGAACTTCGGCGCAATCGAGTTTTCAGTACAGCGTATAATCAAGGCCACCGAAAATAGGTCTACTTTTTTTTCGGTGGTCTCGGTATAATGCTGCATGAGCCGCGGCCCATGAAACTTTTACCACGGGCCGGTGGTGGCCTATCCTATATAGCTGCCAGAAGCACGATTTTGGCTAAATTTAACCTTAAATAAAATAAGAACTACTGAGGCTAGAGGACTGCAATTTGGTATGTTTGATGACTGGAGGGTGGATGATCAACATACCAATTTACAGCCCTCTAGCCTCAGCAGTTTATAAGGTCTGAGGGCGGACAGGAAAAGTGCGAACAGAAAAAAGTGCGGAAAGAATAAAGTGCGGACAGAAAGGGTGCAGACGCACAGACAAAGCTGGCACAATAGTTTTCTTTTATGGAAAACTAAAAAGATGTTGATTAATGGAGTGTGGTCCTGATATAAATATAGTATGAAGTTTCCAAATTTGTTATGAAGAGAATGTACTTAGTCCAATTAGTTTTCTGAAAGCAAAACTGTTGTGCCGGCTTTGTCTGTCCGTCCGCACTTTTTTCTGTTCGCATTTTTCTGTCCGCACTTTTCCTGTCCGCCCCAGATACTTAAAAACTACTGGGGCAAGACGGCTGCAAATTGGTATATTGATCATTCACCCTGCAATCATCAAATATACAAAATTGCAGCCCTCTAGCCTCAGTAGTTTTTATTTTATTTAAGGTTAAAATTAGCCATAAGGGTGCGTCTGGGAATAATATAAGCCGGGCCACAACCGGGCCTTAGTTAAAGTTTCATGGGCCGCGGCTCATGCAGCATTATACCGAGACCACCGAAAGACAGATCTAGTTTCGGTGGCCTTGATTATACGCTGTAGCTGCTGTAAAGAAAACTCGATTGCGCCGAGGAAACTTCTGCGCATCTTTTGCTTGTTTTCATTACAACACGAGATGCAGAATGGAAAACATCTTTTCCTCGTCTTATATCTCGAACATATATCAAGTGAAAACTTTTGCTTGAGGAGAATCTTGAACTAAATTGAATTTCCCTGGCGTAATAACATACCTTGAGTCTTATAAGAGAGAGAGAGAGAGAGAGAGAGAGAGAGAGAGAGAGAGAGAGAGAGAGGTGGGGAAGGGGTTAGATTATTCAAATCCAGAACCCAAACAACGCGTGAATCATCCTCCTGGAAAAGGACATCCAGTCCTCCTTACTGGAAATTCCCTCCCTGGAAAAGTGTCAGAGTTTCTCATCTTCCAAAACACGAGGTGATGAAAAGACTCATGAATAAAGGTATGTAGCCCTTGATGAAATTGCCCCACTAATCTTTCTGTCGTTTAATTTCTCTCTCTCTCTCTCTCTCAAATCCCATACTTGTCAAATCTAAGATATATTTAAGAAATAAAAATGACCTTTTTCATTTCATCCTATTAAAGTAAAAAATCAACAGAAGTCTCTGGATGAAATCAAGTTGCTGGGCAAAGGGAAACTGGTTTCTGGATCCAAGATAGCTTTTCAAATTATTTATGTTATTATAGTGTTTATCATTAATGATTTTTGTTTTCTGTAAAAGAAAACTATTGTGCAAGCTTTGTCTGTCCGTCCGCACTTTTTTCTGTCCGCACTTTTTTCTGTCCGCACTTTTTTCTGTCAACACTTTTTCTGTCTGCACTTTTTTCCGTCAACACGTTTTTCTGTCCACACTTTTTTCTGTCCGCCTTCAGATCTTAAAAACTACTGAGGCTAGAGGACTGCAAATTGGTATGTTGAACAACCAGTTTCAATCATCAAACAAACCAAATTGCAGCCCTCTAGCCTCAGTGGTTTTTATTTCATTTAAGGTTAAAGTTAGCCATAATCGTGCTTCTGGCAACGATATAGGATAGGCCACCACCGGGCCGTGGTTAAAGTTACATGGGTCGCGGCTCATACAGCATTATACCGAGACCATCGAATGATAGATCTATTTTCGGTGGCCTTGATTATACGCTGTACAGAAAACTCGATTGCTCCGAAGAAACTTCGGCGCATTTTTCACTTGTTTTAGATGTTTATCATAAGCTAAAAAGCGTGGCTTTTAATTCCTGAAATGATAACAGTAATAAAAGAAGAAGAAATCAAGAAAACAAATGATAAATCTTACAGATGTAAGCAATGAACCAACGATGGCAAGATGGCACTCACTATCCGTTTCCCATCACCCGGCAGCTTCAGTTGTTCTCCGCACAGAAACCAGACGGCAGCGAATCGTTGTCATTAACAGTCATTTTCACAGTAATCAAAGATGATTCCCTTGATTCATTCGGGCTAAAGTTCCCTCGGGCGCATGGCAACAGCCGTTTTCGCACTTGAAGCGATTTTGCAAACTCATCCCCGATTTTGAAGTTCAACCATCAGGGATTAATGTTTATACTTCGCTTCAATTGGATTTAAATCAAAAAAAACTGGTTATTAAATTTGATTGATGCACAGTTCATTCAAGAGTGGAAGGAAAAACTTGAATCAGAATAAAAATTTCAAGTGATTTCTATGACATTTAAGGAGTCTGAATTCTTAGACGGATAACTGGTTCTTCTTTTTCGTTTTATTGTAACATGATAGGCATACTTACGTATGAGTCTTCACAATCATACAATATATATATATATATATATATATATATATATATATATATAGATACATATATATATATATATATATATATATATATATATATATATATATATATATATATATATATATATAGTATATATAAATATATATATACATATATATATATGTTTATGCTTTGATTGGATTTAAATCTCAGAATGAACTCATTCACAGACACTGAGAATTAACGACCGATGTCTCTCACTGCGCCGTCAATATGTCTACCGCAAAATCAAACAAACAAATACATAAATGAATGAATAAATGGAGAAATACGCAAGTAAGTAAATAAACAAATAAAAGGTTTCAAGGAGAAAATCCTCACTGAAGCCAGGAGAAACCATCAACAAGGTCAACTGATTCTCTCTCTCTCTCTTATGAAACATCTCTCTAGAGAGAAAGAGAAAGAGAGAGAGAGAGAGAGAGAGAGAGAGAGAGAGAGAGAGAGAGAGAGAGAGAGAGAGAAATACATTCTGAAACATAATTGATAGGTTATCTGCGTTCATCAATTTAATTAGCATACTAAAATGTAGTATAATATGCAAATTTTCGCAAATGATAAAAACGGACGAATTGATTAAAGATGAAATGCTCTATGTGCAGCATACTGTTTGTTAGTAAATAAATATATAGTAGTAAACTTACCACTAACCACTTAACTAACTGTAGACCTAAATTTGATATACATTTTAATGTAAAAAAATGATGGGAGGAAATTCAAAATTAAAGAGGAGTCTGTCTGAAGGGAAAGAAGAATTAATTAAGGGGACCATTTAAAAGACAGTATGAAAAGCCGGCATTTAAAATAAATTTTCTTGAAATTATATAAGAAGCTATTTACAAGAAGTGAAAAACAAAAGTGAACCTATTTGAAGAAGACAGAGACGCGAACTTTTACAAAAAAAATCTATTTACAAGGTTTTATTTAAAGTGAATACAAATACGACAAAAGCCATTTAAAAGGAAAGGTAAACAGAGAAAGCTATTTAATATAAAGGACAAAACTACAGAAGCAGCCATTTAATAGAAGAAACAAAACAGAAAAACGTTAGCAAAATTAAAACGAAAAAAAGAATAAAATTGGGAAGTTATTTAGAACAAAGGGCACACAAGGGGGGACTTCTGAAGAAAATAACCATAAGGGGAAGCTATTTCAGAGCAGAATATAATGAAAAGGCGAAGCCATTTACAAGAAACAAAAAAAAAAAATGAACGCCGCATCAAGGGACATTAAAATACAGAATGAGGACTTCTTTCGAATCCTACAAGGGTAATACTGGACAGCTTATTCACACGTTCGGAGGACGTTTTTCGAAATTTAGGAGCGAAAAATAATTACATTCTCACGCATTCCAAGGAATATTCCACTCTGGGATGTTGCCAATGCATAAGAATGCGAATATGCAATGAGGAACACTGGAATTGCTTCCGGGTTCTTTGACCTCTAAGTGAGTTCTCTGAAAGTTTCTGTACCTATACCGTCAGACGTTACGTACCATCTCAAAGCTCGAACTAGGATAATGTCATTCTACATACCTCTACAGAGATCAGTGGTCGGAAGTCAGCCCGAAGCTGGAAGACAGCAAATCTAAAGGCGCAGTTGATCACGGGACGACTATTGTTGTTACACCCAAAAGTGTACAGAAACTGCTACTTATTAGAGTTATTATAATGAGTATACTTTTATATACAACAAACCAAAAAAGGGAATTCTCTTCAAAGCAAGTTTTCACAGACTAGAATGTCTCTTTGTGAACAGAAAAGAGAAGAGAGAAGAAAATTAATTGAAAATATAAATAAATATTTACTAAACAAAGGCATCAATAACATAATATCCTTACCGCATGAATATGTGTGCATGTAGCAGAATCAGTCATATACGCATAAGCATTATCATAGCCTTCACGGTCATTTGTCATGAATGTAACAATTTTATGAATAGGCTGTCTTGCCCTTGACTTGAGGCCAAAGTCACGAGAGGCCTAAGCCACGTTTAAGGTCCCCGAGACACTCGGAAATCAAGATGAAAAAAATCACCAAGAAAATCCCTTACCCACATAATTATAGCCCTTTATTAATTCTGTGGTGTTTGGCGTCTCATAGACTATACCCATCGGCGAACCCTATTCCATTTTGATGAAAGACTTACTTTGGGAGCACTCTGTGTACTGTACTTAACAGACTTATTTTCGAAGTTAACAAAGTCAGCTTCAATGTAACTACGTCAGAATTAACTACGTCAACGAAGAAATACGTTGTTCGACTTGATAATCAGGGTAGCATCACTAGTTTGCGATAATGACTGGACTGCAATATCAAGACTGAGCAATACTCCTGAAGCTGTTGCAATGAAATGATTACCTGTGTTTTTCACAGCGTAGGCAGATGCTCTCCTTCACTGCAGATGAAGCAATCGTTGTATGATCTTTGCTTACTGCACCATCGCGAGTGACATTTCCAAATTTGTAAAAAAGAGAGGTAAAATTTGGTTATTGTTAACGATACTGAGTACGGCACCATCAGACATTCTGAATGTTTAATAAGGAGATAATTTTTACATTCAACAGAAGGAAATAAGAATATAGTATAAGTGGAAATGCTGGTAGAGACGAAAGATTTAGTTATTATTAACGATACTGAATGCGGAATCATTAAACATTCTGAATGTTTAATAAGGAGATAACTTTCTACATTTAACAGAAGGAAATAAGAATATAGAACAAGCGGAAATGTTGGTAGCTTCAAATCATTCCTTACGAAACTGCATGCATATAAGAAAAGACGGAAAATAACATTAATTCTGAAATGTGATATCTCGCTTCGTTCATGTCTTTAAGAAAGCAGATTATACCGTCTCCCAGTGATTCTATTTCTCTGTTCTACGAAGAATTTCTTCTATGGTGAATCTACCTCTTTCTGGTACAAGTCATTTACACCTGTTACCTTAAATCAGGCGTCGATGTGCCATAGCTGCTGTGACACCAGTTTAAGGAAATCGATCAGTGAATCATTTTGCCATTAGATTTGAAGAGGTTTTTCTCTTTCATTTCTTCTTTAGTCTTTTTCTTTGGTATCCACACTTTTGAAGTACCGTGTCCCTCTCTTTCTGCCGGGTGGAATTTTCGCGAGATGTAACCAAGCATCGGGACCTTTCACGGAGAAACGCGGGAAGCCATATGTTAAAAACTAACCATAGAATTTTCTTGAAAATAATCTCATTATGTTTCCCACTCCTAAATTATTCCAAGAAATATTAATTTTACCCACCCTAACCTAACCTAGGGGCATTGCAAAAAAAAAAAAAAAACCGGGCTGGTGCAATACTAGCATACATCTCAGGAATTTGCTGCCGGGTAACTGGTTCGATTCTGTCGCAGCCTGGTATGTGCTACTAAGATTTACGTAGCAAAACGGAGGAATTTAACGACATAAGAGAGGTGCACCTTGTTTCTCATAAAGTCACGTAACACCCAGGGACTGGAAAGAAGAACATTAGTAATGGAGTAAAATGATTAAAAAAAAAAAAAAAAAAAAAAAAAAAAAAAAAAAAAAAAAAAAAAAATAATATATATATATATATATATATATATATATATATATATATATATATATATATATATATATATATATATATATATATATGTATAAATATGTATAAATAAGTGTGTCTAAAGCTATCAAGCTCATTATTGCACTGTGATGAATATTATAACACCATAAGCTCGAAACTTCGGGTCTAAATTCACTTACAGCTTTGGGATTTCCAGAGGAGACGAGATGATTACAGTATTTCAATAATTGTTAACGAATATGATTTGTGGCCGTAAGGTATTTTGCTCCTCTTAACTTAGATGGGGGGGGGACACTTGCGGATCCAGGGGAGGGGCCACCTGGGCACGTGCCCCCCCATGAAAAATAATGATAAAATAATAATGTTGTAGATTTAGATAATAATGACATAAATATAAAAATGGGAAAAATAAAACAAATCGATTAAAGAAATAATATATGTATTCAGTATATATATGTGTATATGAAAATTGGTGGCCCGCCACGAAATTTTTCTGGATCCGCTACTGGGGGGAGTACCTAAAATATTGAATATTGTTACGAGCATTTCAAAACTTTTTTATGCATGCGTTTACCAGATATATGTTTGTCGAAAAAAATTAAATAGGTTTCTCTATTATTTGTTGAATTAGGCAATAAAACATTCAATCTAAGTAATTAATTAGCTTTTAGTCACGGTTTAAAATTTCTCAGTTTCCTGAAACTTGTTTTTCCCTCTTATTTTTCATCAATATCATAAAATCTTCTCTGATATTCAGAATATTAGGCAATGAGAGAGACAAAATAAATAACTGTCTGGCTTTTTATAACGGTTTAAATTTATTTTTATCAGGTTCCTGATAGCTGTTTCTCTCTTATTTTTCCTTTGAATCATATGATCATCTTTGCTTTTAATTTCCCCTAATTTCATGAAACATATATCTCATTTATTATTCTCTTCATATCGCGAAACCCAAGGCACAAATTTAAGACTTCAATGGTATTTTTTCCTTGATGTCATAAAAATCATATTTTCTTTTAATTTCCCCCCATTATTCAGTCTCCTCATATTCTGAAATCCCAGACAGAAATTTGAGACTCCCATACCCTAAAATACGAGACGGAAATTAAAGACCTTAATATTAAACAATAATCCTAAACGGGATTACAAAATCGTTTCTAATTATTCGCCTCATATCCTGAAATCCGAGATTGAAATTCAAGACCTTAAAAATACACAATAATCCTAAACGGGGTTACAAAATTGTTTCTAATTATTCTCCTCATAACCTGAAATCCGAGACAGAAATTCAAGACCTTAACACTAAACGATAATCCTAAACGGTCGTTTTGTTCTTACAAGACGTCTTTACAAAATCGCCTCGGATTAATTCTCCTTATATCCTGAAATCCGAGGCAGAAATTTAAGACCTTTACACTAAGCAATAATCCTAAGCGAGTTTACAAAATCGTTTCTAATTATTCTCCTCATAATACTAAACAATAATCCTAAACGGACGCTTCAGTCTTGCGAAACGAGCTTACAAAATCGCCCAACTTGCGAGAACGGCCGCCGTCATGGGAATCACGCGCCTTTAGACCGAGTGATCAACAGTAATCGTCATTGATTACGGCGGAAATTACAGTTCACTGCAGGCGTTCGATGCCGTTCGTTACGGTTATCATCACTCCCTTCGTCCGGAGTGTTCCTGTCTGGGGCGGCTGCTGCCCGAAGAGGAATGGCAACTGGCTTGGTGTTGTGAGTTTTTTTTTTTTATTCTTTATTCTTGTCGTGATTATCTTGAAGATTATGGGTTTCTGTAATGGCTTCATTTCGAACTAGATTTTGAAACAGCATGTTCATAGGCAAAGCACACACATATATACATATGTATGTATGTATATATATATATATATATATATATATATATATATATATATATATATATATATATATATATATATATAAGTCTGCTAAGTAAAGGACTAGTGTAAGTCAGAAAGGCCTTGGAGCACTCCATCGTTTCTCTTTCCGTCATTATTTTTGTCTTTATATAGTATATATATATATATATATATATATATATATATATATATATATATATATATATATATATATATATATATATATATATATACATATATATATATATACATACACACATATATATAAATATTTATGTATCTATTTATATGTATTCATTTAATTACGACTTTTGTACAGAGCCCACTCTGCCAGGGAAGGGAACGACTTAATCCAATCCCTTTTCACTAAGATGGCGTCAGCAGCATAAACTTCTGAATGGAACGAAATTCATCAACAGGCCGCGTCTCATACAGCATTATACCGAGGCCACCGAAAGACAGATCTATTTTCGGTGGCCTTGATTATACACTGTGCAGAAAACGCATTTTTTTTTCTTGTATTATAAACGCACGGAATTCAGTCTCGTTTGTTCCCTTTGAAACTAACGGTAAACAAATAACAATTCAAATTATTACATCAGTCACTGAATAAAAAGTCTACCATTTGAAGACAAATATATCGTTTCCGACGGGGGGAATAGGTTATTCTTGTATATTTTTTCTGAAACATCGTATATCCTGAAGACGCCTTCCAAACCTTCTGTGTTTCTCGGAATGAAAAGATCATTATCCATATGCATGAAGTACCTGTTCTGTGTCTTAAGAGGAAGCCCATATACCTAGCGGAAGAGAACGCAACATCAAACAGAGGTAAAGCACTAAATAGAGATTCGTCACGTGGTTTCATCAAAGGCCACCGCCATCTTTATTCATGAGTCTTTTTCATCACCGTGTTTCGGAAGATGAGAAACCCTCGTCATTTTTCTTGGAATGCAAATAGACGACGGAGGACTGAATGTCCTTTAACGTAAAATAGGGACGCACGTGTTGTTTGGATTCTGGATTTGAATAATTTACACTCCTGCCCCCTCCCAGCCACCGTTCTTCCCTGTGGTCGGACTCGCCCCGGCCTCCACCACGCGGCAGCCACCGACACCACTACCACACACACACACACACACACACACATCACTTACATGAGATTAAAGTACGTTATAATCTCGAGGAAATTAATTTGAATTGGGGAACTTTCCTCTCAACAACAAGCTCGGACTGGATATATTCTTCGAAGATTAACGCTGGGAGGCGAGGAGAGGAGGTGGGGGGTATACCTTAATTTCGCCCTTCTCGTCCAGCGATGAAAAATACATTTCATAAATTCTTTTCATAAATTCTCATCTCTCTCATCCTCCTCTCTCCCTCTCTCTCCATCTCTCTCTCTTTCTCTCTCTCATACTGCAGCATCACGCGATGAGTTCATTTCAGCCGGAGCTCGAATCCGAATCACGACCCAGCTCCGTTTTGCAAACATTATTGAAACGAAATTTATCGTTCGCTGACCCGGAGGCCGGCAGCGATTTCACGTCGCTTATGAGAGTTGTAATTATGGCTATTATTCCTTACTTTTATTCATTCGTTGGTTATTTGATTTATTATTTGTTTATTGTTTACCTACGTAAGTATCCATTTTCATTTTTTCATTTACTTATATTTTCGTACAATTTACTTTTTTTGCTCAAAAGCCTCTAGAACACTTACATGATCCTCCCGTTATGGAACTATGAGCGTCATTAAGAATTTTTTAAGTTTACAATGATAAATGCAAACTTGAAATGCAATAGCAAGTAGGAACAAATTAAAACCGTCAATAATACAACTAACATATGGTTGAATGTATAATTTTGAGGACTTTGGTATTTAAAACCATTTGAGAATTTTCGCTGTTTCCATTGAGACACCCAAACCCCGTCATCTATGACAGTTTATCCATCTAGATCTACTCGTGTAACTGTTCATGGATAAAGATGCATATACACATACATACATACATACATACATACATATACATACATGTATATATACATAATACATATATAAATATATATTTTATATGTATATATAAATATATATATATATATATATATATATATATATATATATATATATATATATATATATATATATATATATATATATATATATATAGAGAGCAACATAGTATCTTTCTGGCCCAGCTTCGAAGAATGCAAAATGTTAAAGGAGGGAAGAACGTTGGGGTGTAATGAACTTTAATGGAATCGAGCGAAAACAACAAAACAAAACAAAGGTATGTTAGAGTTCCATCATTGTATGTGATGATATTACCCCTTAATTCCACTAAACAAAATTATTCTACCTTATTTTTCCCCTTTAGTTCTTGCTGCAAGGTTTTGGGCGTAGCAGGTTATGTAACGGTAAAATCAGTAGTGTTACTTTGTTTGCGATTGCTTTATATAATAAAAAAATATGCAGTAAGCTTATACTAGTAAAAGACTCCTAGGTTAGTACATGACTGCAAATAATATGATACTGTCTTCTCTTATTTTGTATCTTAGGTTAAGGAGAAGAAATGGAAAGACACTATTCCACAACAAGGGGTGATGCAACAACCGATGACTGACAAATCCTGCAGAAAGCTGCAGAAACTACTCACGGAAAATACACACACACACACACACAAACTTGACTGGCACGATCAAGAAGATCTTATAATAAGCTAGCTTCAAATGGTATCACTCTAAGAAAAGATGTACGTTATATTCGAGTTCCAATGAATTTCGTCATAGCTATGATAACGTCAGCTGCCATGAGGAAGGCTGGAATATTAAACAGTCGCATCTAAATGTAATTTCTCTCTTAATAAAAATGAATTACACACGTTTTTATTTCTTAAGGAGAGGGGCTAATTTCCAACAAGAATAGATGAGACCAGAAAGGTTAGAAAAAGAATAACTAGTAAATCTGACAATTTTGCTGGGTGCCCATGGTATGAAGGAACAGAAAAAAATTATTGTAAACAGCAAAAATAGGAAACAGCAAGAGAGAGAGTGCACTGTCAGCTCAATGACCTGAGAAATATGTAAAATGTCCAGAGGCAGAGAGAAGTAGAAATTCATGTGGAAATTATGTAAAAATATCAACTGATACTCTCGTGAAATATGTAAACCTGTGAAGATAAACTTTAATTCACTCGTTTCCACAAATTTCAGAAACCGATTTATTAAGAAGAAGAAGAAAAAGAAGAAGAAGAAGAAGAAGAAAGTTAAAACACCAATAAAAAAATCAATTCAAAAGAAAAATTGAAGATTTCATTTCCACAAAGTAATTCTCGCTCTAACGCCCTGTCGACGCCGAGAAACTGCTATTAAGTTCGTGCTGACAGAACTTGACCCTTTATGAAAACGAACGCCGCCTTGCCAAAACCCAAAAGAGACAGAAAGAAAAGAAGAAGAAAATCAGACGGCGGACCCTAAAACTCTGGTTGCTCACTTTCCATGGCAACAGGCTAAATCTGTAAAGGGGTCCAGGACCCGCCCAAGGATTAGATCTCTCAGTGCCTGGAGACAAACGCAGACAGTCCCGTAATTCGGAGAACTTCGGCCTTCGCTACATGAGCTAAGTTACTCGCGTTGTAGGGCAACTGCCGTCCATAAACAAATTCAGGAACAAAACTGAGGCATTTGTATAGAAGGAGCTTTCCACTCTCCTCACTCAGTCTGTGGAATTTCAGATATTAGAAAATAAAAAGGTAGTCCCTCGTGGAAGATGGGATGCAGAGCCTGTAATGTAACATATTTGAATCATATATGTTGGATTGTAAATAATATATATATATATATATATATATATATATATATATATATATATATATATATATATATATATATATATATATATATACATACGATATCACACATCATCCAACGTGAAAAAATAAGAATCTGGCTTTATCCTGACCGGTTTCGGCTTTATCTAACCCGTTAGCGTTGATGGCTTGAATAAAGTCGAAACCGGTCAGAACTTACAAGTCTTATTTTTTCACCTGCAGTGGTGTGAGATAAAAATGATCACTTGTTAATGCTGTTATAATTATATATATGTATATATATCTTTAAAACTTGAATTGTAGTTGGTATACCAAGATAATGCTCTGCTCTTTCATCCTACCCACAATGAGAATGTCGGAGCTTCGTCCAACCTTCATGAAGAGCCAATTCCTGAACTGGAACAGACGTGGAGAGCCATTTTCCGGTCACAGTTAACAAGGTTAACCCCAATTTCAATGTCAGTCGAACTATGCACTGATCAATGGCCGACGCTTTTCGGAAGTCCCTTTGCCCTTGACACGAAAATCTAATTTAGAACCGGTCTTGGTATTATACATGTTCTTGACAGTGGGTTACATAACAGAAGGGGTGCCAGTTTCAAACTTTCAGTTCTTATCAAACAAATGAAGTACATAGTACTCTTAGGGTTCCTTTACTCTACAGCATAACGTGTCACAGACACATGTCGGAGACTTATCGCATACATATCACAAGCAGGTTGAAGACAAGTCACCAGTTCAACAACCGAAGTGAAGAACGATTCCTTGGCAAATACTTGAAGTATGTGATACTGTTAGGATTCCTTCACACTACAGAAAAACATGCCTTAAACACATGTTAGAAACTTGTTGCATACATATCACAAACAGGTTGAAGACAAGTCAACAATTTAACAACCGTAAGTGAAGAACGATTCCTTGGCAAATGCTGAAATATATGATACTGTTAGGGTTCCTTCACACTACAGAAAAACATGTCATAAGCACATGTTGGAGACTTATCACATACATATCACAAGCAGGTTGAAGACAAGTCACCAATTCAACAACCGTAGGTGAAGAACGATTCCTTGGCAAATACTCAAGTATATGATACTGTTATGGTTCCTTCACACTATAGAAAAACATGTCATAAACACATGTCGGAAACTTGTTGCATGCACATCACAAACAAGTTGAAGACAAGTCAACAATTCAACAACCATAAGTGAAGAACGATTCATTGGCAAATGCTCAAGTATATGATACTCTTAAGGTTCCTTCACACCACAGCAAAAAATGTCATAAACACATGTCGGAAACTTATTGCATACATGTCACGAACAGGTTGAAGGCAAGTCAACAATTCAACAACCTTAAGTGAAGAATGATTCTTTGGTAAATGCATAGTGGGTCCTGCTAATACTCTTAGGGTTCCTTCACACAACAGTAAAATATGTCATAAACACATGTCTGAGACTTATGGGATACAGATCACAAACATGTTGGAAACAAGTTAGCAACCGTAAGTGAAGAACGATTCTTTGGCAAATGCTGGATAACCATATGAAGCACTGGATGGGACTACCAGTAAGTCGTTCACTTGTATCCAACCTGTCTGTGACATGTGCGCATTCAGTTACCGACATGTGTTAATGACACGTTTTACTACATTGTGGACGCATTTGTAAAGTACAGTGATAAGTAATAACATACCTGCACTTGGAAGACCCTTAAAATATTTAGGGTGAACTAAACAGAACATAAATGTCAACTAAATCAAAGCTGACTTATACAAGAAAGTAGGCTAAGATTTGAGTTGACTCAGTCGAATATCTAAGTCGACCCAGTCAATATGGCAGGAATGGTTGCTCTTGTGAAGCACAGCATTATTTAGATACTGAAAATATCCACGAACAGTTCTGGCGAATATGACCCTGGGTTTTGCGACGCTATTTCACACGAACCACTTAATCAGTTAATTAACTTGTCAGCTCTTTTGAATTACTTTGCCTTGGGAGGAGACTTCCATGCAAAATTGGTCTGGAAACGTGGCAGTTACTGGGCTCCACAGTAGAACTTCCCTAGGTTGAGCTGTTGGTTTGGGAGAGGGGCTTTAACAAATATTCGATTCTGCTAAGGCGACCTGGTTGCGCATACACCATGAGCCATTCGTTCATTCATTGCTTCTACGAATCAAGTCCAAATCTTAACGATAAAAATTTGCCCTTAAATAAATGAAAATTAATGATAATAATCGTATCCCAAAACCCGAAGACCACGCCGTGGTGTCCAAGTTTTAAAGACGAGAATGTGGCCTAAAATATTTAGAAATTAATAAAAATAATAATTTTATTAAATAAATCCTTAGGACCACGTTGTGGCTTCCACATTTTAATGACGAGAATTTGGCCTACAATTTTTAGAAATTAATGAAAATAATATTTTATTAAAAAAAACTTTAGGATCACGTCGTGGCTTCCACATTTTAATGACGATAATTTGGCCTTAAATAGCTCAAAAATATAATAAGAATAATAATAATTGTATCCAAAAACCTAACGACCACATCGTGGAGGAGGGCGTCTCCATCTCTTCATGAAAGTCAGAATTGCAATGCGTCTCACGTTGAACCGAATCATTTTTCCCTCCCCAGGCCCTTCCCTCCTCCCTCCCTCCCCTCCCAAAATTACGCTCTCCGAGTGATTTATTCCGCAAAATTTCCAAAACAGCAGCGACTCCTTTTGCCGGGGGAAAAACCCCCGTTGGCCCACCGCACGCCCTAATCCAATTTGGCTAAGTAAATTTGCGGTACTTGGATTTAAGTGCATTTTCCAAGTTCATTTCTACGTTCTTTTTCCAGGGGGACGGGTCTGGAACTCCCAGTGGCCTGTTATTGGAACGATAATTAAATCTGAATTAGTAGGGAATACTGTTACTGCGCTTCGAGTTTCGTGGGGGACAAGTTTCAAATATTAGTTTCAGGTAAAACTAGTTTCATTGTGGGTTCGTTAAGCTCGATTGGTTAGGACGTTCATTGGTTGTATATCCTGTAAGCTATGGCATCGCATGGCATCAGACTGCGGTTATAAATATGAGAGTGAAATGGGATTTACTATATTTGAATTTTCCTATCTTGTTGAGTATACTGTATATGAACCCCAACCCGCTTTCAAAATATTGGACAATACGTGTTAACGAAAGCTCAGATTGTTAAAAGACTTTTTAGACTATTTTTTCATGTGCTTATTACGGAGCACCTAGGTAGAATTTATAGAAAGTCTTTCAATCTATAGTGTAATATTATCTTACCACAATTTTTTCAATGTCTTTTTCTAAAAGAAAACAGATTCCATGAGGCTCTCCGTCGGTTTGATGCTATACTTGCTGCAATTAATTTTCCCCCGGTTTGAATTGAATTGAATTGAACTGAATATGGAATTCAGGCCAAAGGCCAAGCACTGGGACCAATGAGGTCATTCAGCGCTGGAATGGAAATTAACAGTAAAAGTAAGGTGTAACAGGAGGAAAACCTCAAAGCAGTTGCACTATGAATCAACTGTTAGGAGAGGGTGGAAAGTAAGATGGAAGAAAGAGATTATGAAAGAAGGTGCATTAAAGGAACGAAAGGGGTTACAGCTAGGGGCCGAAGGCACGCTTCAAAGAACCTTGAGTAATGCCTACAGTGCACCGCATGAGGTGCACTGACGGCACTACCACCCTACGGGACCCCCTGTTTCCATTTGAGGATGATTTTAATGTAGAATGATGATAATGACTTGACAGTACCAAGACCCAAAGACAACAGACCCTTAGGATGTTAAGCCACCTGGCCCAGATCTTTTAGTTAGCAAGGTCTATTTCGTGTGGGTACGTAACTGCGCCTTCAGATTATATGTTTATGATTGCCTGATTTTCTCCTGTGAGTCATTATGACCTACAGAAACTCTACAATGCACTCTCACTTTTACAGAGGCCTTAAACTGTTCGTTTTCCATTTATTTTGTAATCTGTAATAAAACAAGTAAAAAATGCGCCGAAGTTTCTTCGGCGCAATTGAGCCTCTTTGAGCCGCTACAGAGTATCATTAAGGCCACCGAGAAATAGATACACTTTTCGGTGGTTTTCGGTGTAATGCACTGTATGAGGCGCAGCCCATGAAACTTAACCACGGCCCGGTGGTGGCGTACCTATACCGCTGCCAAACACGATTACGGATAACTTTAACCTTATAAAATAAAAACTACTGAGGCTAGACGGCTGCAATTTGGTATGTTTGATGGTTGGAGGGTGAATGAGCAACATGCAATTTGCAGCCCTACCCTCAGTAGTTTTAAGATCTGGTGGACAGAAAAGTGCGGACAGAATAAAGTGCGGACGGACAGACGAAGCCAGCACAATAGTTTTCTTTTACTGAAAACTAAAAAGCAACCACTCACCAGACATGTATTTTTGATTGCCACTACCTTTGACTATTATTTTCTTCAGCTTTAATAATAGCTTTTTTCTCTCGCGTTTTCTTTATTCGATGACAGCAGTATTTCACTATTACTTGCTTTCTGAAAACTTTCCGCCTAGGTAT
>NC_089749.1:18942661-18947661 GCF_040412425.1 Macrobrachium rosenbergii | reverse complement strand
ATACACATATATATATATATATATATATATATATATATATATATATATATATATATATATATATATATAATATATATATATAAAGATGACTATTTTTCAACTATACATTTTTCCTTAGAAGGGTCGACTCCCGAGAAAGGTTAGTCTTCCGAAATGTGGTTGCTAGCCCTATGTCCTACACCGTTGCTTGGGCCCACCACACTCAACTAACAAGTAGGTGCACCCATCAAATGCATTGCTTATGTCAACATAAAGGGCAACAGCTCATTGCTGTTTTATATATATATATATATATATATATATATATATATATATATATATATATGTAAATATATATAAATATATATATATATATATATATATATATATATATATATATATATATATATATATATATATATATATATATATATATATAAACATATATAATCTGGGATATTCGATCACTTAAGTCTTGTTGTGCTTTCACTTCCACAAATCTCCACCAATCTACAGCCGCCAGTCTCAGAGTTCCTGTTCAAGTTGGTCTGGGCTTACCAAATTTCCAGGTGCCCACAGGAACCCAGCTGACACTATCATGCACCATTCTCCCTAGGATAATGAGGAGGACACGTCAATGCCAACTTTATCTCCCTTTCATCATTATATATCTTCTAAGTTCCTCATTCGATGGGTTGGTATCGTTCTCGCATAGCACTCTGCCGGGCCCGCGTTCGATTCTCCGATCGGCCACCGAAGAATTAGAGAAATTTATTTCTGGTGATAGAAATTCATTTCTCGTTATGATGTGGTTCGGATTCTACAATAAGCTGTAGGTCTCGTTGTTAGGTAACCAATTGGTTCTTAGCCACGTAAAATAAATCTAATCCTTCGAGCTGGCCCTAGGAGAGCTGTTAATCAGCTCAGTGGTCTGGTTAAACTATGATATACTTAACTTTTTTCATCTACAAATGGAACTTCCGTAATCTCCCCCATGGAATTATTTTCTCATTGTTTCCTGCCATCTGATGCCCACTGTTCTTCTTAAAGACACATTCTCAAAATGATAAAATTTTTGATTAATCGTTTCAGCACCATATCACCATTCGTGTCCGGATGATAATACAGTTTCTGGGACGTTCAGGCAAATTATTACTTTCATACTGTATAAGTAGCCTTACATACATTAATGCAAGCGTACATACACATACAAACACACACGTGCGTATATATGTATGTTATATATACGTGTATATATATATATATGCATCCAAACACACACACATTTATATTGTATATTTATGAGTATGTATGCATACATATATATCTATATATCTATATATACACCACACAGAGGAGACCGTGCAATTTTCAGATTCACTGGATAAATTCGAAACAAACTGAAACCCAACGAGAAGCTAAGCATAAATAATAATTCCCTGCGGTGGAATTTGCTTCTTTGGTGCGAGTTTACAAAATCGCATAACGCGAGCAAACGGCTGTTGCCGTGGGCCCGGGGGAACCTTAGTCCGAGAGAATAAAGGGAATCGCCGTTAATTACTGTGGAAATGACTGTTAATTACAACCATTCGATGCCGTTTGGTTTCTGTTATTGTGACTTCCATCCACTTGGAGAGCAACTGAGGCTGTCGGGTGAATGGAAACGGGACAGTCTGAGCGCCAACTTTTGGCTCACTGCGTTTTATCTATTCGACTTTCCTTCGTTATCCCGGGTCCTTCTTCTTTTATTGCTATTATTGTTTGTTGAATTAAAAGTTACACTTTTTTAACCGAACAGGAAAATTTAAAAAGTAGTACTTGATAACCGATTTAAGATAAATAATTTGAAATGCTTTGTTGGATCCAGAAATCGATTTTGCCCAGCAACTTGGCTCCATCCGGGAACCTGTTTTGATTTTTTACTTTAAAAGGCTGAAATGAAGGAAGTTCTTTTTTATTTTTGGAGTATATATCATATTTGAAAAGGATGAGAGAGAGAGAGAGAGGAGAGAGAGAGAGAGAGAGAGAGAGAGAGAGAGAGAGAGAGAGATTAGTGGGGCAATTTCATCAAGGGCTACATGTCTTTATTCATGAGTCTTTTCATCACTTCGTGTTTTGGAAGATGAGGAACTCTGACACTTTTCCAGGAAGGGAATTTCCAGTAAGGAGGACTGGATGACCTTTTCCAGGAAGATGATTTATGTGTTGTTTGGGTTCTGGATTTGAATAATTTAAAACCCTTTCCTCCAACACCACCCCCTTCTCTCTCTCTCTCTCTCTCTCTCTCTCTCTCTCTCTCCTCTGTAAGACTCGAGGTATGTTATTACTTCAGGGAAATTCAATTTAGCTCAAGGCTCTCCTCTGGCAAAAGTTTTCACTTGGTATATGTTCGAGATATAAGACGAGGAAAAGATGTTTCCATTCTGCATCTCGTGTTCTAATGAAAGCGAAGTTTCATGGATCTTCTCTCTCTATGAACGTTTGGTAATTTGAAACCAAATTTGTTTCAGGACCGAAAGCCATTCGTAAACATTTTTAATAGCTACATTGAACTTAGATGAGTAAGATTAATCTCTGAATGGTTCTTAAATGTAAATGTGGTAAAAGACAGCCTCTGGTTGATATCAAAAGTTAAAAAGATAAAGTTATCGTGCGCCTCACAAGGTTCATAGGGGTCAGAGCTGAACTCCGATTTCTTAGGCCGACAGCCAGTGGGGGAGAAGTCCCGTTGCCTAAGACACGTGGCCATTATGTCGCTAAGCCCACTTATTAACCTTCTAGCTAGAGGGCTATTTTCTTACTAACCCTCTCGAGTTTTCAACTGCTAGGTTGGCGGGCCACCGGGTTTATGCAATGGCGCCATTCCCAAGCCACCAGTGAGAGGTGGGATTTGAACCCTGGTCCTCTCGGCTGATAGGCGAGAACCTTACCACTGCACCACCACGGCAACTTGGCTGATATACAGTTACAAAATTATCTTATATAAAAATGATATTCTTAGCACAGAAAACTGTCATCTGTTTTGTTTGATTTAAGCTTTATTCTTTATTCATTAATTCATCAGTGCATTAATCGTTGCTAATGATTACTAACTATAGTTACTTATCAATTTGTTTTTGTAATTTATTTCCTTCACTTAAACACCTTTGTTGTCGATGGTGGTTTTAGCAAGCCACGATCCATCCAGTCTCTTGTTTCTCAGGGCAGCGTTCCACGCAGCCCCAGTGGGAGAAGTTTTACTGTTCCTTTAACTGTTCACCTGTGGTCTTCCAGGCGTTTCTATTTATGCTGAAGCTCATGAATTTATGAAATACTGCAACACTACATTGCATATCCACTGTCGTATGATCTTTATTTATTAATTTTCTTCTTCATATATTTTCTTTTCACAGATAGACCTCTTTAATAGGAACTTGCTCGGCAAGCATATTTGAAATTGGGTTTGTTTCATGTGAATGCTGGATCATTTTGAGGGATAATGGGTCACAATGAGGCCTGACCAGCCAAAGGAATGAGTGAGTGTTATTTACTGGACCGAGCCAAATATGGCTCATTTTCTCTTAACTTTTAACTTTTCTTGTATAAAGTTTTTATGTTTGTATAATCCTTCACGACAATTTATTTGTATATATAAACGTGGGTTGCGATGAAGTTTATTTTTTTTTATTTTTCATTTTATATATTTATTTACTTTAGTTTTCTGTAAAAGAAAACTATTATGCAGGCCTTGTCTATCCGTCAGCTCTTTTTCTGTCTGCCATCAGATCTTAAAAACTACTGAGGCTAGAGGGCTGCAAATTGTTAAGTTGATCATCCACCCTCCAATCATCAAACATGCCAAATTGCAGCCCTCTAATCTTAGTAGCTTTTATTCTATTTAAGGTTAAAGTTAGCCATAATCGTGCTTCTGGTAACGTAAGACAGGCCACCGCCGTGGTTAAAGTTTCATGGGCTGCGGCTCATAGAGCATTACACTGAGACTACCGAAAGATAGATCTATTTTCGGTGGCCTTGATTATACGCTGCCCAGAAAACTCGATTGCGCCGAAGAAACTTCGGCGCATTTTTATCTAGTTTTTTTTCTTTTTATTGCGTACGGCCACAACTTTACGACATTTCCCAGGGTAACTTCTTCTTTTCTAGCTTTCAGCGTCACATAACTATAAGGGAATAAACCCCCTCTCAACCGAAGTGCGTTCTATGTCTCCCTCCCACACAAGAAATAGTTATTAATTTCGGTCAATCATCTCCATGGTTACCGAGAAGATTTTAACTTTAAGCTTACAAAGCCTCTTAGGAACGTCGTCCTAATCCTCTTTCAGCCAATCTTGGAGCTCCAAGGTCTTGTTTTTTTTTTTTTTAATTTTTCTTCTGAAGACGAGGTCATCGTGTCTTTGAATTGAACGAGAAATCACGAAAAAACATGACCTCTTTCAAAACATGACCTCTTTAAATTTTGCTGATTACTTACACATGAAAGAAGGTCACGTTATGGAAAGTGGCCCCAGTTATTTTCGTCAAACACGTCACTTCCTTATAAAATAAACTGCCTTTCACTTTGTCACAGACCCAATAGTCTCTTACCACAAATTGACTTTATATACTTCATAATAACCTCACTGCGCTCTCTGCAACTGCAGCTAATTTTAAATGCTATTGTAAGCAATATGTATTTTTTCACATTAACACGCACAGTCCTGAAATAATACATCCAAATGAAAAAAATGAACGTTTTGGCTCCAACCCCCTTCTGAATCTAATCCCACTTCTTTCCTAAAAGATTCCCATATTTGGCAGCCGATCTCCATCTCATCTTCTCTAAATTTCCCATTCCACTAAAAACCTCCTCCATAAAAAAATGACTGACCGAATAATTTATTAAAATTTCTAAGATTCCGTTATAAATCTATTAGTAGTTCGAATCTTTTTTCCTACTCTTTGTTCGAAGTCAAATATGAGCGGAAGGATTCTTCATACACATAGCATTTTTTTTTTTAGATTTCAATGTTTTCAGGGGATAA
>NC_089749.1:18915161-18937661 GCF_040412425.1 Macrobrachium rosenbergii | reverse complement strand
AGAATTCGAGGAAAAGACGGAACAAAGGGGATGACGGCACTTCCTTAAAGGGAAGAATTCGAGGAAAAGACAGAAGAAAGGGGATGACGGCACTACCCCCTAAAGGGAAGAATTCGAGGAAAAAGACAGAACAAAGGGGATGACGGCACTACCCCCTTAAAGGGAAGAATTCGAGGGAAAAGACGGAACAAAGGGGATGACGGCACTTTTCTATTAAAGGGATATGAGGGAAAAAGACGGAACAAAGGGATGACGGCACTACCCTTAAAGGGAAGAATCGAGGGGAAAAGACGGAACAAAGGGATGACGGCACTTCCCCTTAAAGGGAAGAATTCGAGGGAAAAAGACAGAAGAAAGGGGATGACGGCACTACCCCCTTAAAGGGAAGAATTCGAGGGGAAAAGACAGAACAAAGGGGATGACGGCACTCTCAAAGGGAAGAATTGAGGAAAAGACGGAACAAAGGGGATGTCACTACCCCCTTAAAGGGGAATTCGAGGGAAAAAGACAGAACAAAGGGATGACGGCACTTCCCCTTAAAGGGAAGTGAGGAAAGACGGAACAAAGGGGATGACGGCACTACCCCTTAAAGGGAAGAATTCGAGGGGAAAAGACCGGAGCGAAGGGGATGACGGCACTACCCTAAAGGGAAGTCGAGGAAAAGGACGGAACAGATGACGGCACTACCCCTTAAGGGGAAGAATTGAGGGGAAAAGACGGAACAAAGGGGATGACGGTGTAAAGGGAAGAATTCGAGGGAAAAAGACAGAACAAAGGGGATCTTCCCCTTAAAGGGAAGAATTCGAGGGGAAAGACGGAACAAAGGGGATGACGGCACTACCCCCTAAAGGGAAGAATTCGAGGGGAAAAAGACGGGAACAAAGGGATGGGCACTACCAGGAAAAAATTCGAGGAAAAAAGACGGAACAAAGGGATGACGGCACTTCCTTAAAGGGAAGAATTCGAGGGAAAAGACAGAAGAAAGGGGATGGGCACTACCCCTTAAAGGGAAGAATTCGAGGAAAAGACAGAACAGGGATGACGGCACTACCCAGCAAAGGGAAGAAGAGGGAAAAGACGGAACAAAGGGATGACAGCACTACCCTTAAAAGGGAAAATTCGAGGGGAAAAGACAGAACAAAGGGGATGACGGCATAAAGGGAAGAATTCGAGGGAAAAAGACGGAACAAAGGGGATGACGGCACTACCTCTTAAAGGGAAGAATTCGAGGGGAAAAGACAGAAGAAAGGGGATGATGGCACTACCTCTTAAAAGGGAAGAATTCAGGGAAAAGACAGAACAAAGGGATGCACTACCTCTTAAAGGGAAGAATTCGAGGGATAAAGACAGAACAAAGGGGATGACGGCACTACCTCTTAAAGGGAAGAATTCGAGGAAAAGGGAACAAAGGGATGATGGCACTACCCCTTAAAGGGAAGAATTGAGTGGAAAGACAGAAGAAAGGGATGACGGCTTTACCCCTTAGGGAAGAATTCGAGGAAAAAAGACAGAACAAAGGGGATGACGGCGCTACCTCTTAAAGGGAAGAATTCGAGGGGATAAAAGACAGAACAAAGGGGATGACGGCACTACCTCTTAAAGGGAAGAATTCGAGGAAAAGACGGAACAAGGGGATGATGGCACTTTGTTCTTAAAGGAAGAATTCGAGGGAAAAAAGACAGAAGAAAGGGGATCGGCACTACCCCTTAAAGGGAAGAATTCGAGGAAAAAAAGACAGAACAAGGGATGAGACCTCTTAAAGGGAAGAATTCGAGGGGAAAAAGACAGAACAAAGGGGATGACGGCACTACCCCTTAAAGGGAAGAATTCGAGGGGAAAAAGACGGAACAAAGGGGATGACGGCACTACCCCTTAAAGGGAAGAATTCGAGGGGAAAAAGACAGAACAAAGGGGATGACGGCACTACCTCTTAAAGGGAAGAATTCGAGGGGAAAAAGACAGAACAAAGGGGATGACGGCACTACCTCTTAAAGGGAAGAATTCGAGGGGAAAAAGACGGAACAAAGGGGATGATGGCACTACCCCTTAAAGGGAAGAATTCGAGGGGAAAAGACAGAACAAAGGGGATGACGGCACTACCCCTTAAAGGGAAGAATTCGAGGGGAAAAAGACAGAACAAAGGGGATGATGGCACTACCCCTTAAAGGGAAGAATTCGAGGGGAAAAAGACAGAACAAAGGGGAGAAAGCTCAAAGAAAAAGAATTAAGCCAATATAACCCTCTCCTACCCACTTGGAGAAGGATGAGATGCGCCGACCGCCGCGGAAAACGAGCCACAAATTCCAGTTCGTCCATTTGGGAAGAATCCAGGAAGACCTTTCAGAAACAGGAAAGGGGTTTAAGAGGAGTAGGAGGGAACCGGGAGCAAACAGGAGGAGCCAGGAGGAGCTGACAGAAAACAGGACGACGGGCGTGAAAAACAGAATTCCATCCACTGGAGAATCCTGATGGATTAAGCGCATTACCCTTCTCTCCAGAAGACCCAATTGAGTTTAGCGCCGGCCGGGTACTTCCCAATAAGGGACCTCGGAAGCCATCTTCCCTTTTTTGGAGGAGGGGGTTGGGGGGAGGGGGAGCTAGTTGGGGCGGGTATGGGGTAGAGGTGTAGGGGACTGTTTTTGGGGCGAAGACCCATCCAAGAGATGTTTCTTAATGACTTGTTTTTCTCACGGATTCCAAGAATTCTTTCTAGTGGCAGAGACAAATTAAAACCGACCCAAGGAAATGAAATCTGGGATGTTGAGGTATCTCTCTCTCTCTCTCTCTCTCTCTCTCTCTCTCTCTCTCTCTCTCTCTCTCTCTCTATTAAAGACCATGTTGTACCCTGATGTCATATCTTTCCTTTTCCGAATACCAGATGTTTTTCAAATATTTTCTAGATATATCAAGGGCATGCTAAACGAACAAGATTTTTGTGCAATTCTTATCCAAAATTTTGTGCAGTTCTTATCACTGGACCAAAAAATTGAGATTTTGTATGATGCACAGCAAAGGAATCTTACACGACACTGATGCGAACGTTTTGAAGGAAATTATTGACGCATAAAATCTTTTTTGAAGAAAGCTGATCGGCTAGGATTTCCTTTAGTATATTTTTACCTTCAGGATACCATCCTCATCGATTTTTGATGTGATGAAAATAAAAATATATACCTGTATATATATATATATGTGTATGTATATATATATATATATATATATATATATATATATATATATATATATATATATATATATATATATATATATATATATATATATACATATATATCCTGAAGCACATTAATGGACTATTATAAAACTCTTGCCCTTCAGCCATTCGTGAAAACTGGAGCAGAGTACTTTTAAAAAACTGGACCGCTGGGTGGGATGATGCATATATTGATAAATTCCTTCACTAGGAACTGGATGCTCATTCATCATGAGATTAATGAAACACTGTTTGAATTCCATAAAGCATAAATAACGAAAACTGATTTTACCAGCTAATTTTCGATGGTCCTTTATTCAGTTTAAGAATTTCTGTTGAAAAATTTGGTCTTAGGTGCAAAAGACATTTCTGTATAAACATATTTTTAGATTTCTTGTAGTATACCGTCACTCTTTCACAAATTTCCATTTCACGGGCCAACTTTCTGAATCATTTGGGTGCAATGATTCATCAGTAGAAGCGCTATACTATACAGATTATGTATGTTATAATTCATGCAATTTAAAAGTTACAATCTTTATTATAACATATATGAAACGAATTACAAATATTATACCTGTTCAAGAGTTCACTTGCTGGATTCTATTTCCTCCTGCTTTACTTTAATGTTAATAGTCATCATATTTTTTTTTTTTTATCTTTTTTCAACCTATGCTAATTTCACCCTTTTGTTAACAAATGAGAATATTGATCTTAGGCCAGAAGGAACTTGCATTAAAATAGAATTCCGAAGACAATAGTTGAAGTGGTTCAGTTTCTTTCATCATAACTCTTATTGCTTCAGAAAAAAACAAAAAAGAAAACCATAAAAAAATTATGGTGGAACGAGAAGAAGGTCAAGGATCCTTAAATGGACTTTGATGTCCTTTGAGAATCCCAAAAGACTTCTGGAACTTGGAGATTCCTTTGTGTCGTCTACGGCGAGCACTTTGGTGGTGGTTTATTCATTTTTTTTATTCCAAAATAAATAAGCAAAAAATGCGCCGAAGTTTCTTCGGCGCAATCGAGTTTTCTGTACAGCATATAATCAAGGCCACTAAAAATAGATCTATCTAGTCTCGATATAATGCTCTATGAGTCGCGGCCCATGAAATTTTCAGCCAAGGCCCGTTGGTGGCATGTCCTATACAGTTGCCGGACGCACGATCATGGCTAACTTTAACCTTATATAAAATAAAAGCTACTGAGGTTAGAGGGCTGCAATTTGCTATGTTCGATGATTGGAGGGTGAATGATCAACATACCAATTTGCAGCCCTCTAGCCTTAGTAGTTTTTAAGTTCTGAGGGCTGACAGAAAAAGTACGGACAGAAAAATTGCGGACAGGGGAAGTGCGGACGGACAGACAAAGTATTAAAAGTTTTCTTTACAGAAACTAAAAATGAAATTTTTCTTCTGTCACAATATTACATTTAAATCTGGAAAGTCATCTTCGAGCATTAATGGTGAATATAAACAAAAGGCTGTTTTACTGGATAAAACATTCCTATTAAAACTACAACATCTAGCAGGATTTAAAATACATTTGTGGTTCTTCTGTCACAAAGTTGGATTTAAATCTGACAGTCATCTTCATAGAGGTATAAGACAATATAAACAAACCTGTTTGTCCGTCACGGGTATAAGCAAAAAAAAAAAAAAAATCCTACGTCCTCCTAAACTTTTCCCAGGATGATGAGTAATGATAATCTTCAATAATCCACCCCCTCCTGCAAACCTGTTTGTCCGTCCCCTGGGCGGACAGGTAGGGGGAACAGGAAGGGGAGACATCCACCCTCCTCCTGCAAACCGGTTTGTCCTCCCCTGGGTGACAGGGTAGGTAGGGAATGGGAGGGTAGGGGAGACATCCACCCTCCTCCTGCAAACCTGTTTGTCAGTCCCGGGTGGGGACGGTGTGGGTAGGGGAACGGGAGGGTAGGGGAGAAATCCACCCACCTCCTGCAAACCTGTTTGTCCGTCCTGGGTGGAGGGGGGTTAGGTAGGGGATCGGGAGGGTAGGGGAGGCAGTATCCTAGGGTTCCAGCGCGCGTAGCGCTCGCCAACAAGCTCATAATAATAATAATAATAAAAATCTAGGTCGAGAACGGGCTATGCTGTATACCAGGTCCACAATAATATTCAGTGGTGAATTACTGTTGATTTTATTAAAACGTTACAAGAGTTTTCGAACCCTGTCCTGGGTTCAGACTGAAGATGAACCCTGTCCTGGGTTCAGACTGAAGATGAACCCTGTCCTGGGTTCAGACTGAAAGATGAACCCAGGACGGGGTTCGAAAGCTCTTGTAACGTTTTTATAAAATCAACAATAATTCACCACTGAATATTATTGTGGACCTGATAAATAATAATAATAATAATAATAATAATAATAATAATAATAATAATAATAATAATAATAATAATAATAACTGAAACAAAAGAGAACGCAACAGATAACTATAATGACCAGATAATTAAAAATTTCATTTAACACAAAAATAACTACTGCCTATATATATCCCTCAACCAAATTCACCTCACCCTTTTTTTTCCCATCACAGAGAAGCCTGAATAAATTTTCCACCGACTGAAATCGACCCTTTATGAAAACAAACGCCGCGCCGCCAAAACCCGGAGAAAAAGGAAAGCAGACTGCCAGCCACTCAGCCAACCAGCAAGTCCAGTCCAGCTTTAGTTACCCGCCTCCCATGGCAACAGACAGTGCCATGGTGGTACTAGGGAAGTAGGGGTTTCGTCTGTTTCCCCCCCCCCCCTGTAGGGCAGGGTAGGGGTTGGGGGGGGTCGAACAACAACGTCCAATTCCGTCATTCACTGCGAATAACCGTCCACCACGAACTTAGTTAAGGACAGTCTAAAGCAACTGTTGTCCATAAGCGAACTTATGAACACGGGGACATCATTTGGATGGCGATTTCTGAGTTGTGTCAGGTATCAGGATTGAAGATGTTTTGTAAAAATTACCTTCAAGAAGTGATGGGGAGTGTGTAGAGTTTCTCGTACATTTTGCGAAAATGATTGTAGGAACTTGGAAATTTATGTATGTACTCATCCTAAATACACACACATGTATGTATATATATATATATATATATATATATATATATATATATATATACATCAGGAAAAATATGTACAGCAGGATCTACAACAGCTTATATTTCTTTTGACAGCTGAATGGATAAGTTCTTGTCTCCTCTGTATCAAACCCAAAGGCATACGCTTTGCCACTGCAAACCTAATATCCAAATGAAAAAACGAGAAGAAACCCAGAAGTTAGGTCAATGTAGTTTGTTACAAATACATAAATATCTTGAAAAAATTACCAGTAGATTCTCTCTCTCTCTCTCTCTATATATATCTATATGTATATATATACACACACACACACACACACACATATATATATATATATATATATATATATATATATATATATACTCTTTATATATATATATATATATATACTAGTAAGAACTAAGAGTATGTGATTTTCAATTACCGTCATATTTTTTTCTGGTCTTTCACTAGGTCCCTAATATGGTACAAAAATTCTCCCTAAAAAAAAAATTATAACACAATAATATACGCGATATCTCTGTTCAAATCAAGACGACGAAACACACCAGCACGCAGAAATATCCTACAACCAATAAAAGTCAGATTTTCCCAATACTCGCCAGCCACCGCCATGCCCTTAGCACCCAGCAGTATGGCGCGCAGATGTAGAACCTAAAACCCGAAACCTACATCACACTATTTTACCTCGTCGCATCTGCTCCGTAATCGCTGGGAAATTCATGCAGAGAATTGTTACGACGCAATGAAAGGGGAGCAACAACATTCGTATAGAAGCCAGACGTCGATTGTTGGATTTTCTGGCGGCAAATTTTACGGACGTCATTTCAAGCCGGAATATTCATACTTGTTCCCGACATGTCAGGACAAGGAACAGGGAGCATATTAGCATTCGCTGAAAGAGACGAGATCGTTTATGCGAAATTTAGGTTGAATTTAGTCATGTCTTTTCCCCCCTGTTCGTTTCAATTAATGTAATTTAATGCAGTGTTAAAGAATATATATATATATATATATATATATATATATATATATATATATAATTTATGTATATATATATAATGAGATTTCAAACTCTTTGCATATGTGATAATTATAATAAAATGTAAACATGAACTCCATTTATCTTTAGTTATACAGCGTTTGCCCACTGACTTCTATACTTGATACTTGGGCTAATATGTTTCCTACTGTTTGATTTATTTATCATCCTAACTGATGGTAAATAAACTTTACATAACAAACCAAAAATCTCAGCACCATACAAAATATTGCCTCTGAATAGCAATTAAAAGAAAGAAATGTAACCTTCATCAATCTATACAGAACCAGAAAAGAAAATTTGCATAGTTCCCCAAATTCTCTCCATTACTGACGTCATCATCAGCTATCACTGTAAAGTCATTATTGACAGTAATAATAAATGTAGCAATAGAGAAATTCTGAATCCAAACTAATATCTAATGATTCAAACTTGTCTATGACACATGATGAAACTTTAAACAAAATCTCTTAAAACTCAGGGTTTTACTAACAGACAGATTTTCCCTGTTGTTATAAACATTTAACTGAGTTCTCTGTAAACCCGTAAATATTCCATTTCCAAAAGTCGCTGAAATCATAAAACGATTTCAGTGGATTTCTTAGAACCTCACCGAGAGGAAAGTGATTTTTCTTCCTGGATCCCTTTCCTCGCGAAATTACACTCCAGCTGAGTGATTTGTTCTGCAAAAAATGTCCCAACAACAGCGACGCCTGTTGGCTGGAGAATGCATTACGCCCGAGAGCACACTGTAATCCAATACCACTGTGGGTTTAAATTCACTGAATTCACTCACGGAATTCTGGTAAATTTCCTAAATTCATTCCGTCTTTTTTAGTTTTCTGGAAAAGAAAACCATTGTTTTCCGGCTTTGTCTGTCCGTCCGCACTTTATTCATTCCGCACTTTTTCTGTCCGCCCTCAGATCTTAAAAACTGCTGAGGCTAGAGGGCTGCAAATTGGTATGTTGATCATCCACCCTCCAATCATCATCTATACCAAATTGCAGCCCTCTAGCCTCAGCAATTTTTATTTTATTTAAGGTTAAGGTTAGCCATAATCGTGCTTCTGGCAACGATATAGGACAGGCCACCACCGGACGGTGGTTAAAGTTTCATGGGCCGCGGCTCATACAGCATTATACCGAGACCGCCGAAAGACAGATCTATTTTCGGTGGCCTTGATTACACGCTGTAGCGGCTGTACAGAAAAACTCGATTGCGCCGAAGAAACTACGGCGCATTTTTTAGTTGTTTTTGCTTTTTTATACTGGGGATGAGTAGATGGCATTAAACTCTTATTGAAAAACAATTAAAGGTGAATTAACGGATTATTACTGTAAATGTTGGTGATGGTGTTGGGGTGGTTGTGGGCAAGGGGGCGGTGGGGTGGTAGGCCTTGGGGGGAGAGAAGGCTGTCTAGATCCGGATATCGGTTTCCAGTAAAATGAGTTTTACAATGAATGAGCTCATTCCAGGCGTGCTGGGACGTCTGCAGGCCTTTAAGAATACATAGAAAATAAGATTCATTACAGTAAAATGTGTAGAAAGGATCTTATGAAAAGTATATAATAATAATAATTATAATAATAATAATAATAATAATAATAATAATAATAATAATAATGTGCATGTATATATATATAATATATATATATATATATATATATGTATATATAAATTATATAAATATATATATATATATATATATATATATATATATATATATATGTTCAAAACTGACATCATTTAACCTCTGATAATAAGATTAAGGTGCTGTTTCAACAGTGTTCCGGTTGGCTTGAAGAATCCATAGGTCCACGTCAGGCCTCCTATACCCTTTAACAATTTATCTAAGGCAATGGCCAGTGCTGGTATAAAACGAGCCAACCAAGCTTCTGCAGAATACTTACCTTCTCTTTTAGCAATTCTCGTATTTTACATAATAATAATAATAATAATAATAATAATAATAATAATAATAATAATAATAATAATAATAATAATAAAAGAAGATTATTTTTCATGGTACTCTGATGGAAGAAATAGTAAGTGACCTATAACAGTCTCTACGAATGTTATAAATTTTTTCTTTTATCCTTTTCGATCATACATATATATGTATATATGCATATATATATTTTTATATATATATATATATATATATATATATATATATATATATATACAAATTCAGTATGCATTTGTGGACCTTGAATCTTTGTTCTTATGTATTAATGTAAGCAAGTCATTTTACCTAAAAATTTGATGGATGTATTTGTGGAACTTTTATCAATAAAAATGTAATTCTACTTCTAGCTTACTGAAGTACCAGGTTTGCCATGAAAGAGAGAGAGAGAGAGAGAGAGAGAGAGAGAGAGAGAGAGAGTATAGCAGGACTAGCAGTGTTTACAATTGATTTTCGGCACACGTCGAAAACAGAATACCAGTTGATGGAACCCTAACAGGTCTGGTCTATGATGACCTCTTTGGACGTATCCTTCAAAGCTTTGGGCCACTTTGATCCTTGGATCCTTTACTTTAGTCCTACGTAGGCGCTGGGTACGCCTCAACTCTCTTGCAAGGTAAGTGGCTGTTGCTAATATTATTATTTTTGTGTATTCCTCAAACGGAATTTTCTTTCTAGGAATAAGTCTCTTGAATAACTTTTTTCTTCTTTTAATGAGTAAATTCGGTTAAAATGACCAGTTTGGGAGCGAAAATAGTTTGGGTATTATATGAATAATTTTCATTTTTAAAGGCAGAAAATGTCGGTTGCATATTTACCCTTCTTTAAAGCCAATGCTTATCACAAACATCGAAAAATTTTTATGCTATTCTCCACTGCTCAGTTTCTCTCTCTCTCTCTCTCTCTCTCTCTCTCTATCCAGCCCCGAACCACAGCAGTCGACTGATAAGTAGGTACGTAACTAGACGGAGGCGTACTGTAGTTTTTGGGATCGTGCACATTCGCTCTTCCTCTTTCGGCTCGAGTTCCGAATATAGGTCGTCTTTTTGTGAGCTAGACGCGCTACCAGCAAGCTACGAGGCTAGATAGTCAGAAGTTAAGTTGTTAAGTATACCCTAGTTTACCCAGACCACAGAGCTGATTAACAGCTCTCCTAGGCTGGCCCGAAGGATTAACTTATTTTACGTGCTAGGGAACCAGTTGGTTACCTAGCAGCAGGACCTACAGCTTATTGTGGAATCCGAACCACATTAGCGAGAAATGAATTTCTATCACCAGAAATAAATTCCTCTAATTCTTCAATGGCCGACCTGAGACTCGGAATCCTGGTTCAGCAGGTGCTAGCCGAGGGGCCTACTGACCCGTCCAACGAGTAACTGATTGCTAGCTGAGAACAGAGAGAGAGAGAGAGAGAGAGAGAGAGAGAGAGAGAGAGAGAGAGAGAGATGAATATCACAGAAAACCACACAGAGCAACAGATAGATGTACAAGCAGGCAACAGATAATTCAAAACAAAGAAACACTAGAACAAAGAAGCATAGAGGCAAGAAGTCAAGCAGCATGAGTGGAAACATTCCCATTCACGGAAGCTCAATAAAGCAATTGTCAGTTGTGGAATGTCTAACATCTTCCATTAAACGAAACGTCACAAAACCTGCGGGACCGAGATTTCATTTCCACCGGACATTGAGTGATTAAGTGGAGGGTGCATTGTGTGGGGGTGTATGGAGGATGGGGGAAGGGGGTTGGTTATCGAAGTAGGGGTGTGGGTACCTGTAGCCTGGACAAAAGCCGAAACCAAGTTTCAGGAGAATTGTCGGTCCCTTAACAAGCGCATTGCTTCTCCCGGCGTCAGGTCCAAAGTAAAGTCCATCCAGGACCCAAGTGGGTCCTGAGTCCATTTAAACTTCACGGGACGTGGGACAGTATCTGGCGCCATCTATCTCTGGGTGGGTCAGTTATATAGCCCAAGTGGGCTGTCTTTTAACAGGAACAACAGCCATAAAAAAATCGGGCAGTCTGACGTTTATGGGCCATAGAGGAAACAGCATAGAAAATGAACACTGCCAAAATCTCGGCAATGTATGCAGGCCAAACTCGAACGTTTCCAGGTGCGGGGTTTTATGTGGCAGATTCTAACTGAACAGAAGAATACTGTGTTAAAACAATTTCTGTCTAACGTTCTGTACACTGACGTGATAACGATTTATTTATAAGGTAATTACTCGCTATTTTAATTTGTGTTAGTAATTGAAGGTGCACAATTTAAGCTAACATTAGTCTTAATGACGTAATCAGATCGGATAAGAACACTGGTTACGGTAGACGTTACCTGATAAAGGTGAAAAAATAATAATAAAAAAAGACAGTTGTGTCCACGATAAACTCTCTAAAGAACAGATACGGGGAATCTAATAATGTTATCTCCTTGTGAATCCTATTTCTCCTGAATGGTAAATAAAATGATCCTAATAAGTTTAATAGATAAGCGTTTAAAGGACACTCAGAATGGTTTCTAAAAGCCCATCAGCACTGGAAAAAAGTATATTTTTTCCAAATATACTGAAATCATGATACGATGGAACGTGAACAAGGTTACAATGGAAGGTGAAATGAAGAGCAAAATAGAAACAGTGGAACAAATCACGCAACACTTAAAAAAGAAATAATAAACAAACAAACACAAGTGAAGTACAAGAAGAGAAGTCTCCAATAAATGACTGGGAAGTGTCAGGCAAAAGTGTGAAAGCAAAAATCGTTAACACATGACAAATATTTATCGGTGTATAGCGTAATTAAAAGACGAAATGACCAACTTCAGGGTAAGCGCCTACTTGATATAATGATCTCGATTAAAGAGAGTAAGCTGTGTTTATTATACGTAAACCCTCGGTACGAATGTTTGTTGTTATTGGTATAGAATAAACCTGCTTCAATTAACAAGGAAACCTGATTGAGTTTACTGCCGCTGGGTACTTCTCGAATGTGGGGACTCGGAAGCCATGTGCCCACTGAAGGAATGTTGAGGCTAGGGAAGAGGAGGAAGACCATTCCAGAGAGAGATTTCTCAATGACGTGTTTTTCTCGCGGATTCCAAGAATTCATTCCAGGCAACAGCCAGGAATTAAGAACGATCGGAGGAAATGAAAAATGAGATGTGTGGCGTTGATATCTCTCTCTCTCTCTCTCTCTCTCTCTCTCTCCTCTCTCTCTCTCTCTCCTACTCCTTCTTCTGCATGAGTTTATGAGACTAACAAAATGTTACTGCTCTCTGTATTTGCATTTACGCGCCTGTGAACATAAGATGTCAACCTGAGGGAGCACCAATTATTAGACAGTACTGAGGGCTATGAAGAAGGCTTTACAGTTCTGGCAGCGACTGGCAACATGTCAAATATCCTGTTTAGGAATAGTTGATGGCCTCATGGCCCTGGAAGTTGGGAGAGAGGGCGTATTTGAGAAACGGTCGGTCGGACCCAATTTCATTTCGGCGACAGAAACTTGCGACAGAGGAGTCGTTGGAAGTTGAACTTCACGGGGCTAAAGGAGGGTGAATGATTAGGGAATGGACAAGATCCGGATATGAAGTACAGTGATGAACACTGTGTCTGGTAAGAATGAACAAGTCCTTCCAAAAGATAAATTTCCTATTGCATTTTCTCTGATTTATATAAAAGTGGACGCACGCTGGAGCAAATTCAAAGACTTTTGAGACCTGTGTTCATTTTGATGTCATTAGGTTGGTTGTTACGTTAGGCCAAGCTGGCTTGTGACGGATTGGGCTGGTGATCTAAGACTTCCGTAAAGGTTTTGATATGTGAGAGATCAGGAGGCCAGTGCTGACCCCTTTACTCTGCCCAGCCAACATCTCTGTTATGTCATCAGAAAAGTTCGCATTTCAGGATTTAGTATAAAACAAGAAATAAACTTGACACACGAATTACAATTTCGATTTTGAATTACACTAACATGAACCAAGTTACTGACCGTAGTTCTTATCTTTCTCTATAAGTGGTTTTCAACTTGAGGGGCGCGCCCCCGTAGGGAGGCGTCAGTAATTTCTAAGGGAGGCGCGATCCTTAGGGAAAAATTAAAAATTCTCTAATTATATTCGTTATTCTCTTAACAAGAGTCGTTAAGAAGCAGTGTCAAGTATCTCACTAATTCATTCCCAAAGGATAAAAACACCGCTTCTCTTTCTTTTTTTTATTTTCCTTTAAATCTGGGAGGGAATTTTACTTATGGATGCAAGGGGGGGCCGCGTGGAGGGAATGACCAACTCTTAGAGGGGGCGTGGTGATAAAAAGGTTAAGAGCCACTGTTCTATATCTATAATCATGGGTATTTGACTGTCATTTAAACTTCAGTGGCGTTGATGCTTATGAGAACTTGACATTTTTCGATCTCAAATGAAGGCTTCTCTCTCTCTCTCTCTCTCTCTCTCAAGTACTGCTTTCTTTGTCATCCTTTCTTTGTTTCCGCCCTACCTGGGCTATATAAGGACACTAGGTTTCTAGTCCCATTAGTCTTAATGATTGAATGCATAAACACTCACCATACATTTGGATGAATAAATAAGCAACGCAAGAAATAAGTAAAGACAACTTGCTAGTGCTGCTTTCAAGCAAATGACAGCCCTTGTCACAGGCTATTACCTATTTATTCATCGTAAACAGAAGAATTTCTCCCATTAATCACGTAGAAATATTGCACCATACATCATACAAAGCTTTCTTTTAGGAAGGCTGGAAGGGGGGGTCTCCAGACCGAAAGGGTCCTTCGGACCGAGACCGTCTTTGGATCGTGGTCTCTGCCTCATTAATCCCCTCTGATGATATACCAGGAGTCTTTGATTAATCGCCCTGTTCGGTGTTAAATGGAAGCCATTTTTCCTCTTGGGCAAACGAGAGAGAAAAAGACCCCAATCTCCAAGTTGCCTTCGCTTAGTTATAGGTCAATATTTCATGCAAATTCGACGACAGACCGAACGTGGAGACGCTTTGGATCGTCCCTTAAGCTTGCGTTCGGAAAAGTGTGTGAAAGGTGGCGCATATTTTTGCCCCTTAGAGTCGAAAGCGGTATCTATCTTTCATCATATTAATGATAAATGGATGTACCGTGCATTGCAGACAGTGGCGTATTAACACTTGATTGAATCTATAAGAAAGCGATATTTCCATAACCTGGCTAGAGAAGAAAGTACACACCTGCTTTCATTAGATGCAATGCCATTTTCTCTAGTTTGTTACATGATAGTAAAATATTCTGATGGCTTTTTTAAATAGAATTCTTGTGCCTTTTATCGTATATAAGTTTTCAGAGAGAGAGAGAGAGAGAGAGAGAGAGTACACTACAAACTTTGAAGAACACCCGAACTCTCATTATGTACTTCCGTATCAACTCTCTCATCTCCCCCTTGTTATTGTCCCCAAGTAATTTCTCCGTCGTAACTTCCCGGAAGGGCCTCAGGTGTGTCTTGGAACTTCCTAATTATCGTACTCTGAGCCAATCCCCTGATTTCGGTTTCCGATGATTATATCCAGAGACCACGATGATTGGCTGGGGGCGAGGGGGCCCGGGTTGATTAGAAGGGTATAGGGAGATTTTAAGAGGGGAATAAAATTCTTCACGATCAGATAAAATCCTTTCGGGAAACTGGAAGAAGAAAACCTTTCTGATGACGTCATGGAAAATGGCGATTCACTATTGCTGGAAAGTAAAGTTTTTTAATCATACATGCATCGTAAATATGTGGGCGAATATATACATATTCATTATCCACAGAAATCACCCTTTCATAAAGAAGAAAAAATTAATTGTTCCTTTTCATCAAAGTATAATTTTTCTAATTCAGCTTTTTTTTTTTTTACCAGTCCGCGCGCCGTTTCGTTTTTATTTATTAATTGCATTTATTCTGCTTGTATATTTTTACTGGTGGAAAACAGGGAGGTGATAATTAAATTTAACCCTGGCCTTTAATTGGTGCATGTTGAATGAGGACGGCAATATGTCGTCTCTTTATTGTATATTCTATATATATATATATATATATATATATATATATATATAAATATATTTGAACGACATGCTATGACGATCGCTCATATTTGGAGTTTTATAATATTTTTTTGAGATAGAGAGAGAGAGAGAGAGTCAGTTCCCCAGAACTTATCAACAAACCAAATCAATATATATATATATATATAATATATATATATATATATTATATATATATATATATATATACATACATATGTGTGTGTGTGTGTGTGTGTGTGTGCGCGTGTATATATCGTGAACTTTTAGCTTTAACAGTTTACAAACGTTGTGAACTGTAGCTCACACACATTTCATATATATGAAATATATATATATGTGTTACAAGTTTCTTGTGTGTGTTAAAACTTGTGTTTGCATGAAACAGGTTAAAATTCGAACTGTAACTTTAGCTTTAACTTGAACTTACCAAACGGGTTAAAATTTGTGAACTGTAGCTTGAAACTGGTTAGAAATTTCTTGAACTGTAGCTTGAAACAGGTTAGAAATTTCTTGAACTGTAGCTTAAAACGGGTTAAAAATCTCTTGAACTGTAGCTTGAAACTGGTTAAAAATTTCTTGAACTGTAGCTTGAAACTGGTTGAAATTTTCTTGAACTGTAGCTTGAAACAGGTTAGAAATTTCTTGAACTGTAGCTTAAAACTGGTTAAAAATTTCTTGAACTGTAGCTTGAAACTGGTTAAAAATTTCTTGAACTGTAGCTTGAAACAGGTTAAAAATTTCTTGAACTGTAGCTTGAAACTGGTTAAAAATTTCTTGAACTGTAACTTAAACTGGTTAAAAATTTCTTGAACTGTAGCTTGGAAACAGGTTAGAAATTTCAGGTTGAATTTCTTGAACTGTAGCTTAAAACTGGTTAAAAATTTCTTGAACTGTAGCTTGAAACAGGTTAAAAATTTCTTGAACTGTAGTTTGAAACAGGTTAAAAATTTCTTGAACTGTAGCTTGAAACTGGTTAAAAATTTCTTGAACTGTAGCTTGAACAGGTTAAAAATTTCTTGAACTGTAGCTTGAAACATGCTCACGACACTGCTGCCTGTAACTTGAACTTCACTGCATTCCCAGAGCATCGATCGTTACCTAAAAAGTTTGCTAATCAACTTTGATTTGATTCCTGGATATTCTGACCTTTTTTTAATGACCGAGAGTTTTCCGACGCTGATATGAAGGTAATTAGCAAGCGCTCATTAATGCGGTCACACGAGTCGTCTGCCCAACTGCAAAAGTGAATGTATTAATTTCAATAGTTTTAACACCTTCCCCTTGATGGTTAGAGCTATGATGAATTTAATGTTAATGTAGTGATATTTATGCATATACGAGCCAAAATATGGCTATAAATGATATTTTGTTTTATATGCTGCAATTGACTCTTCTTTATTTTAGGTACAGTTCTCCAAAAAAAAAAGAAAAAAAAAAATAAATGATACGAATGTTCTTTAATTATTTCTAGTATTTTCTTGGGTCCTCCACGTTTGTTAAGTGACAGTTCTAATACTCACAAATTCCATATTATCAAATATCGCTTCCAGCTACATAGATTACAGACACACACACATACACACGAACAGTGAAAAAAGGCTTATATTAACAGAGATGTGAAGCTAATGAAGATTAGTTCGCTAGTGTGTGATGAACCCGTTGTTGAATAAACATTACGTGACAGAAATGGTCATGAAACTAACATAACGTAATGCGGCAACATTTTAAAAAAGATGAAGTGAATTAGGATGATGAATTTACGAGCGAGTTCAAACACAGAATGGGTGACGCCCAAAGGGATGAAACAAATGTATAAAA
Source organism: Macrobrachium rosenbergii (assembly GCF_040412425.1). Lineage (NCBI taxonomy): Eukaryota > Metazoa > Arthropoda > Malacostraca > Decapoda > Palaemonidae > Macrobrachium > Macrobrachium rosenbergii. The sequence continues at coordinate 18,920,489 of NC_089749.1, read as the reverse complement.
AAAGATATTAAACAGCAACTCTCTTCAGAAGTGACGAAGCCACGGAAGAATCGTTTTCAAATAGAACGTGTGTTTATGGATGAAACTGCCTGTGACTATTTTCTGAATGACTGGGAACTAATATAACTGACTTTGAAACTTATGTGTGAAAGGGGGTTAACTGTCCAGGAGGAGGGGCGGCGGTTGTCCCGGAAGCCGTTGTCCTAGAACATTTATGAATAGTTTCTAGATTTCACTTCTGAAATGAAGTATTTAACCGAATTAACACTTGGTGTATGGAGACGTATATCACACGAATTTTATTGGTTTCGAGTTTCCAGTACCTTAGTGCCTTCAAAATTCCAGATGAGCTAAGCAAACGTTCGAATTTTCTGTTGTCTTCAAGTTTTAAAATCACGTTATTTCCATCTGGAATGTACATTTTTATGCGTAACTTAACTAATGTTCAAAGATAAATTGATACTGACTTCCCATGTACGTGTGACACTGACTGAGAGCAGATGTGTGAGAGAGAGAGTAGAGAGAGAGCTTGTACATATTATGTGCAATGACAAAGCATTTCATCCAGCAACCTTAGTGGTCCAACTCTTAAAGCCAAACCGGGTCACACACAAACGCACAAACACACGGATGCAATAAGCGCCCTCTCTGATGTCCCAAGATTGGGCCAGCAGTCGTTGGAGAGGAAAGGTCGCCGACGCAAAGCGACTCATGCCATTGCGAATTTCGGAAAAGGAACCAGGAAACCGATTTCGTTTAATGGGAAATGCCTTTCGCTACTGTCTCTCTCTCTCTCTCTCTCCCCTCTCTCTCTCTCTCTCTGTAGGATTTCATCAAGACTTGGGTACACCTTATGAGTGAGGCCGATTTTATACTTTCGATATTTTACTTGTCTTCTGTTAACAGACTTTTAAAACTCTCCATTATGTTTTACATATTTTATAAAAGGAAAAATATTTGGCTTTCCTACAAGAACAAAATTAATATACTCGTATATTAAAAAAAGTGCAATTTCTTTATTACTTTGCTCAGGTAAGTTTTATATACGTGAGAAAGTATTATATTGGAGTACATAATTTTTTTCAAACAGTACAAGGTCCCGACGGTTACTAACAAAAAAAAAACAATTAATTCTCTATTTAATTCCATATTCACTAAAAAGCAGACTAGCACAAAGTCTATTACTCTCTTTGTCGGTCAAAATTCATGTGAAAAGAAAATGAATTAGATTAAATAGACATTAAGAAGAGACGGATCTGGGCTTCCAACTTCGTCCTAAAATCTAAACCCTAAAATCTTAGTTCTTTGAAACCCGAGACAGACTTTAAAAGTTTACCGTTATTGGTCACAATGTCACCGAAGAATCCAGCAGAGAGAGAGAGAGAGAGAGAGAGAGAGAGAGAGAGAGAGAGAGAGTAAGCATACATCAAGAGGAGGAACCATAAATATGGTTCGGTACGTATGAGGCAGAATTTTGCCAGGTCACAATTTTCTAAAACTTACGGCAGTCTTCGAAAAAGGTAGGGAAGTCTCAGGGAGATTAATCTTTCCAGTGGATTCAAATGGTAATCAGGTGTCCTCAAAGCATCTTCTGCATTCCCGGTTTCGTTTACTAAGGGGTTCTGGCTGTTCTTTATGGACGGGGAAGAAATATGTACTGGAATGATCTGAAATCTGTGGAGACTTGAACGCTGTTCCAATACTTTTATCGTTTTTCCTTTTGAGATGCATATACGGTATACACACATACCCACATATATACGGTAGATATAAAATACACTCACACACACACACACACACAAATATATAACATTTTACCTTTTGGCGAGACTTCGTCTGCAGATTAAACCCTTCTGGTTCTCAAAGCATTTTTAAGGATGAATTTGCTAGTCCTAGTTTTATGGATTCCGAGTGGCTCAAACTGTGAGCGACCGGCCTGGAATCAGACCTGGGACCTTCCAAATGAGTTGAAATCCTAGAAATACAAACTAGGAATGACTTATCTCAGAGCTGGTGAATCAAGAATGAGCCTCTGTCACACCTTATACCTCGCGCTTGCTAAAAGAACTAGTGCCAGTCTGCTCAAGTCAATTCTCCTTAACTGTCTTTCATTTTTCCTCCAGAGATTTTCAGACTTCGTAACCTTTCCGGCAATGCAACCACGTTGTCAAGCCGACTCAGAACCCTTTTCCAGTGAGTATCTTGAAGTTGGTTTTATTTAGTTGCCACTGTGTGTGTTCGTGTGTGTGTGTGGAGAGAGAGAGAGAGAGAGAGAGAGAGAGAGAGAGAGAGTATTCCAAGATCCCAACATATTTTCCTTCAATTATTTATTTTGTTCCTTTAATTCAGGACCTTAATACTTGCATATGTTTATGTGTGTGTGTGTGTTAGAGAGAGAGAGAGAGAGAGAGAGAGAGAGAGAGAGAATATTCTGATCCCATTTCAATTTTTCCTTCACTTATCTATTTGTTCTCTTAATTCAAGACCTTTTAATCACTTGTGTGTGAGCGCCTGTGTTAAAGAGAGAGAGAGAGAGAGAGAGAGAGAGAGAGAGAGAGATTCACAGTCCATTTCAACTTTTAAATTATCTATTTTCCTGTCCTTAATTCAAGACCTTTAATCACTTGTGTGTGCGTGTCTGTGTTAAAGAGAGAGAGAGAGAGAGAGAGAAATTCTGATCCCATTTCAACTTTTCCAAGTTATCTATTTCTGTTCCTTAATTCAAACCTTTTAATCACTTGTGTGTGCATGTCTGTGTTAAAGAGAGAGAGAGAGAGAGAGATATTCTGATCCCATTTCAACTTTTCCTATTTATCTATTTTGTTCCTTAATTTCAAACCTTTTAATCACTTGTGTACGTGTCTGTGTTAAAGAGAGAGAGAGAGAGAGAGAGAGAGAGAGAGAGAGAGAGAGAATATTCTGATCCCATTTCAATTTTTCCTACGGTTATCTATTTTGTTCCCTTAATTCAAGACCTTTTAATCACCAGTGTGTGTGTGTGTGTGTGTATGAGAGAGAGAGAGAGAGAGAGAGAGAGAGAGTATGTGATCTCATATAAATTTTTCCTTCAATTATCTATTTTGTTCCCTTAATTCAAGACCTTTCAATCACCAGTGTGTGTGTGTGTGTGTGTGTGTGTGTGTATGAGAGAGAGAGAGAGAGAGAGAGAGAGAGAGTATGTGGATCTCCATATAAATTTTCCTTCAATTATCTATTTTGTTCCCTTAATTTAAGACCTTTCAATCACCAGTGTGTGTGTGTGTGTGTATGTATGAGAGAGAGAGAGAGAGAGAGAGAGTATTGCGATCCCATACAAATTTTTCCTTCAATTATCTATTTTCATCCCTTAATTCAAGATCTTTTAATTTCGCACTCTCCATAACTACCCTCTTGACAAAGGGGGATCCCAAGAGGCCTCTCACGCCACGCCCGGTTCCTTTGCAAATTCGTAAATCCTGCAAATGCATAAAGGCCATCTGGATCCGGTCGTTAGAGGTCATTCGTCTTTTTGGGAGGAACCGGATATTAGCTCTCCCGACACTAATTGCTCGTTGGTCCGTCACGCCAATGAGGAAATGAGCGCAGCAAGCAGCGAGCAGTTCGTTCTCTCTCTCTCTCTCTCTCTCTCTTGCTTTCGAGGCTGCAAGCTGCTTGGTAATTATCTGTGCGTGTGCGCGTAAGTATGTGCTTGCGCTCTGTTTAGCATTCGTGTATTCATGCGCGTGTTTATTGAAAATTTGTTTTCGTAATTATTTTTGGGTGTATAATGCGCTAGATATTTTTTAAAAATAATTTACTTACATTTTTTTCTATTTATTTATTAATTTGTTAATTAACTTTTCTTAATTAAAGGTAGTCACTTCTGTACTTCCCATTACCTTCTCCTTCTTTCTAATGAATACCATATTCTTTGGAAGCTTGAATTTCAAGTCACTGGCCCCTGTGGGGTTGTTCTATATGAATAGGGTTCATCATCTGTACGATAATAATAATAATAGGTAAAATATTTACTTGCTTGCATGCACGCAAGTATTGATTAAATTCTTGGTTGTGACTATGTCTGTCTTCATGCATGTACTAAATTGGATGTATTTTACTGCAATATCATGTAATTCTATAAATTTAAAAGCTTTTGTATATAATTTGGTGTGGAATAACGATGTATGTATATGAACGCTTGCATATGCAAAAGCGTTGTGAAGAAATTGATTGTAATTATCTTGGCATGCCTGTTTATGTCCACAAGCTAGCCAACTGTCCTTGGCGCCCATACCCTCCCCACCACAGATTTTCATCGAAATCCATCTGTAACTTTTTGAGATGGCTTGTTTTACAGAGAGAGAGAGAGAGAAGCGTATGTCTATAGCCTCCATCTATATTTTTTGACAGGGCTGGCCATCAACATTTGAGACAATGAATCCTCAAAAATGGAGGCTGTACACTTGGAAAAGGCAGTCAACTAAAATTAAAAGAAAAAAAAATGTAGGGAATCGGCTACTGATGAATTTCAAGACCTGTTGACATTCGCAAAAGACGTTATTCTGGTATAAAAAAGTCTTGGGCAAATAAACACCGAAGGTAAGAAATGGTTACCAACAACCTTATAAAACTCGCCCATCCATTCGCGAGTATTGAAAGGAGAGAAACAAATACTCCGCATCTCTCTCTCCTCTCTCTCTATCTCTCTCTCTCTCTCTCTCTCTCTCTACTCTACCTCAAAGATTTTAGTTACAGAGAGAGCTGTGACTGGGAAATGGGTGGGAGGTCGATGGGGAGGTTGGGGGTTGGTTCTGGGAATGGGTAGGCATGTGGGGGGAGTTGGAGGTGGTTCTGGGGATGGGTAGGCATGGGGCGGGGTGGGGGTAGTGTAAGTAATACAATAGAGCCCAGCATCTGTAACAGAGGGTCAATAGGCGATTGCACATCGAGGGGCGACACTCGCCCCACGGACATTCGACAGACACTTCCCAGCCATTTTTAATCCGGTTCAATTCGATTTCTCTGGTCCCGAGTTCAATTCTCCTCTCGATAAATGGTATCTGTTCTGCGAACGCCGCCGAATGAGACAAATGTGTTTTTGCTAGACAGCGTGGGCTCAAGAAATGAATGCAGAAATTTCTCTCTCTCTCTCTCTCTTTCTCTCTGTCCTTTTCTTTTTCATCCATTGCTCTGTCTGATGGTATATTTATCTCCCTATAGTGCAAATTGCGACCGGTCATATTGCATCACTCTGTTAATCAGTCTTCTTATTTTTCCTCGATGTTACATTAATGCCTGTGTCATCATCGTTTTTTATTTTCCCTACGAAAATAGCAACTAGCACCAAAC
>NC_089749.1:18895161-18897661 GCF_040412425.1 Macrobrachium rosenbergii | reverse complement strand
ATTTTTAATTTCTCTTTTTTTTTAAATATTGATGTTTTCGTGGCAATAAAGCTTTCAAGAAAATTTCATACCTTCTGCTGCAAGAAAGAATCATTGTCGCCTGGCGCCGTAATATCTTCGTGTTTTTCCTGCAGTCGTTTTAGAATTCTTCAGCTCATGCGTATAGCGCCATCACTCAATAGGTGCACTGACACCAAGGACTACAGTGGCCATCTCAGGGATCCTCCAGGAAGACGTCTTGAAGCCTTCAGAGACAGCATGTGAGCAAAGAAGGCGAAGTTTATGGTTAAAATGAACTGGATGACGAAGCAGATCGACTAAAAGAGATTTTCAAGAGGGAAAAGTACATCACGAGAATGGCAGATAGCTTCAGTCTGTAATTGTTTACTGCTGAAAATATGGACTACTTCGCGGGAGCAGTATGAAGTCGAGGTTCCTGCCTTCTGCGATTATGATTATTCGGCACCTCTACAGTCGTATTGTCACTCACGGACGCAAGCTCTTCATTCGAAATAAGGAAGGAAATAATCAAGAAGAGAGGAAGACAGTGGAACGGAGGAACTGAAGAATTTATACGAAATAAAAGGTAGAGAACTTGAGGTGTTTTCTAAGCTGATTGAGAGGGGATTTTGGATGCCCAAAATTACCGCTTGGAGCAGTTCTTCGCTCGAAATAAGAAAGAGAAGGAACAAAAAAGAGACGACATCGGCGTGGAGGTATACTGAAGAATGCTGACGAAGAATAAAGTAGATAACCTGAGGTGTTAGAAACTACTTCAAAGATTTTGGATTCACAGAATTACTTTTCGGAGAAGCAAGGAAGAATCGAAGGGATGATCAATATCGTCAGTAAGAGGGAATCTCATAAGTTTATAGAAGACGACTCCTTAAAGCAAAGAAGCTGTTTATGTGCCAGAAAAAGAACTCCAAGTAATGGTTATCGCGATGTTGAAATGATCTAAAACCTTCGAGATTTTCCTTGAAGACATTTTGAATCCTTCAGTCCTCCGGCTCCTGGAAGGACGGAGAAATGCCATTCGCGCATGCGCCGAGCTTCAAAGTGTCAGAACAATCTCCGAGATGCTTCAAATCGTCTGGAAGCCTTCGGAGACAGAAAGTGTCAGTTTTGAAAAAGGGTAAAGAGAAAGCAAAGAGTATTGGTGAGGAAGGGTCCGACCCAGAGGCCGCTCCTTCCTCCCAAGCAGCCTATGGGTCTGACCCTTCCCATGGAAAGGCCCAAGCCTTTAGGATTGGCCCAAAAGCCTACAAGGCTTGCCAGTCTTTTGAGGGCAGCCTTGAAGGGAAGGGTCCGACCAGAGGCTGCTTCCTCGGAGGAAGGCAGGTATCCCCTGTCAGGCTGGGGAAGCAGGCCTGGAGAGGGCCCAAGAACTTCAGGATGAGGCCCAAAGTCCTCCTAGGCTGGCCAGTCTCTTGAGGGCAGCCTTGAAGGGAAGGGTCTGACCCAGAGGCTGCTTCCTCGGAGGAAGGCAGGTATCCTGCCAGGCTGGGAAGCAGGCCTGGAGAGGGCCCAAGAACTCAAGGATGAGGCCCAAAGTCCTCCAAGGATGGCCAGTCTCTTGAGGGCAGCCTTGAAGGGAAGGGTCCGACCCAGAGGCTGCTTCCTCGGAAGAAGGCAGGTATCCTGCCAGGCTGGGGAAGCAGGCCTGAGAGGGCCCAAGAACTTCAGGATGAGGCCCAAAGTCCTCCCAAGATGGCCAGTCTCTTAAGGGCAGCCTTGAAGGGAAGGGTCTGACCCAGAGGCTGCTTCCTCGGAGGAAGGCAGGTATCCTGCCAGGCTGGGAAGCGGGCCTGGAGAGGGCCCAAGAACTTCAAGGATGAGACCCAAAGTCCTCCCAAGGATGGCCAGTCTTTTGAGGGCAGCCTTGAAGGGAAGGGTCACCCAGAGGCTGCTTCCTCGGAGGAAGGCAGGTATCCTGCCAGGCTGGGAAGCAGGCCTGGAGAGGGCCCAAGAACTTCAGGATGAGGACTCAAAGTCCTCCAAGGATGCCAGTCTCTTAAGGGCAGCCTTGAAGGGAAGGGTCTGACCCAGAGGCTGCTTCCTTGGGAGGAAGGCAGGTATCCTGCCAGGCTGGGGAAGCAGGCCTGAGAGGGCCCAAGAACTTCAGGATGAGACCCAAAGTCCTCCAAGGATGGCCAGTCTCTTGAGGGCAGCCTTGAAGGGAAGGGTCCGACCAGAGGCTGCTTCCTCGGAGGAAGGCAGGTATCCTGCCAGGCTGGAAGCAGGCCTGGAGAGGGTCCAAGAACTTCAGGATGAGGCCCAAAGTCCTCCTAGGCTGGCCAGTCTCTAAGGATAGCCTTGAAGGGAAGGGTCTGACCAGAGGTTGCTTCCTCGGAGGAAGGCAGGTATCCTGCCAGGCTGGGAAGCGGGCCTGGAGAGGGACCAAGAACTTCAAGGATGAGACCCAAAGTCCTCCAAGGCTGGCCAGTCTCTTGAGGGCAGCCTGAAGGGATGGGTGGGCAGCCTTGAAGGGATATCCTGA
>NC_089749.1:18887661-18890161 GCF_040412425.1 Macrobrachium rosenbergii | reverse complement strand
TGGGATGTATGCGAGCACACACGACATCTTAGTCTAGGTCGCAGTTGTTTTTCTGTTGAGGAACTGGATCAGGAAAGTGTCTTTCTGTTAGCCGCCTTGGCTGCGTTATTACAGTGCGGGTAATTATCTTGTTAGGTGCTGGAGGGTACCTTTTCAATCAACTGCAGAACGACTGACTTAGAAAACTATAAATATGACCCCTTTTCTTGCCAGTAACAAATCCATGCAAGTGATGACAGTTTACTAGTATCATATCAAGCAGACGGAAAAATAGTTTTATGTACCATCTCTCGTGGTTTTACGGATACACTTCACAGAACTAATAAGCATGTCGTTCTTGTCCACAATCCGCATTTTCTTATTATAGTCAACAACGCATGCAGGTTTTTGCACAAATTCCCCTGGTCGACACCTTTTTTCACAGTCTACCATTATATTTTCATGTACTGAAGATAACATATACACTGTCCTGTTATCCTGCCATTTTAAACCTATTATTCCATTGCAGTTTTGACGAAATCTCAGATTTGTTCACATCAGAAATTTAGGCATAAATTTCCTATTTTTCCGGACTGTTCCACATGCTCCTGTTTCGTTGTCGCCCAAATACTTGAGCAGTTTTGGGCTGCAATACTCATTATCGAAATACAGGATGTGATGTTTTCCGAATGCAGGCCATAAATGTTTACCACAGAACCAGATACCCTAGATCCTCATCTACCAATATCTCTGTATCTTTTCCAGTATAGATTATAAAATCGACAATATAATCCGTTTTAGCATCACAAAGTTCAAATATTTTACTCCAAATCGATTCTTCATAAGATTCCAAATTACTGCTTGAAACTTAGCCTTCCCTTCCATAACATTAAACTTCAAATATAATATAAATCCTGGAAAGGTTGAAATTTTTCCTGGAATTTTTCTACGCACACTATCAGCACAGGTTTAATTTTTTTAGTTTATTATCTGAGCTTGTTTCTGAATTATCAGCAAATCATAAAACCCATTAAATTTGAAGAAATCTGTCCCACTTTTCATCAGCCTTCTCACTCCTTTTGTCTCAGATATCTCAGCGCTGGTCAGTAATCTACGATGCGATGTTTGCTATATACGACATGATCGCCATCACACAAAAGACCATGTTCTCCATTAAACACCAGACAATTTTTCATAAATAACTTTTGCTTTCGCTCCTCGTATCAACAAGTCTCTTTGATTTGTCTCTTCAACCGTCGCCCCATAAATTCGTTGTCGAAAAATTAAAAAAATAGTCTACTTCCTTTGAATTTTCATTCACATTACATTTCGACGTAATGCCACTGCCACTGCTGTCAAATATGAAATCTCTGGGCTGGAAATTGCTGCAGCCCACTCCCACTCATCACCTGGGTCACTTCGCTGTCTCCGCCTTCTTTTGACACCTTGGCTTTCATTTGTAGGTGGCAGATTTTCGTCATTTTCACTGTCGGTTGATATTTCATCACTGTCTCTTGTACCAGGACCATAATTATCCATTTCATTTCCTTCTAAATCCGATTCATTTTCATATCCAGAAAATGAGTCGAGAAGGTCTATAAAATAGTTATCCTCGTCGAGAGCTCTTCTCTCGATCTGCCGGCGGTCAACTCGAGGATGTCGTACCCTTGACCCTCCTCCTGTGACATCTTGATGAAGACTAATGAATTTTAGGAAACACGTGAATTTATATGAATTCACTGTATGGCAACTGACAGACTGTTACCATATCAAGAAAAAGAGGCCAGTATTTCAATCATCAGTCCTTCACATAAAAGGAAATTACCGGTGCTCGTATACGACACAACAGTGTTCCAGGCCAGTTTATTAAATGCGTCGTATACGTTACAACCGAAATATATATATATATATATATATATATATATATATATATATATATATATATATATATATATATATATTACTAAAGGGCCTCATTCAAACTGGATGGTATCTAATCCAGTTTGAATGAGGTCTTTAGTAATTCTACCATTAATGCACAGAACAATTGTGTATGTATGTGAAAAAGTATTAATATATATATATATATATATATATATATATATATATATATATATATATATATATATATATATATGAATACATGCACATACAGATAGACAGATGCACTCCTACGCACACACACACATCTATCTATCTATCTATCTATCTATCTATCTATCTCTCTATCTATCTATCTCTCTCTCTCTACATATATAAAAGGTCCTTAAAAACACTGCGTACACGTTGCAGACATAAATTTCCGATGCTTCTTCTTTTTATCCATGTTCTCTGGTAAAATATGGACAGTGAACAGGACAGAGAGGAAGTATCGGAAAATTATAATGGCAGGCAACGTGATAATATCAGTGTTTTTATGGCCTTTCTGGACTTCATCGTGCACTGTTGCAATATAGTAAAAGACATTCATATATATATATATATATATATATATATATATATATATATATATATATATATA
>NC_089749.1:18872661-18885161 GCF_040412425.1 Macrobrachium rosenbergii | reverse complement strand
AACTTCAGCGCATTTTTTTACTTGTTCATTTAAAAGCGACTAAGTTGTAAATGACATATTGGGGCGAGGATGCCAATGCTTACAGTCCGCCCTGTGTGGCTCATTATACACAGTACTCACTTTTTTTTAGAATGATGAAGTTGCAAATGACCCGTGGGGTGAGAATGAGATTGTTTATAGTGTGCTTTGCGTGGTGCACTGTAGGCAGCGCTCAAAAAAAAAATTTTTTTTGAGTCCCTTCAGTCCCTAGCTGCCCTGCTTACTGCACTAACTTTTCTTCAGTTCCCACTAGTCTCGCGCTATTTAGCTGTCCAACTTCTCTAATTTTACTTGGCACCTTTTTGTTAACCTCTCATTTCAGAAGAAAACTTTTGGCTAACCCTGTGAAAGTATGAAATGTGACCAAGTGGTCTCCTTAAAATAATAATAATAATAATAATAATAATAATAATAATAATAATAATAATAATAATAATAATAATAATAATAATATTTTATAACACTTTCGTGACGTAGTAGGTCTTCCGATTAGTGAGGTCACCCAACTCTGGGTCTTGCCGTAACTACTTGCGTGACCTCTCTCTCTCTCTCTCTCTCTCTCTCTCTCTCTCTTCTCATTAGCGAGTTCCAAGTTTTATTATGGGCGAAGAATGAACGATCTGGGCATGTTCTCCTATCTCCTTGTGTCTTTGCTAACCTATGTGGGAATTAGGTATCTAGTGTGTGTGTGTGTGTGTGTGTATGAGAGAGAGAGAGAGAGAGAGAGAGAGAGAGAGAGAGAGAGAGAGAGAGAGAGAGTAAAAAATATGCATCATTATCCACCATTAAATATTCTTAACTGAAGTGGAAAATTTCATCAAATATTCATCTTTAAATGTATAAATTCCCCCCCTCTCTCTCTCTCTCTCTCTCTCTCTCTCTCTCTCTCTGTCTCTCTCTCTCTCTCACGACTTTAACGCAAACGGTACTCTCTACTGTCAACAAAGAGCCATTAGATGTGATCTTATGTCTTTATAATGATCTCTTTATATTGTGAGGGAGATTTACCCGGCGTTTATTTCCATCCAGCCATCCAATCCTTTTAGACATTCTGGCTCAGACCCTTGAATGAAACGCATAACTGTAGAGAGCCATTAGTAAAAATTGCGCCGAAGTTTCTTCAGCGCAATCGAGTTTTCTGTACATCGTATAATCAAGGCCACCGAAAACAGATCTATCTTTCGGTGGTCTCGGTATAATGCTGTATGAGCCGCGTTCCATGAAACTTTATTAACCAAGGAACGGTGGTGGCCTGGCCTATATCGTTGCCAGACGCACGATTACGCTTAACTTTAACCTTAAATAAAATAAAAACTACTGAAGCTAGAGGGCTGCAATTTGGTATGTTTGATGATTGGAGGGTGGATGATCAACATACCAATTTGCAGCCCTCTATCCTCAGTAGTTTTTAAGATCTTAGGGCGGACAGAACAAGTGCGGACAGAGAAAAAAGTGCGGACGGACAGACAAAGCCGGCACAATAGTTTTCTTTCACAGAAAACTTTAAGGCCCAGTTCCAGAAACAAGACTGGTGGTAAGGAATAAGTTGATATTCTATAAGGTTATTAACATAGCTCTGAAAACTTATAGGATAAAAAAAAAGTGTAAAACTCAAAGTACGGCAAAATATATAAGCAGAAATTTCTGGTTCAGTTCCAGAAACGCGACATTGGTAAAGAATTTTAAAAAATTTTATAAGGTTGTCAGCATAGACAAACACACCCACTGTAAAAATTGAAAACGAAAAAAATTGTAAAACTAAAAGTAAGGTAGAAAATAAATGAACAGAAGCTTTTGACCTAGTTCTAGAAAGAAGGCCGGTGGTAATGAATGAGTTAAAACTTTTACAAGGTTGTAAATAATGTTGTCAACTTAGCTAAGAGTACTTATGTTTTGAAAAAGTGGAAAAAAGTGTTAAACTCAAAGACAAAATAAATAAACAGAAGTTTCTGCCCCAGCTGCGGCAACACGAGCGGTGGTAAAGAATAAATTAAAACCTTTATAAGTTTGTCAACATGGCTAAGGACACTAACATGGTGAAAAAATGTACAATTTAAAGTAAGACAAAATAAATAAACAGAAGTTCACAAGGCCGGAGGCAAGGAATAAGTAAAAGCCTTAATAACTGTTATAACTAAGAACTCTTACATGATGCAAGCGAAAAAAAAAAAAATTAAAACTCAGATTAATACAAAACAGATAAACATAAACTTTTGGCACATTTCCAGAAACACGACAGTGGAAAGAATAACCTCAAATCTTATAAAGTTGTCAGCATAGCTCAGCACACTTACATGATGAAAACGAAAAAAAATAACATGTAAATCTCAAATTAAGACAAAATAAATAAACAGAACCTTATGGCATAGTTCCAGAAACACGACGGTGGTAAGGAATAAAATAAAATTTTATAAAGTTGTCAACACAGCTAGGAACATTTGTACCATGCAAGCGAAAAAAATCTGTAAAACTCAGAGCATGGCAAAATATATAAACAGAAGCTTACAGGCCAGTACCAGAAAGGAAGAAGTTAAAATTTTTACGGTGGTCAACACAGATCAGAACATTTTTATGATGTGGGGAAAATCTAAAATTCAAAGGAAGACAAAACAAGTAAACATAAGCTTATGGCATAGTTCCAGAAACACGACGGTGGAAAGGAATAAGGTAAAATTTTATAAGGTGGTCAACATAGATCAGAGCACTTATGTGAAGGAAAAATATGTAAAATTCAAAGAAAGGCAAAATAAATAGGCTTATAGCTAGTTCCAGAAACACTTAGTGGTAAGGAAAATAAAATTTTATAAAGGTGGTCAGCAAGTGATGGAAAAATATGGGCAAAATAAATAAACAGATTCTTATGGCCTAGTTCCAGAAACACGGCCGGTGGTAAGGAATAATAGTCACACAGCGAGAGATTTCCCTTCTGTTTTGATCAAAGGAAGTGCGCCGTTTCCTCCTCAATTTCAAAGGAAGCCGCCCCTTTCTGGCCGGAGGGGAAGGGAAGGGAAGGGAAGGGTGAAAGAGATTTTGCAAAGCAGGAGGGGTCATTCTGGAACCAGGGTAGGCTGACTAAATATTTCCTGAGAGCGGAAGGCCTGGTTTCATTAACAACTCTGGAAAAGATAAACACAAACATTTAGCCCTCAAGGTTCATAAAAAATTTCCACGACAATTTTCTGAGACGGAAATAAGTCACTATAGGGGCTTTTGGGCAAAACGAATTTTGTTGAAAAAAAAATAGAGTGAAACAATTTGGTCAAGGGATTTAGACTCAAAGCCCTGAATGAATGCGATTTCGTCCGAATTCTTCATTCATTTTTCCGTCTCCATATTTTTTTTCTTTTATTTTTTTTCTTTTTTTGGATCGAGAATGGCCCCCCGAATTTGCAACCTCAGCATGTCCGAATTTCTTTTTAATCTATCAGTCAGACAGGAAGCGTACAAAGAAACCTATTCGGAGAGCAAAAGCTGTCGTGAATGTCCTTTGCATACGAATGGGGAGGTAGGGAGGTGGGGAGGTGGGGAGGGGAGGGGAGGTATGTGTGGTGGATCCTGGTGGGTCGAGCGGGAACATGGCAGTGTTCTTCTCTTAAAGGAGCAGTGTGTACCGCTTTTATATATATATATACATATATATACATACATACATACATACATACATACATATATATATATATATATATATATATATATATATATATATATATATATATATATATATATATATATATTTAAATATACACACACATATATATATAATATATAAATATACAATACATATATAAGTATATATTTACGCAAATATGTATGTATACACCGATACGTATATGTATATATGTATTATCAATGAATAAATTATCGAATCATTTTTTCATAATGGTATATGTTGGAAACAGTTTGCGTATTATAAGGTTTTGGTTGGTCTAAAAATGACATTTTGGTTTTATTATTCTAACTGAAGTTATACTAAACAAAGGCTTCTGAAAAAATACTTATATTTCGTATATATATATATATATATAGAATATATATGTGAAAGTCACCTAGAAAAAAGAAGGCACATTTCTGTCGGAAGTATTATCATATTAACGAATTTTTATTGATAGGTCATGTTATACTAAAGTAAATGGCGTGTGTCATGCCTACTAATGCTGGTTATATATGATATTATATCGGCAACATATAAATATATATTATGGATATATATGATATATACGTATATATATATGATTATATATGTGTGTGTGTGTGTGTATGTGTGTATGTATATGTATATATATATATATATATATATTGTTATATATATATATATATATATATATATATATATATATATAGTTATATATAGAGAGAGAGAGAGAGAGAGAGAGAGAGAGAGAGAGAGAGAGAGAGAAAGAGAGAGAGAGAAAAGACGAATATTCAAGGACAAAGAAGAATATAAAATCAAACAAACTGAGGGAATTCCTTCCCCAAAGAGAAAACGAATATTTCTGGTCTTTTGAGAGAGAGAGAGAGAGAGAGAGAGAGAGAGAGAGAGAGAGAGAGAGAGAGAGAAAGTGACAATAACCTCGAGTTTAATACAAAAAAGCGATACCGAATATTATTGTACATTGATGAACGTCATATTGTCAACACTTTACTCTCTCTCTCTCTCTCTCTCTCTCTCTGGCACTACTTCAGCCATAAACAAAAGACAACACCTCTGTCCGACTCTCTATATGAACACCCGAACCCAAATTCCTGAGATGAATGCTAGTATTGCATCAGCCCCGGTTGTTTTGCCACGCCCCTAAGTTAGGTTAGGTTAGGTTAAGATAAATTTTAGTCCAACGCACACCGGAAGTAATTTGGGTGTGGGAAACACAATGAGAGTATTTTCAAGAAGATTCTATCGTTAGTTTTCAAGATATGACGTCCCGCATTTTTTGGGGGGAGAGGCCCCGTACTCGGTTGCACGTTAGGAAAATGCCATCCCGACTCCAAACAATTGCGCGCTTAGACACACCACCAGGAAAATCTTCGCTCCGATGGACGTTAAAATATCCAAGTACGTGCACCCCGAGGGCGACTTCATTTCTGGAGAACGTCAACAAATTGTTCTCGATTGTTCGCAGGACGAGAGAGGATTATGGTCAAGTAGGAGGTCGTAAGAAGAATGAGAGGAGGGGAGGAGGAGGAGAGGGGAGGGGAGGAGGAGGAGGAGGAGG
This sequence comes from Macrobrachium rosenbergii, assembly GCF_040412425.1. Classification (NCBI taxonomy): domain Eukaryota; kingdom Metazoa; phylum Arthropoda; class Malacostraca; order Decapoda; family Palaemonidae; genus Macrobrachium; species Macrobrachium rosenbergii. The sequence continues at coordinate 18,879,912 of NC_089749.1, read as the reverse complement.
AGGAGGAGGAGGAGGAGGAGGAGGCCATTGTCATTCTCACAGGTCCGCGGGGGCTTGGAACCGGTTCCTTTGTCTGGAAATTTGGGGCACTTTGGCCCCGGCGATGATGCCGGGCCCCTTTTTGTTTTGGATGAAAGGGGGTTTTGATTGAAAGTTCTTCATCTTACGCTTCGCCTTGTCTTATGATTGTTTTCTTAGGGTCTGTGATACACAAAGGCGTTAGACTGTCGTTCCTATGGACCTCTATTTGTATTTGCTCACATACGAGTATATTATATATATTTATATTTATATTTATATATCTATATACAGTATATACACATACACACATATATATATACATGTGTGTGTTAGGTGTATGTATGTGCATGTGTGTACATGTTAAGTGTCTATACATCTATGTGCATATACATTTATGTGCGTAGGCCATGTGTACATAGCCATATATACAGTATGTAGCCTACACTTGTGAGTGAGTCTGCCGTCTACATGCGGACAAATATGTGCCAACAGAATTTCGTTACCTGAAGATAAACAGCGAAACCTTTAATGTCTGACGGAGAGAGCAAACGACTTTCTGCAAGGAAAAGTAAAAACGAAATTTCAAGGACTTAGTAACCCGTCTCTCAAGAAAACTGAACAGGAAACGAACATAAAGAAGAGAATAGAACTTAGAATATAGGCCAAAGGCCAAGCGCTGGGACCTATGAGGTCATTTAGCGCCGAAAGGAAACTGGCAGTAAGAAGGTTTGACAGGTGTAACAGGAGGAAAACCTCGCAGTTGCACTGTGAATCAATTGTTAGAGAGGGTGGAAAGTCATGAAAGAAAGAATATCAGGATGAATGAAAAGAGGTTGAGCTAGGGGCTGAAGGACCTTTGCAAAGACCCTTAAGTTAAGTTAGTATGTAGTTTTACCAGACCACTGAGCGGTGCTGGCTCTGAATGAAAGATTTACGTGGCTGCAATTGGTTGCCAGGGGCTACAAAGGGAGTCCGCTAACAGCGAAAGACCAGAAATAAATTTCTTAACTCTTCTAAATCAGCCGGCCGCGGGAATTGAACTCCGGCCCATCAGTGACACCGAAGCTCAACCGGTTCGGCCACAAGGGCTAAGATTCATATTACCACTTACCACGCGAGGTGCACTGTCATAGACTTGAAGCCTTTCAGTTTATGAAGGGAAAACGTAAACAAGTAAAAAATCTGCCGAAGTTTCTTCGGCGCAATCGAGTTGTCTGTACGGTCGCTACAGCGTATAATCAAGGCCACCGAAAATAGATCTGTCTTTCTGTGGTCTCTGTATAATGCTGTATGAGCCGCGGCCCATGAAACTTTAACCACTGCCCGGTGGTGGCCTGTCCTATATCGTTGCCAGAAGCACGATTATGGTTAACTTTAACCTTAAATGAAATAAAAATTATTGAGGCTAGAAGGCTGCAATTTGGTATGTTTGATGACTGGAGGGTGGATGATCAACATACCAATTTGCAGGCCTCTAGCCTCAGTAGTTTGTAAGATCTGAGGGCGGAGAGAATAAAGTGCGGAAGGATAGACAAAGCCGGCACAATAGTTTTCTTTTACAGAAAACTAAAAAAGCATGGAGAATATTTATAAAAATTGGGGGTGTGGCACCCCTTCCTTCTCTCTCTCTCTCTCTCTCTCTCTCTCTCTCTCTCTCTCTCTCTACAGTACAGTAACACAGTCATTCTTTTTCACAACCAATAACGTGAGAAAATGAACAGATCAGGATTTTAACCTATTTATAATTAGTGGGATTGTGTGCTTGAGAGAGAGAGAGAGAGAGAGAGAGAGAGAGAGAGATTCAGGCATATGGAAAACACGTTCAGTGTTTTTACTATAGCTGGCATGCCGTCACTACCTCTGATCCACTGGCGTGACGTCATCAGCAAACTTATCTGTCTTGGCTGAAGCCAACGAAAGATTTAGCCAAAAGTGGCGGTAAAAATATTTATTTATCTACGGCTGCAGACTCCAGTTTACGTTTGACCAGAAATCATGTATTCGGAAAATAACTTGTTTTATGGCAAAGCTGAAGTTATCCTTCCTTAACGAATCTGGCACCAGGGTCGGCAAGTAATTTACTGGGTGGATCAGAGGGAAAAGTTCTTATTTATTCCATATGCATAATTTTGTCTCATTTACATAAATGAAAGATGTCCCCAACTAAAGCATTAGGTTCCTAATTACCTGCGTTACATCCATTAGCATAATCGCTGCTATCATGGACGCCACTGTTGTTTATCCACAATCACCGCTGCATTTGTTGCTTACGCCACTTCTGCTGTTGTTGTTGTTATCCTTGTTCCGCCTTTGAAAATATTTAGGGGAGCCGATGGAGGGCTGGCAAAAAAAAAAAAAAAACCGAAATCGCTCCATCATTCCTCCTCGACGTGAGAACGTGGCTCGCTTTTCGAAAAGATAAAAGTGTCCATGGGAAATGGAGGCCCTAAAAGGAAATGGTATTTACGTGATGGGATGAAACAGAACAAAATTCCTCGCCTCCCAAAAACCCCCTTTCTCTCTCTCTCTCCCCTTTTCTCTCTCTGTCTGACCTACTGGCTCTTTCTCTCTCTCTCTCTCCCTTTCTCTCTGACCTAGTCGCTCTCTCCTCTCTCTCTCTCCCCTCCCCCTCTCTCTGACCTGGTCACTCTCTCTCTCTCTCTCTCTCTCTCTCTCTCTCTCTCTCTCCCTCTCTCTCTCTCTCTCTCTCTCTCTCTCTCTCTCGGAGGAGGGTAGAAAAGAAATGGGAGATAAATGGTTTCTTCCAGATTCGAATGTTCTGGTGATTTTTCTCCCCTTTTTAATTTCGACCTGGGCCAGTTGAAACCGGTCAGCGGAATCGTGACTTCGTTCAAGGTTTCTTGGGGGAAAAAATTATCGGAGGACCTCCTATACTTTCTTGATCTTTAGGATGGAGGGACAAACTCCATTCTACAAACTCGACGCGACACGAGTGTTGGTCAGTTCAAATTCAAATCTTTATTCAAGTGAATATAACTCGTAAACTTACACAAAAAATATGAAAGCGTAAGTATTGGTAAAACAATTTATCCCTTGGGTCTTACGACCTCATAAAATCTGTTAGTACACAAATAGTCTCAAATATCTCTCATCTGTACAACATTTAAGATACGCTAGCTAAATTTTTCTTTACAGTTAATAAGTTCTTTAATTACTAATATTTTCATTCCTCTCCTGAACTGGATCTGAATAAATTTCCTCTCCTCCTCCTCCTCCTCCTCCTCCTCCTCCTCCTCCTCCTCCTCCTCCTCTCCTCCCTCCTCCCTCCTCCTCCTCCTCCTCCTTCTTCTTCTTCTTCTTCTTCTTCTTCTTCTTCTTCTTCTTCTTCTTCTAAGTTTAATCCCTAGTCGGGGCTACTGAGAACTTATGGTACGTGAGCTTCATTAAAACAAAATTATTATTATTGTTGTTTTTGTTGTTGTTGCTTTTGTTGTTGTTGTTGTTGAACTCATGGTAATTCAACTTCACTAAAACAAGTCAGTTTAAAAGATTCGATATAAACAGAGTAAGGCAGAAAATTCTATATAGCCTGAAATGGTTTAAAAAGGCACTTCTCTTTTGGGCATCTTTTCAGTTATACTTTATCTTGCTTAACTGATCTGGAGTCTCTAAGCTGTTATATGTGATCACTGTGTCATTTCATGAACCACATTTAGTTGCCACATGCCGTGTAACCGAAACCAATGTCCTTAGACGATGGTCTGTGCCATGACAATAATAATAATCAAAGCAACTGATATGTAACGCCTGACGGAGAAAGTGAGAGGGAGATGTTGGCTGAGAAGTGATGAATTCTAATGTGGTTCGGGTTCCACAATAAGCTGTAGGTCCCGTTGCTAGTTAACCAGTTGGTTCTTAGCCAGCCCTAGGAGAGCTGTTACCAAGCTCGGTGGTCTGGTTAAACTAAGATACACTTAACTTTTTTTTGAAAGGAAAGAAATGGAGCCCAGTAGAAGCAAAGGAGGTATATGACAAAATATAAAAAAAAATAGGTGAAAGAATGCCATCAAAAGTGGGAACGGACGCAGGTGTTGTGCCATCAACATTAACAAGTATAAAATAGTCAGTAGGAGGTGGGTGAAGTTTCAAAATGATAGACAAGTGTTTCTTGTGGCGTCAGCACCAGCAAATATAAAATGGTTAGACAGAGCTCAGTGAAGTCTCGGAAATATAGTGGTCAAGTGTTTGAACAACTGCATTGGAAAAGGTTTGAAGCAATATATGTTTCTAGAAGGAACGGAAGTTATAAAAAGCCGTCTAAGAGAAGTTGACAGTTTGACAGGCTGTTCATTAACACTCTTGGGACACTTCTTCAAGGAAGCAATAACACCACATACTTAGGTGTTAAAAACTATGACTAAGAGCGACGGACTGGGTGTCATTTGGATTTACGATGTACAAATTAAACTTGATCACTTTCACAATAATTGTACTGTGCTTTCATACAAAGATGAGCAGCACTTCAGTTAAACAAGATGGTATCTAACGGAGATGTTATTTACGAAAGTTACAAAGTTTTAAGGACTCGGCTGTCCCCATCATACCCTTGAAAACTTGTCAGTTCCGTAAATTAAATCTCCGTTAGATATCCTCCTGTTTAAATGAGGTCCTGTTATGCATTACATAAATATATACATCTCCAATACATACACGAACAGTTACCTACAAATTCCATATAGTGTATAAAATAAGTAAACATTCGGAATGAAGTATCAAATTTTCAGTAACCCGAAAGGGCTCTATTGGCAATTTTCCTAGATGGGATTTGACTTTACATTACACAAATATATACATCTATGCATACTAAAAACAGTTGCCCACATTTACCGTAGTGTATGAAGTGTATGTATATACAGAAACCGAAAGGAGTTCGTTGAACAAGATTTTTTATACATGGGAATGTAAAATGCACAAAGGGAAAATTCAGTCAGGTGTATAACAGTCATTATGCCTGGCCATTCGTCTGCAAGTTTCTCTCTCTCTCTCTCTCTCTCTCTCTCTCTCTCTCTCTCTCTCTCTCTCTCTCTCTCTCACTTCCTACCCCAACGAAAGAATATTGAAGACAAAGAGAGAAAAATCTAATACATAAAATCTGTCAGTCTGTCAATTCCTGTCTGTCTGTATGTCCATCTACTCTCTCTCTCTCTCTCTCTCTCTCTCTCTCTCTCTCTCTCTCTCTCTCTCTCACTTCCTCCCCAACGAAGGAATATTAAAAACAAAGAGAGAAAATCAAATCTAATACATAAATCTGTCAGTTCCTGCCTGTCTGTACGCCCGTCTACTCTCTCTCTCTCTCTCTCTCTCTCTCTCTCTCTCTCTCTCTCTCTCTCTCTCTCTCTCACTTCCTCCCCAACGAAGAATATTAAAGACAAAGAGAGAAAATAAAATCTAATACATAAATCTGTCAGTTTCTGCCTGTCTGTACACCCGTAAACTCTCTCTCTCTCTCTCTCTCTCTCTCTCTCTCTCTCTCTCTCTCTCTCTCTCTCTCTCTCTCTCTCCCCAACAAAAGAATACCAAAGATAAAGAGAGTAAATAAAATCTGATATCTAAATCTGTCAGTCTGCCAGTTCCTGTCTGTCGGTTTGTCCGTCTACCCTCTCTCTCTCTCTCTCTCTCTCTCTCTCTCTCTCTCTCTCTCTCTCTCTCTCTCTCTCTCTCTCTCTCACCTCCTCCCCCAACGAAAGAATATCAAATACAAATAGAGAAAATCAAAGTCTGTCAGTTCCTGACTGTTTGTTTGTCCGTCTACATTCTCTCTCTCTCTCTCTCTCTCTCTCTCTCTCTCTCTCTCTCTCTCTCTCTCTCTCTCTCTCTCTCTCTCGCTTTCTCCCCCAGCGAAAGAATATCAAAGACAGAGAGAAAATCAAAGTCCAACAGTTCCTGTCTGTTTGTATGTCCGTCTACTCTCTCTCTCTCTCTCTCTCTCTCTCTCTCTCTCTCTCTCTCTCTCTCTCTCGCTTCCTCCCCCCAACGAAGGCTGCAGAAGTTCGCTGACGCGTGGACTGGCTATCAATTCTAGAACAGCGGGTGGCCGAGGAGTATAACGGAGTAGTTTGCCGAGTAAATGGAGGGAAACAATATTCGGACATTTTATGGAGACCTGCGCATTTGTGAGGTCACCGTCCGGAAAAAGTCTCCAAATTTAGAAAACTGTCGCAGGTCTTCCGAGGTCGTGACTTTGATCATCGGCGAAATGAGACGGGGTGAGGGACACGACAATGAACTGAATGCTGCATAAAATTGATGGTGCATATGTATACACACACATGTATATATATATGTGTATATATATTATATATATAAAAATGTATGGCAGTGTATATTTTATTTATGTATGTATATGCACACGCAACACACACACATATATATATATATATATATATATATATATATATATATACATATATATATATATATATATATATATATATATATATATATATATATATATATATATATATATATATATATATATAAATATATTATAATAATTTGCAATTTAGAATTTAAAACATAATGAATGAAAATCAGGTTACAATTATACACACTATTGCCATGAGCCGGTTTTATGATAATTCCTCAGTCTAAAACCTCACTCTGCCAAGTTGCCTTGAACTATAAGTAAAGCTATAATATTCTATGATGCTTTCAATGCTGCTTGCTTTCAGAATAAAATTAGGGTGCCAAATGAACCTGAGTTTTTGCTATTCATTGCATGACTTGTAATAAAACAACCTCAGATATCTGTTGTATCTTAATGTTTATCAGTACTTTTTTTTTTATCTTAATGTGACTTTATCAAATTTTAAAACATCTTGTGGTATTGTCTGCGCCCCCGTCTCTCTCTCTCTCTCTCTCTCTCTCTCTCTCTCTCTCTCTCTCTCTATATATATATATATATACATATATATATATATATATATATATATATATATATATATACGGCCTCATAATGAAGCATCTTTTGTAATAAACGTGTGACTTTGAAAGCTATTATTTCAGGCCAATGGCTCCCTGTGTTTCCCTGTCTCGTCGGTGCCTATTACCGTGCTTTTTTCTTTCTGTCAATCTGTCTCTCTTTCTCTCTGTATCTTTGTCTATCTGTATTCCCGTTTCTCCCCTGTATGGCTTAGAATCAAGCATTTCTTGTGTGAAAGTCCTCATTGTACAGTTCCTTCTCTCTCTCTCTCTCTCTCTCTCTCTCTC
>NC_089749.1:18865161-18867661 GCF_040412425.1 Macrobrachium rosenbergii | reverse complement strand
ATATATATATTGTCTTTTACACTCCACAGTTCGTTGTGTACATAACTCCCAGTTTCCTCAAAATATCTAGCATTTATGTGCACACGTTCCATCGTTCCATAGTGATTTTCTGACTCACCAGCATAGCTTGAATATCGAAGGTTCAGAATTAGTCAAGCATGCATAACGAGAGAGAGAGAGAGAGAGAGAGAGAGAGAGAGAGAGAGAGAGAGAGAGAGAGAGAGAATAATTCAGGTTCGTAGGACGTGTAAATAGTGAAATATGAATACAAAATATATAAATGTAAAATTATATTGAAATACAAATACTAAATACTGGAATGCAAAGTTACATTAACATATAAATACAAAAATATATGAATGTAAAATTATACTGAAGTATAAATAAAATATATGAATGTAAATTCATACTAAAATATAAATACGAAATATGAATATAAAATTATACTGAATTATACTGTACATACAAAATATATGAATGTAAAATTATATTGAAACATGCAATCAAAATATAAGAATGTAAAATCAATACTTTTAAAAAATTCATATATACGGCCTTTAATTCGAGAATGTTTGCATTTTTGCTTATTTATCTTGCTTAATTACGTCTTCTCTGTGTGTTCCTCCTGTAACCCTCTGTTCATTTCAATCTTCCTATTCTTATTCTCTCTCTCTCTCTCTCTCTCTCTCTCTCTCTCTCTCTCTCTCTCTCTCTCTCTCTCTCTTCCTGTACTTACGTCAATGAAATCAAAATGGAGGTTTGGTCAAAGGAATTAATTCTCTCTCTCTCTCATCATCCGATTCCGTGGAGTTTCAGTCCACTCGTTAGAGGAAAAAAAAAAATATTTACTGAATTCACTCACAAATCACTGCTAATTCAATACTGTCAGGACCTAGTTAGGGCAATATGCAGTGATTTTGTTAGTAGATTCTGCAGCTGATATAAAGCGTGTCTATTGATTTTTTCTCGTCAAAATGCCATAGGGATAGAAGTGGTTGCATACTGTTATATACATGCACATGCATAGTATAACACATGCTTTATACACATACACATACATATATATATATATATATTATATGTATACACATGTATACATATTTGTATATATTTATATATTTATAAATATATATATATATATATATATATATATATTTATCATACATATATATATATATATATATATATATATAATATATATATATATATATATATATATATATATATATAACAGGTGCATGACTGTCTTTTACGATTGTACGTGAGAATTCCATAGACATGAGAATATACAAATATAAAACGTATATATGCATATACCTGAATAATGCGATATGGAAACCGCTGCGTTTTGATACGCTAGGTATTCTTTCTGTGCGTGTGTTTGTGTGTGGGAGAGAGAGAGAGAAGAGAGAGAGAGAGAGAGAGAGAGAGAGGAGAGAGAGAGTGAAGCCAACATTCTTTCAAGGAGATTCCTCCAGGGAATGGAGTATGAAAGAGGTCGCAAAGAAAACGGACGATGAAGAAAGGAAACTTTTTTTCCTGTTTCTAATCCTAGAGGAACGCTACGCCGTGTCACATTTAATTAAAGTTATACTTCGGGGGTAGGAAGAGTCCCTTCGTCAGGAGCAGGTTTCATAGAGATAAGGGAAATAAAGTCGTTTCTCTCTCTCACACACGGTCCTTCTGGAGGACGTGGCTGGATTTGTCTCTGAATTTGTTTGCATGAAGAGTAATCTTCTTTTTAGTTTTCTGTAAAAGAAAACTAGTGAGGTGGCTTTTTTTTTTTGTCTGTCCGTCCGTCCTCAGATCTGAAAAACTACTGAGGCTACAGGGCTGCAAATTGGTATGTTGATCATCCACCCTCCAATCATCATACATACCAAATTACAGCCCTCTAGCCTCAGGAAGTTTTATTTTTATTTAAGGTTAAAGTTAGCATGATCGTGCGTCTGGCACCGCTATATGTGCCAACAACACAGGCCACCGACGGGCTGTGGCTGAAAGTTTCATAGGCCGCGACTGAGAGTTTCATGGGTCGTGGCTGAGAGTTCCATACAGCATTATACGCTGTACAGAAAACTCGATTTGCGCATTTTTACGTCTTTGTTTGTTTTGTATTATTAGCTTGAAATTTGTTTATTACTGATATTTTGAGGCAATTTTAGATATCTGTCAGCAACGTTGGTCTGAGGGATATTGTGTAGTCAGTTTTGAAATGACATGAAGAGCAATCTCTTTTTTTGTTTCATTCTGTATTATTTGCTTGACTTTTGTTTATTCTCTGATATTTTGAGGTAATTTAGATTCCGGCAGCAGGCAAACCTGGAATGGAGAATAAAGTGACTTTAGTTTGTGCTGAATACTACCTAGATAGTATTGTCATTTCCAGATAAGCCTTGAATCTAGAGCCAGTTTGTATTAATTTTCATTTGCTCATACTGAAAAAGTTGCATTTTACATTTCCACAGACACACATATCTGTCTAAATCTATCTATATGA
>NC_089749.1:18785161-18857661 GCF_040412425.1 Macrobrachium rosenbergii | reverse complement strand
TATCGGCCGTAACCATACCCGTGGCCATAGTGGGAGTGGCCATAGTTGCTGTGCAGTCTCGGGGCCACGTAGGAGAGCCCATGGTAAGGATGGTGGGCAACTCCAAGACCATAGCCATAGCCGTGGCCAAATCCATGCCCATGCCCGAATCCGTGTCCAAATCCGAATCCTCCGTGCCCGTGACCGAATCCGTGCCCAAATCCGTGTCCGAATCCGTGACCATGGCCATAGCCAGGTTCTGGGTCGGCCTCACGCTTGTGGAGGTAGTGGCCGGGGCCATGAGAATGAATGTGAGTGTGAGAGTGAGAGTGAGAGTGGCCACCGTGTCCGAAGCCGTGTCCATAGCCATAGCCGAGGCCATGGCCATGTCCTAAACCGTGGCCGAATCCGACTCCATGGCCGTGCCCGAACCCATGGCCAAATCCGACTCCGTGTCCGAATCCTCCGAATCCAAAGCCGCCGTGTCCGAAGCCGCCGTGCCCATACCCACCGTGGCCGAAGCCGAGGCCATGTCCAAACCCACCGTGGCCAAATCCAAAGCCGTGGCCATGGCCACCGAATCCGTGGCCAATTCCTCCGTATCCCGGGTCAGCCGAACGCTTCTGCTCTGCAGCCGCAAGGGCCACCAGCAACACGACAATCTGGTGAGCGATAGGAAAAAAATAGTAATAGAATGGACACAAAAGAAAACAAGGCGAAAGAATAAGCACAAAAAGAAAACAATGTAATAGAATAAAAGAATAATATGATAGAATAAACATATGGAAGAAAATTAAGTGATAGAACAAACACAAAAAATGAAATGATAGAATAAACACAAAAAGAAAAAAGAATAAACACAAAAATAAAAAGAATAAACACAAAAAAGAAAAAAGAATAAAAACAAAAAAGAAAATAAAGTGATAGAATAAACGCAAGAAGGAAATAAAACAATAGAATGAACACAAAAAGGAAATAAGGTGACAGAATAAAAACAGAAAGACAACAAGATGATAAAATAAACACAAAAAGACAATAAGATGATAGAAGGAACACTAAAAATAAAATTAGGTGACAGAATAAACACGAAATGAAAATAATAAACAAAACAGAAAATTGGGCGATGAATATATCTTTTATCTCATCACATTGTGACAAAATAAAATGCGGAGCAAAAAAAAAAAAAAAAAGTAAAAATCCGCCGAGGTTTCTTCAGTGCAATCAAGTTTTCTGTACAGCATATAATCAAGGCCACCGAAAATAGATTTATCTTTCGGTGGTCTCGGTATAATGTTGTGTGAGCTGCGGCCCATGAAACTTTCAGCCAAGTCCCGGTGGTGGCCTATCCTATATCGTTGCCAGAAGCACGTTTATGGCTAAATTTAAACTTAGATAAAAATAAAAACTACTAGGGCTAGAGGGCTGCAATTTCGTATGTCTGATGACTGGAGGGTGGATGATCAACATACCAATTTGTAGTCCTCTAGCCTCAGTAGTTTTTATGATCTGAGGTGGGGACAGAAAAAGTGCGGACGGACAGACAACGCCGGCACAACGGTTTTCTTTAACAGAAAACAAAAAAGACGACTTGAAGTGACGGAAGAACTCATCCATACTACTGTATAGAGAAGCTGAGGTCAAAAAGTTGACATCACTCACCGGAAAAAGGTCACATGACCTTCACGTAATGGCGTAAGTTCAACGTACTTCAATTCTTCACGGGACATTTCATACTCGTTGAATTCGTGTCTGATAAAACTCATGCACGGTCATAAGCACATGCACTTATGCATATATTTACTACTTTTTTTGCTTGGTAACGAGTGTTTACAGTAAGTAATGTAATAAAAAAAAGTACAAGCCTCTTCCCGTATTACAATTTAGAGTTTCAGGCCTTCAAATTTTTAAATACAGGAAATTATGATAAAATACCATTATTTGTCATCAACCTAGCTATTTTCCATTATCTAAAAAAGGCAATAAAAAGACAAAAATAACGAAAATACAGGGAAATGAAACTTTGAAATGACATTTTTTTTACGTAGTATCCGATTAAGGTCTGTAAATCTGGGGAAAATTGTGTTCTTTTATTTTTTTTATTATCAATCAACAAGAGGTCAAAATTAAAAATGACCGATTTAGAGAGCTTACTTAACTCTCATTATTTGTCTGATAACCTCAGACAGTTTTCAGAATGATGAGAGACCTGAGCTGGCTCTCGAAAGTTCTCCGTATGGATTTGATTATTTTGTTTCTAACTCTTTATTACCTTATTATTATTATTATTATTATTATTATTATTATTATTATTATTATTATTATTATTATTATTATTATTATTATTATTATTATTTTATTATTATTCACTTCATGTTTTAAGAGAGAATTGCTATTCGAATAAAATCTTTAAAATGTTGAATTAGAATACTTTTTTGAACTTTGAAAAAGTTCGATAAAACATACCCCCAAGGAATAAAATTGAATAATCTAGAATAGAAGAATGAGCATCCCGGTTTTTTGTCGTGCAAATGTTGAAATATTTTCCCAAAGGCTTCTGAGAAACTGGAAATAAGTATCTATGCAAATGACTGCATTGTGATTAGACTCTACTATCTGTATATATATATATATATATATATATATATATATATATATATATATATATATATATATATATATATATATATATATATATATATATATATATATGCATATATATATACACACACACACACATACATATATATACACATCAAAACAACACTGAAATAAGATACTTTGAATATGAAAATATGAAAATATGAATATGAAGATAACAAATCTATATCAAACAAACGTTGAAGTATTCCCTAAATGCCTAAACCCAATTAGAACTGAATACCAGAAGTCGCAACGTCAACAAACAACTACTGGACTTATTTATCTACTGAACACCAAAACAAAAACAGCAAAGCGACCGGAGGTAAACAAACTCCGAAGTCCGACCATCTTACCAAGACTCGCATGGCTTCAGGTGATCTTGTTCTCACTGCGAGAGAGCCAAAGGTTATGACGACCACAGGTGAGATTCCAGGTTATATACTGCATCCGATACCGTTGGCCTCCTGGCAACAGCTCTTCACACCCCACTTCACCGGTTTTTTCCCTCGCTCTCACTCTATGTCTCTCACTCTCTCTCTCTCTCTCTCTCACCCACACAGACTCTCTCTCTCTTCACCTATTGCGAGCCATTAAAGACATGCTTCCAGGTCACTGGCTGTGACACTGGCGACCCTGAGCCGCTACTTAAATGTAGTATGAAGAAATACTCAAGCATTAAATGCAATTCATCTTAGATAAATACGATTTTTTCCTCCGTAAAATTCGGGAGGAAGGATATGCGATGGGTAAAGGGCGGAAAATTGAAAGCGAAAGTTCTAGGAAATTAGATAAGGTTTTGACTGGTAATCGCTGTTGCTCGGCGGCTGGGAGATGAGATTCGACATGATTTGGAGTCGTGTGTGATCTCTCTCTCTCTCGCTCTCGCTCTCTCTCTCTCTCTATATATATATTATTATATTATATATACATACATACACACAGACACACACATATATATGCAGTATATATATTGTGTTTATATATATCAGTACTTACTTCAAGCATAATTATAGACGTATACAAAATACCACACAAACACACACACACATATATATGTAATAAATATATATATATATATATATATATATATATATATATATATATATATATATATATATATATATATATATATATATATATACATATATTGAAATGAGAGAGAGAGAGAGAGAGAGAGAGAGGAGAGAGAGAGAGAGAGAGAGAGAGAGTAATCATCATTCAAACCATTTGATTTATTCATTCATACGATCACCTGGTGAACTAAAGCGATTTACTGCAACACTGACTGCCCAAAAAGTCACCTGCATAGAACCTACCAGAGTTGCATGATATTCAAATGACGAGTTTCTAATATGGCCGAAGGTCGCATTTTCTCCACCCGTTGAAGGTGAGCTTCTCCTGTGTTTTCGTACGCTGACGACAGTCATCGTACAGCTACAGTCTGCATTGTTTCACCTGTGATTATCGTACCTCCCACTTAGAGGTTGTTTTCCCAGGAATTCGCATCGCAAACAAACTTGAAAAAAAATATCTTTTTTTGGTTTTCGCTGCATCATGAGGTCAGTTCTCCAATTTGGTCTTGAGAGAATTTTGACGGAGAAGTCAATGTCATGTCTTCACGTTTGATTGATTTTATCTACTTGTTGATCTGTGTCAAGTTCCAGCTGCTCAAGATGATGAATGATCTATAGGCGGTACGTGCTACGGGTGAATATACACATTCCTATATTTAGACAGATATATTTATACTTAGTTTCACATGTTCAAGAACGCATACACTGATATACGGAAAATATTTATTAATGTGTATGCACAACTCCGCTGATATACAGGTACGAATGTGTGTATTTATCAATGACATGGGTACATACCCATCATGACCTACCCTCCATGCGAGCACAGACAAAGAAAAAAAATCAATTTCGATCATAACCTTTAGCTTCTTAGGGACTCCGAGAATTTGACAAAAACTTACGCAAGTTCGAAATAATATAAAAGCATTTATTAATATTATTATTATTATTATTATTATTATTATTATTATTATTATTATTATTATTATTATTATTCAAAAGTTGCGAGCATTTATAAGGAAAATGCATAAAAGACCGCTGCCTTGCTAAGCCAGTCCTCAAAATCTAATGTCCAAAAACAAAAGTAGAAAACATTCCGAAAGTAAAAAATAACAAAAGGAATGCAGCATTAAAATATAAGCCAACATGCAGGTAAATATGCAACATAAAAACACCGATAAAGGTCAAGGGAAACACAAGCAATAGCGCATGATGCTTGCCTCCTGGTCTTGTAAAGATGGCACTCACCAAATTTGGCGCCAGGAATGCCATTAGGTATTACAATCCGGTGTAAGATGGGACTCACCGTTTGGTATTACAATCCAGTGTAAGATGGCACTCACCACGTTTGGCACCAGGAATACCATTGGGTATTACAATCCGGTGTAAGATGGCACTCACCACGTTTGGCACCAGGAATACCATTGGGTATTACAACCCGGTGTAAGATGGCACTCGCCATGCTTTATTTCCAAGGAACGCCATCAGGTATTATTACAATCCGATGTAAGACGGCATCACTAACGATTGGTACCCAGGGATGCCTTTAGGTATTACAACCCGATGGGCAAGATGGCATCACTACGATTGGCAACCAGGATGTTTTTAGGTATTACAATCCGGTGTAAGATGGCACTCAACACGACTGGCACCAGGAATGCCTTTAGGTATTACAATCCGGTGTAAGATGGCACTCACCACGATTGGCACCAGGGATGCCTTTAGGTATTACAACCCGATGTAAGATGGCACTCACCACGATTGGCACCAGGGATGCCTTTAGGTATTACAACCCGATGTAAGATGGCACTCACCACGATTGGCACCAGGGATGCCTTTAGGTATTACAACCCGATGTAAGATGGCACTCACCACGATTGGCACCAGGAATGCCATAAGGCATTATAGTCCGGTGTAAGATGTCACTTACCACGTTAGGCACCAGGAATGCCATTAGGTATTACAATCCGGTAGAACTGCGCATATAGGCCAAAAGGCGATACATTTAACGCCCTCGATAAAGGTAGTATTATAGTATCCATTACACTTACGATTTTCAATTTCGGTACGCATAACCTTCAGGTTACAGTTTCCAAAGGTAGATAAACTATAGAACTTTGAAGAGTTATTATTAGGCCTGACTGACTCCAAGAGTGAGAGAAAGCTATTACTTATATAAAGTATTACACAGTACTTGAATTTCTTTTCATAAAACTAACGAAACCCATTCAGGCGATAATCTGATATTTGTGTTTAGGGGATGTTCTAACCGTGTCTAAAAACTTTTAGGGAAGAAAAACATTATTTAATACCAAGGAAGGATTGAGACAAGACTTTTACTGAGAATGCAGTAGATGTCAGAGGAGTTAAAAGGAGATGAACAAGGTTATTTTAGACACGGAACAAGTACAAGTTTATGAAAGAAATTTTAGACTTTTTATAAGGAAAAAATCTGGATTTGGTATGCATAGGCCTAAAACAGCTATGAGACCTAAAAAAGCTATGATTGAATCGATAGAGAAAATGTGGATGTTGATGATGCATAGTATGGTAGATAGGTTATATAGAATGGAATGGAATACAGAGCTTAGGCCAAAGGCCAAGCAGTGGGACCTTTGAGGTCAATCAGAGCTGAAGAGGAAAATGAGAATAGGTAGGTCTGAAAGGTGTAACAGGAGGAAAACCTCGCAGTTGCACTATGAAATAATTGTTGGGAGAGGGTGGATAGCAAGATGGAAGAAAGATAATGTGAATGGAGGTACAGTAAAAGAAATGAAAGGGGTTGCAACTAGGGGCCGAAGAGACGCTGCAAAGAACCTTTAGTAATGCCTACAGTACACCCCGTGAGGTGCACTGACGGTACTACCCCCCTACGGGGATAGGTTATATAGAGCATTTAAAGGTTTTGACAACAGACGCATCGTATGTAAGAATATGTAAGGAGGGAGAGTGACTTGTTTGGTGTAAAAGCGGGCATGAGATATAGCGTTTTGTCTCCATGGCCATTTAATTACTTTATGGATAAGGTGATGTGAGCAGTCAAGGAAAGGACATAGGACTGGTATTAGATGAGAGGAATGGTTAATGTTTACGTAAATGGTTTGGACTGAACTGAATATAAAATTTAGGCCAAAGGCCAAGCACTGGGACCAATGGGGTCATTCAGCGCTGAAACGGAAATTGACAGTAAAGGGTTTGAAAGGTGTACATAGTGCAGTTGCACTATGAATCAATTGTTAGGAGAGGGTGGAAAGTAAGGTGGAAGAAAGAAACTATGAAAGGAGGTATAGTAAAAGGAACGAAGGTGTTTGCAGCTAGGGCCGAAGGCACGCTGCAAAGAATCTTAAGCAATGCCTACATTACACTGCATGAGGTACACTGTCGGCACTATCCCCCGTAGGAAAACAGAAATAAATAGCAGAAGCTAAAGAAACCAATGAGAGAAGTTAAAAGTTTGCAAGAGGAGAAATGTCTTATGAAAAACAGTCCTAATATCCAGGAAGCGAGAGATTATGTGACAAACAAAGGTTTTGTCGAGTACACGATGAGTCTTCTGTGTAGGTGTATGAACTTGAAGAATGTTGTGGAAGTTCTCTGCACAGGAGTTCATCCATGATTCAGCGTTTCAGGTATGAATGTGCCAGTGAACGATGTGTTGGTTATATGAATATACACATATGTGAATATATATACATATATATTATATATATGTATGTATATATGCACGGTATATATATGTATATATATTGATATATGTGTATATTCATATACACACATACACACACACACACACACACATATATATATATATATATATATATATATATATATATTCATGTGTATATACACATATATACCTGTATATATGACACTTGCTATTACTATCAGAAGCTTTATTATCCAAGTTGACTGTGACATACATAGTTCTCTCTCTCTCTCTCTCTCTCTCTCTCTCTCTCTTTATAAATATATATAAGCAATATATATATATATGTATATATATATATATATATATATATATATATATAGAGAGAGAGAGAGAGAGAGAGAGAGAGAGAGAGAGAGAGAGAGAGAGAGAGAGAGAGAGAGAGAGAGAGAGAGAGCACTATGTATGTCACAGTCAACTTGGATAATAACGCTTCTGATAGTAACAGCAAGTGTCGTTAATTGCTTACGTCCAGAGAGATATATAATTGTTAAAAGGTTCTGGTCACCGAGCATATAGAAGTAATCTCATGGAAGTCTGATACCGTAAAATTGTTTATTTGTGAACTGAAGAATTAGTTCCGTGTTAAGCGGCGAATCATTGCTGAGTGCGCATCGATCTCTCTCTCTCTCTCTCTCTCTCTACACACACACACACACACACACACACACACACACACACACACACATATATATATATATATATATATATATATATATATATATATATATATATATATATATATACAGTATATAGATAGATGTATATATATATATATATATATATATATATATATATATATATATATATATGCATATTTGAGTATGAGTATGATTTCAATAACTCTATTAATTTTACATTGTAACTTGGCATTTAATTAAATGAAATTACAGTTAAGAACTGACTGACAACCTTTTAGACCTGTTGAGTTAAGATACTGAACAATTAAGTGGTTCAACCGGTTACTTTTCTTCTCCATCCACACTGCACAGCTAATCGCAAATCACAGCTGCTGTTAATACAGTAACATCTGAGTTCTTATTTCTGCACTCCCCATGGAATGGAATCTGTGGCAACGGGTTATAGAATTGAACTGAATATAGATTTTAGGCCAAAGGCCAAGCACTGGGACCAAAGAGGTCATTCAGAAATTGACAGTAAAAGTTTAAAAAGTGTAACAGGAGGAAAATCTCGCAGCTGCACTATGAATCAATTGTTAGGAGAGGGTGGAAAGTAAGATGGGCGAAAGAATATGAAATGAGGTACTGTAAAAGGAACGAAAGGGGTTGCAGCTAGGGGCCGAAGGCACGCTACAAAGAACATTAAGTAATGCCTACAGTGCCCCGCACTAGGTGCACTGACGGCACTAACCCCCGTACGGGGGCAACGGGTTCTAGTCCACACACAGAACCTAGTTTTTTTAGCCTCATTCATCGGTGGTGGTGGAATATTATTCACTGGTTAGACACGGTTCATAAGCGCTTGTACTTTGCTTCTTTCGACAAATGGTCCTGAAAGGAAATATGATAATGAAAAAGGTATTTAATCATCAGGAGAGACCAATTTGCTTGTTGTCTGGATGATTGAGTAATAATTTTAGAAGAAGTTGTAAATGTTATTGGAAAATATTCAGTATATAATATGCCCGACGGTTATTTTAAGTGTAGCCTACATATGTATATGTACATAGAAACACACCCATACACATACAGATATAAATATGTATATGTATATATATGTAAAATTAAATAAAAAGAAGTTCCAAAAAAATATAAAAATCCCAGTATTATAATATTGAAGAAACAATCCTATATAGCAATTAACACAACCGAAAACGCCATCAAACGAAATCTACGGTAAAATACCTTCCCATTTTCGTTACGAATATCTCCTTTTTCTCAAACTTAAAAAAAAAAAAACACAAAAAAGAAGACTGAAAAGGCAAGAAAAGAAAAGATAAATGGCAAGAAAAGGAGAGATAAATGGCAAGAAAAGGGTAAAAAAGATAAGAACGGATGAGAGCTCGGCGATGTTTCTCGCGTAAGTGACAAGTAATACGTCAAAGCTGTCAATGGGGTCTTTATGGATGGCGGTGGGTGTACACACCTAGAAGCCAAAATAGAGCTGCTGGCTCCATTCCTCATCCTCCTATTCTTCTTCTTTTCTTATTTTTTCTTTTTCTTCTTCCTCTTTTCTTCTTCTTCTTCTTCTTCTTCTTCTTCTTCTTCTTCTTCTTCTTCTTTCATCTTTGTGTTCCACTACTTCTTCTTATTTTATTTCTTCTTATTCTTCTTTCTTCTTCTTCTTCTTCTTTCATATCTTATTTTCTTCTTTTTTCTTTTCTTCTCTTCTCCTCCTCCTCCTCTTCTTCTTCTTCTTCTTCTTCTTCTTCTTCTATTCCAATCTGTGAAGAAGCTTCAGGAGATGAGAAGGGGGGAAGATTTCAGCAGCTCGACAGATGGATGGGTTTCGCTTCCTTGGCTGTGATGTAGTTTGGTACCTTGCGTTTTTTTTAAAATACTTTATCCCCTTGTTGACCTATGCAGAAAATGACGTACCTAGTAGCTGGTCAGCTTTTGTGGGTCGCAGAAAAGGTAGATAATGGCATGAGGTTAGCAGCCTGCCTCATCCCTAAAAGACTTCCTAGGACTGGATAGTTGATAAACTCCGAAGCCATATGTATGATATATATATATATATATATATATATATATATATATATATATATATATATATATATATATATATATATATATATATTATATATATATATATATATATATATATATATATATATATATATATATATATATATATATATATATATATATACATATAATGTGTGTGTGTGTGTGTGTGTGTGTGTGTGTGTGTGTGTTTATTTATAAATATATATATATATATATATATATATATGCTATATATATATACTGCACGATATGTGTGTGCTGATATACACACATATGTTAAGCTGCACATACACCGCTAAAGCATGAACGGAGGGTGACGTAGTAGACTTGAACGTGCATGAGGCGGACTCGCTCTCAGAACGAGAAAAGACCTCTGTTACCCGAACAGTTAGGTTAGGACTGGACGTTAGTTTAAATCTTTGTAAATCGCCTTAATTAATTAAAAGAAGGTATCAGGTCCTAAGAATGTTCTCTACAAAATTAAATAATAGTAGGTGTTATATAGAATATAGTATTATTAGCTTGATTATATATGATAATTTTAATAACATTAGAATTTATATTAGATGCATTAATATTAGTAATAATAACAATAATAGTAGTAGTGTAAGTTATTATTATTATTATTATTATTATTATTATTAGTAGTAGTAGTAGTAGTAGTACTAGTAGTAGTAATAGTAGCAGTATAGTTCCGATCAAGCTACCAAATTAGTTGCCAGGCAGCGTAGACCAAGATAATATCATCTGTGCCTCACCCAACGCCTCAGACAACACGAACCCTTCCTCCGTTACTCAACAGGAAATGTTCAAGTATTTTCTGGCCAATGTCGAATTTCCTGGGGTTATAAAGGACCAAGTTGCATTTAACGGATCCAGGAGTCACATGAAACCGCTGAAGATATTTGAAACTCTTTAGCTAGATTATTCGTGTTTTTACGCACCGTTAATTGA
Organism: Macrobrachium rosenbergii; assembly: GCF_040412425.1. Taxonomy (NCBI): domain Eukaryota; kingdom Metazoa; phylum Arthropoda; class Malacostraca; order Decapoda; family Palaemonidae; genus Macrobrachium; species Macrobrachium rosenbergii. Next base: position 18,846,619 of record NC_089749.1, on the reverse strand, counting down.
GGACGCAAAACTATCACTGTAAATTGCAAGTGGCTTGATTTCGGCTTGTTTAACCCGTAGATTTAAGTAGTACCTGATACAAGTGATGCGAAACCTTTTATATTGTATTGTATTTATGTATGAGAACTTTTGGGGCAATCATAAAGATTTGAGTTATACAATTTTAACATGTCCAAAAGTCAACACACATTAATTACAATCACACATAATTTTTATCCAATTACGTAGATCTCACTAGTTTGCAACTGTGGATATAGTTTACGGCAACGTACACCAGATGTTGGAATATTTGTTTCGCAAAATTTACTTGAAATCGAGGGGGCAGGCGGGGGCGGGGGCGGGGGCGGTGAAGGTGATTTAAATGCAAAATATAAAACAGGGGGAAATGTTTTGTGTCTGCAGAGCTGAAATGCCAGCAGAGAACTAAAATGAAGTCTTGAAGTAACGTGTTTTGGAAGGACTTTGCTGGAAGTATATAGTTTCATAAGGAGAATACTCACAAATATACCAGGGAAAGAGAAAATGGTGAGGAGAAACCTTTGTTGAATTATAAATTGATGCGGATTACGTGAAAGGATAAAGTGATGATGGATGTAGTCGTAAGGAAGAGATGCTGAAAGTTTCTTTTTATCGTTACTTGGCAAAAGCAGGAGATAAATAATAGATAACTGCTATGGCTAGAAATATACATTTCACAACGGCGCCACTATGATGAAGCCTGCGAATTATCTGAAGAAGAGAGTGAGAGTACCACATAGACAGAAGGTGGGGAAATGGAGTAATACTGATAAAAGAAAGAGATGGGAGATGACGGGAAAGTTTGAAAAGATGAGAAGGCTTGGTTACTGATGCAGGAGGGAGAGTTTATTGCAGTGGGCGCGAATGTAGGAGTAAAAGCAATACGGAGCAGTGAAATGAAGTGTTGGTGAAGAGATATGGATACTGAAAGGGCAGTGGAAGGCAGTGGCAAAGAGTAAGGGAGAATAATTCACAGAAATGCAAGAGGAATAATCGCAGTTAAGGGAGAGACGGAGAGAAAACGCGAGAAACGGTGAAATTCGCTAGAGAATATATTAAAGGATTTTCGGGTAAAAAAGGCTTTATGAGAGGAATGAATACAGAAAGAGTTTATTGAGAGACAGGTTTTGTTGTAAAGAGAGAGATGCTGTATAAGGAAAATGACATTTTTCTATATAATGGATTAAGCTTTTAGGAAGTGATTTATGGCAAAAGATAGGCAGAAAAGACTGATACGAATTGTGGAGGTAAATTCAAATCTGAAAACATGACAGTTGAGGATTCAGGAAAGGTAGTGAAAAACTGAGTCAGTGGCGTCGCTATCGGGGACCAGGGCTGCCCCCCGTAAGATGTATTTACTGGCCCCGGTTGAAATTCCCTTTACAGTTAAACTTTAACCCTTATAGTATTTGATACATTTGCATATGGTAAAGGTTGAAAATTAATTGAAAATTGAACTCTAGAATTTCACATACAGGTTTACTAATTACTAATACTATTAGTTTCCTTCATTCACATGGATATATACATCCGAGAATAGTATATTTTACTAATTACAGAACTGGTACATTAGTTTTGTGTAATTTTCTTTGGCCGCCCCAAAAAATATCTTGGCCCCACCTAGGCTCCCCCTCTGATAGAATGCCAGCTACGCCACTGACCTGAGTAGGCAGTTAAGACATGCAAAGTATGTCCCTATAACGGTAATTTACCAACCGAATAAATGAAAGTGATGAAAGTGAAAAGTGGCAATCGTCGATGTGCATAAGGAGGTAAAACTGACCACTTTAACTGAGAAGGTGTAAAGATTTTGACAAAGGAATCAAGACAGACAGCGAAGTTTGGATAAGGAAGTTTTTCTTGCCTTAGACAAAGAGCAAATTGTGCGAACTATATAACTCTTTGTTATGAAACAGTTCCATGGGAAGTTTGAGAGTTAAGGAAAACAAGGGGAAGTTTATGAAACAGTTTTAGAATTTGAAGAGTATGCTTGATCCAAAAGGCAGTTTTATTGCGCGTGAAAATTTGTTGTGTGTAAAAGTATCTCATGAAAGAGTGTATAATACTTCTGTGGCTGTTAGTGTTTATATAAATGAAGCATGAGAAAAATATGAGAAAGAACAATTATTTAGGTATAAATTCATGGGATAAGGGAATGGTATGTGAATAAAAGCTGCATGGACAGGTAAAAGCGTTTGAAAAGGATTTTAAGACGAAGTTCGGATTAAATGTTAGGACGAATAAAGTTTTGGGGATTTACTGAAGATGGGAATATTGAATGATGACCTCCAGTAAGGAATGTGGAAGTATTGTGGCTGTGAATTTGCACAGGCACTTAGAAGTAAATGAAATACAGTACATGCTGGTAGAATAAGGAACGAAGGAAACATGTGCAGGTGAGGCAAGGTAGTAAGGGGAACTCTGCCAAAGTTATGGAATGGATATGTATATCGTTAACCTTCTTCAGGAAAGTGAAAAAGGAAAGCAGTTCATCAAGATGAACTATTTGTGTAGCTAGTGAGAGTACGTATGACAAAAAAATAAAATAAACGTGTGAAAATACGCCGATGTTTCTTCTTCGGCGCAATCGAGTTTTCTGTACATCGTATAATCAAGGCCACCGAAAATAGATCTATCTTTCGGTGGTCTCGGTATAATGCCGTATGAACCGAGGCCCACGAAACTTGAACCACGGGCCGGTGGTGGCCTGGCCTATATCGTTGCCAGAAGAGCGATTAAGGCTAACTTTAACCTTAAATAAAATAAAAACTACTAAGGCAAGAGGGCTACAATTTGGTATGTTCGATGATTGGAGGGTGGATGATCAACGTACCAATATGCAGCCCTCTAGCCTCACTAGTTTTTAAGATCTGAGGGCGGACAGAAACAGTGCTGACAGAAAAAAGTGCGGACGGACAGACAAAGCCGGCACAATAGTTTTCTTTTTCAGAAAACGAAAAAGTGAGTGGGTGTGGAAAAAATGAGGATATAATGAGAGGTTGTAGCAAGAAGAAATTAGTGTGGGCAAGGAAGGATTGAGTTTTGATTACGTGGTTTGGTTATGTTGAGAGAATGGGAGAAAACAAGATGGTGAAAAGCGTATATGATAATTTGAAATTGTTAGGAGGAAGAAGGAGTGGGAGATTTTTTTAGAGTTGTTGAAGCTTCAGTATGGAAGGGAAACGGTTTCTAGGAGTCAATAAAACTTTGCTAATCTGTGATTTTTTCAGTATATTATATAGGAACTTCAAATGAAATCTCTCACAAGCATATGAATATATTACATCGATAAATAAAGTATTGTCGCCTCGTCATTTCAGTTATAAGCGTAGGGAATACGTTCCATCGATAAATAAATTAACATAACTGAAATTTGCACCTGAGGAACCCAGCCATCCGTACCTACCAAGCCTGTCCGTAGGGAGTGCCAATCGTGCCAATACCAAGATTGTTTACACCAAGATTGTTTATACCAAGGTTGTTTATACCAAGGTTGTTAATACCAAGGTTGTTTAAGCCGATGCCATTGTATAAACCGTAGCCTAAACCATATCCCAAGCCGTTGCCAAGTCCCAGGGCAAGACCATATCCGGGGACAACCCCTAGACCGAGGCCTCCGGGCGAATACGCGGGAATGACTGTAGCAACGCCGAGCCCGTTTCCGACGCCTAGACCGAGTCCGTTTCCGACGCCTAGGCCGACTGCTCCGTATCCTACCCCTGTGTTCGCCGGGACTACGCCAATTCCTCCCACAGTGGCAGTTGGGGTGCTCACCGCAGTCACACCTCCTGCTTCAGGTCGTGCAGCCGCGGAAGCTACCAGGAGGAGGACGACCTGAAAAAAGCAGATGAAGAAGAAAAGAAACGATCAGGAGAACGCTGGAAACCGGGCAATCAGGGTTGACTGTCTTCCTGTGATTACCTGGATGTGGAACTTATTGCGAAGGTATTCCAGATGGGAATTACTCACAAAAAAGGAGATATTGAGGTAACAGTATATTTTCTTGCCTAATGACCCTAAAACTAGATTTTTCTTAGTTTTTTGTAAAAGATGGCAGGTTCCAGTCACAAGTATTCTCTCTCTCTCTCTCTCTCCCTCTCTCTCATTGTGTTCAGGGAGCTGACAGATGAAATAAAAAAAGAATAAATGTTTTTGGAAAAAACCAAACTTACTGAAAAGAAAAAAAGACTCGTAATTTTGGTTATAATAATAATAATAATAATAATAATAATAATAATAATAATAATAATAATAATAATAATAATAATAATAATAATAATAATAAATCGCCCTTTGAACTACACAAAAGCATCACTTTTTTTTATTATTACGATTTTATTCTCTAATAATGTCAGGTCATATAATCTATTCCGATGATCCATAAAGAAAAAATATGCTGTGTTTAACTCAGTTTTTATTTAGCTTGGATAAACGAATAAGCAATGCCTCTACCCATCTTCCGCGAAGAAAAGAAGAACGTACATTTCTAATTTTCTGTAAAAGAAAACTATTGTGCCGGCTTTGTCTGTCCGTCCGCACTTTATTCTGTCCGCACTTTTTTCCTGTCCGCCCTCAGATCTTAAAAACTACTGAGGCTAGAGGGCTGCAAGTTGGTTTGTTGCTCACCCACCCTCCAACCATCAAACATACCAAATTGTAGCCCTCTAGCCTCAGTAGCCTTTATTTAATTTAAGGTTAAAGCTAGCCATAATCGCGCTTCTGGCAGTGATATAGGATAGGCCACCACCGAGCCATGGTTAAAGTTTCACGGTCCGCAGCTCATACAGCATTATACCGAGACCACCGAAAGTTAGATTTATTTTCGGTGGCCTTGATTAATATACGCTGTAGCGGCTGTACAGAAAACTCAAATGCGCCGAAGAAACTCCGGCGCATATTTTACTTGCTTTTTCTTAAGTACATTTGTGAGCAGAAGATGGAAAGAGGTCATATCTAATCGAATTGTCTTAGTTAGATAAGGAATAAGTTGAACTTTATATTTTTCCCTTAATAATTTCGGGAATGTTGTGTATGAATGGGCGCTGGCGGTGAAAAAATCATAGAAAATGTAGTTAAAGCTTAATGCAGCTGTAACAGCTCTTTTAATGTTAACCAGAGAGAGAGAGAGAGAGAGAGAGAGAGAGAGAGAGAGAGAGAGAGAGAGAGAGAGAGAGAGAGGCTCCTTCCAAAATACTATTATTATCATTATTACTATCATTATTAAGAAAATTATACCTTTTTCGTTTTCTGTTAACTTCATTTTTCTTTATCTTTAATTCATCCTCTGACGAAAGGTTGCATATTCTGAAACGCATTAGTAATCGACAAATGATGCTTATGATGGTAAAGGATTTTCTCTGACAGCAATTCGAGTGCAAATTGGTGTGAGCTACTCCAAATAATTAGTATTTTACATTATACTTGTGAAAAACAGCATCATTCCTAGTTACTCTGGTAATACATGGGATTTCCTGCTCAAAATTAAACCACATTTGGCTCATATGCTTCCCTAAAATGGAAGACTGTAGTATCTGCAAAAATACAAAACTGAGAAAAATGGTAGATACTCCCTTGCCTTACTACTGATTTTGCAGATACTGCAAATGGGACCCCCTAAATACACGTGGAAAGCATTGAAGAATCATTCTGAAACTGCAGTAACTTGTGTATTAGTGTTTCGAGAGCCCAATAGGTGGCATATCTCAATTTCGAAAATTTGGCAGATACTGCAGTTTTCCATTTTAGGGCAGTATGGATACCTGTCATTTTCACTCTCCTAACATACGTTATTAATTTCTAAAATTAATTTTTAAGCTCGACGAAGCTATCTATCTCCTTACTGAAGGTGTAGTTTTAATGATAATTATTACTATTTCATGCAAGCAATTCCATAATGATTATTACTATTATTGCTGTACTGGTAAGTCAATGACCATTCAATACCAACAAATTTAGATTAAGGAAAGTATCGCGACATGGATATATTCACATATCCACTGCCTCATTAAAGAAAAAATAGCTACGAACATTTGCGAACCTTAAATATTTCGTTTAATTCTTACCAAGAGTTTCATGATCTCGGGTGATATTTTCAACTCTGCGAAGAAGAAGCTACTGTATAAGCTGGCTTGGCTGCTAGACGAGTAGTGACAAAATCCTCAGATTACCTGAGGTAATATATAGTGGCCTGATGACCTCAGCGCATCTCCTTGCGCTGCTACTGCGCCATCCCCGGTAGTCCTTGACCAATTGTAGGCCCGGACCAGGCTGACGACCTATTACGTGACCCTGAGTCACGTGACCGGATTCGCAGAAATAGGTGCGAATTGTCTGTCATCACGGACGAAGAGCCGAAGAGCGTACGGTAATGACAGGTATCAGACACGAAGGGGTGAATGAGTCGTCTTGTTACACGTGGTAATCGTTAGAGAGAGAGAGAGAGAGAGAGAGAGAGAGAGAGAGACAGAGAGAGAGAGAGAGAGAGAGAGAGAGAGAGAGAGAGAGAGAGAGATTAATCAAAATATCGTAAATCTTTGGTCTTTCCAAGTTAAGTTCTGGTTCTTAGCGCCGCTCGCAGCAGCTTTACATAATCCTTTCTCTTTTTTTTTAATTTTTTTAAAGCCAACTGTCGTCAAACTTAAAAACAAGTATAAAATGCGCCGAAGTTCCTTTAGCGCAATCGAGTTTTCTGTACAGCGTATAATCAAGGCCAACGAGAAAAGGTCTATCTTTCGGTGGTCTCCGTATAATGCTGTATGAGCCGCGGCCCATGAAACTCTCAGCCGGCCGTCGTGGCCTGTCCTATATCGTTGCCAAAAGCACAATTATGGCTAACTTTAACCTTAAATAAAATAAAAACCACTGAGGCTAGAGGGCTGCAATTTGGTATGTTTGATAACTCGAGGTTGGATGATCAACATACCAATTTGCAGCCCTCTAGCCTCAGTAGTTTTTAAGATCTGAGGGCGGACAGGAAAATGTGCGGACAGAAAAAGTGCGGACAGAAAAAAGTGCGGACAGAATAAAGTGCGGACGGACAGACAAAGCCGGCACAATAGTTTTCTTTTACAGAAAACTAAACAAAGCAAATTCCAGGGAATCCAGCCTAACACTTGTTTTTGTTTTTTTATTTCAACCATTTTCCGTATAGCTATGATGAATATTAGTGCAGACAGTTCATTGACACACCTAAGGTACCTTAAAGCTTGCTGGTTTTTTGACGTTTTTCTACCGGTATTTGCTTCACGAGTCTTCCATTAAATGTTTTCTTCAGCTTACTGTTCTAATGAATAATTTCCAAAATGTGTCTGGGAAGACAGGTGTTAACGAGTGCTAATTATAGGTAACCATCTGGTGTGGTAAAATCCACGAAGAGATACTGGCGTCATTTTAACCCAACGCCAGACACCGTGTTTAACGCAGCTACAGTGATAATTAAAAATGTGATTTTCTAATAATTTCCTTTAGGCTAGAAACCATCAGGATATATTTCATGATCGTGAGAACCACGAACTAGGAAAAGGAAAATGATGGGTTTGGACAACAAACAAACTTTTGATGACTTGGCAGAAGGAAGACTTAGACTACCTGACTACCGTTCTTCAATATTTTCCATATATAGTTCATTTGACATTATATGAGTGACATGGCGGTGATGGTGCTCCCTTTAGGGTTTTGGCAAAAATACATGGGCATGTATGAACTCTGCAATTGTATGCTCGTTAGAAAATTATATTGAATGCTTAGGAAGGGATACACTCTCTTTAAAACGACTTGTGAAGAGAATCATTATGAGTATCGCCAATAAGGTTTCTAGATGATATCCTGAGGTGGATATAATGGGATATTCATCTTCTCTGCAAAATGAACCTGTAGATCAAAGGCTTCCAAAGAAGGAATTTAGGCGAAAGATTAATAGAACACAGATTCGTTGCCTAATAAAATAAATGTATCAAATATTAAATATGAATTCAGTTTACGGGTAAGATAACTTATTCCTTATTGTGACACCAGTCTACAGAAACTAATCAGCCATAACCAAAGAGAAAGCGAGATTTACATCAAAACGAAAAAGCTGAAGAGAAAAATAAAGAGGAATTGAGATAAAGAAGTGATACAGGAGATGAACAACATGGACTATATATATATATATATATATATATATATATATATATATATATATATATATATATATATATATATATATATATTTGTATATATAAAATACACACACGCATAGATATACATTTTATATATTTATATATATATATATATATATATATATATATATATATATATATATATATATATATTATATATATATATACATACATATAACGTGCATATCACGCGACAACGACAAAACTAACGAAATGATTGTGCGAACACAGGAGCCAATCTCGACACTCTCCAGTTTTTTCCTTTTATTTTTGAACGACCGATGTCATTCAGATGATTAGGACCTGTTCAGCTACCAGACCTTTTAGAGCTGAGAATTGTAATCAGGGTGATAAAACGGCACTCTCGACTCTGTACGCAGTCACGGAATGCATATTAGGTGCATGAGATCGCCATTAGCAGAATGTGTCTGTTTCGCTCGGCTGATGCTTGTTCTGGCCTTCAAATGGAAGGATTCGTAGCTTTTGTTTTCACTGGGAATGGAAGTGTACACACACACTAATGTATATACATACACGCACACATATATATATATATATATATATATATATATATATATATATATATATATATATATATATATATACATACATACATACATACATACATACATAAATATAAATACACATGCATATATATATATATATATATATATATATATATATATATATATATATATATATATATATCTATACACATACATATATATAATCCATCAAGATGAATGGTGAAAACATATAACAAACACCAGATTAAGGTATAAGGAGAAGAATCTTTCTCAAAGGCTTCCCTTTATTTATAATTTACAGTAAACTCGGCGTTGTAGGAAAGAGGCAGAAAAATTCCAGAAGCAGAACAAAAGTTAATAGAAATGCAAAGCAAAAGTCATGGACGAAATTGCTTTCATTTGTAGCTAATCGGAATAATGAAATCTCCTCTTCTTCCAGAATTCGGAATTCCAGTGGGCATCGCGCAAGCGCATTCCGTTCCACCCAGATCTACCAAAAACAAATAAAAAAAAAGAGACTTCATTCAGGAAATTCGGTTCGTAATGTAGAGCCTAAACGTACGTCATAAGCATGTTGACGCAACATAACTGCGTGCGTTCGCGCGCGCGTCTGCGTGTTCACACATACGCTCTTTGATTCTAAATCAGATATGCCCGATAAAGGTAAAAGCCTTTTGATTACGGAGCCGTCAAACTCAGGCGGATAATTATATTAATTCGCAGTCATTCACTTGGGAAATTAGCCGCTTCTCATCAGTCCGGGAATCATTAGAATCAGCCAAAATTATGGAAAATTTAGACGCGGCCGCTCTGCTGTCAATGACGGGACACTGAAGCCAAAATTTTATATATATATATATATATATATATATATATATATATATATATATATATATATATATATATATATATATATATATATATATACGTGAGGGTACATAACTTTGATTTACATTTTCATCGATTTCTTCCTCTTCTTCTTCTTCTTCTTCTTCTTTTGCTATTTGTAGAATGGTTGATTTTTCTTGACTGACAATAAGTGAGCGTCTGGGTGCTCTTGTGCTTTTTATATATATAGCCTATATATTTTTTTGTATCAAATGTTTCTAATTATTTGTCTTCATTTTACCCTTATCAATAACAAAACCACAAAAACTACTCGTTGAAGTTTTTACTGCCAATTTCATTAATTCTTTTTAGAGTTGATTAAATTTTCACTACTTATGTGAAAATGTGTTGATTAGCATTATTTCTCTCTCTCTCTCTCTCTCTCTCTCTCTCTCTCTCTCTCTCTCTCTCTCTCTCTCTCTCTCTCTAAAGAACAGTAAAGTAAAACGCCCTCTTGAACAAAATCCTATACAATCTCAACCATTAATTAAAAATAATGACTAGTATTTACTATTTTCTCTTAGCAACAAAAGCAAACATGCAAATTTTAGTACAAGTTACAGCAAGGTTAATAACCTTAGCAAACATCTACTGGAGGGAGCACCCATGTAATAAAGAAAAAATACATCAAAGAGATAGTATGAAAATAAAGATAGTGAGAAAATAAAGTTTAAAGCAACAAACAATTTAAAAAAAAAGCCACTGGAAAGTACTAGACATACTTCACCTCAGGTAATGTTTGTTCCATTAAAAAAAATGTCCTCAAGTTAGATAAAGAGAAAAATGGTGCAATATACGGATAAAAAGTACCGAAATAACAGTTTGGAACAACTTGAATGTCTGTAGTGACAGAGATGCAAAATTCCTTTTCTTACTCGAAAGTCGAATTCATCCATCAGTTTCCGTTTTTCGGTCACAGCTACTGTTCGTTCCATTCAAAAAATGCCCTCGAGTTATATAAAGAGGAAAAATAGCGCAATATATGGATAAAAAGTACTGAAATAAACGTTTCAACAACTTAAATTCTACAGTAGCAGATGCAACACACTTCTTTCTGAAAAGTCTAAATCATCCATTAGTTCCCGTTTCGGGTCACAGGCACTGTTTGTTCCATTTAAAAAATGTCCTCGAGGTAAATAATGAGAAAGAATAGCTCAATATATGGACAAAAAGTACTGAAATAAAAGTTTGAAACAACTTGAATGTCTGTAGTAACAAATGCAAATTCCTCTTCTTTCTCAAAAGTTTAAATCGTCTGTTTCGTTTTTGGTCACAGGTACGGTTTATTCCTTACAAAACCTCGAGTTAAAAGAAGAGAAAAAATTGCGCAATATATGGATAAAAAGTACTGAATAAATTTTTGAAAAACTTAACTTCTACAGTAGCAGATGCAACATACATCTTTCTGAAAAGTCTAAATCATCCATTAGTTTCCGTTTCGGGTCAAAGGCACTTTGTTCCATTCAAAAAATGTCCTCGAGTTAAATAAAGAGAAAGAATAGCTCAATATATGGGTAAAAAGTACCAGAATAAAAGTCTGAAACAACTTGAATGTCTGCAGTAACAGATGCAAAATTCCTATTGTTTCTCAAAAATCGAAATCGTCCATCAGTTTCGTTTTAAATACAGGTAATTGTTCATTTCAAAAAAAAAAACTCGAGTTAAAGGAAGAGGAAAAATAGCTTAATATATGGATAAAAAGTACTGAAATAAACGTTTGAAAACCTTAAATTCTACAGTAGCAGATGCAACATTCCTCTTCTTTCTGAAAAGTCTAAATCATCCATCAGTTTCCGTTTCGGGTCAACTTTATCCCACGAAACGCCACCGGACGGGGCGACAAGACATACGTCACCGGCACCGTTCGTTCCATTCAAAAAATGCAGCCGAGAGATAAATAGTCCCGGAATTCCGAGAGGATTATTTTCCAAATGGCTCTGCAAGTACGTCTAACTCCCCCCCCCCTCCAACCGCCTCCCCCACCTTCCTTTCGATTTCGCCCCAAAAAAAAAAAAAGTTAAAAAGTCTCCAGCCATAAATCTCACTAGGGGGATTTATAGGTTATCCTTTTGTTGCTGGCTGAGCTTTCTGAAGGGGGGGGGGGGCATGCGCTCCCCTTCACTTTTTTGTCTTTATTTTGTTCAGAGGAAATAGATCTGGATATTTATTTCCTTTGTTTTAACCTTTCTTTTTCATTCGCTTTTTATTCTTCACTTTTTCCTCGACTTCATCTGGGAGGAATAGTTGTGGGAATTAATTTTTTCCTTCCTGTGTTGTATATATCTTTCGTTTTTTTATTCGTTTTTACGGTTCCATTTTTCTTTGTTTCTCTCGCAGGAAATGGGTGTGAGCCCCTCTCTTCTTTTGTACTTCTCTTTTCATCCATTTTATTCCCTCTTTCTGCGTTCTTGTTGTGCGGGTGGATTATGTAGGTAATTTTTTTCTATCTCCTATTTTTTGTTTGTTTATTTTATCATTACATGTGTAATATTTATGTCCTTTCTTGTGTCCATTCATTTTTTCAGCTTCCAATAATACACTTTAATTTCGGTGAACACAGGTTTATAATTGTCGTCCTACTCCTACTTTTTTTTTTTATTCATCGATATCTATATATTTTCGTTATTATCAAATTACGTCAGTCTATATTTACCAGGCGCCTCCGTTTTTTCATAACTCATTACTCAGCTCTTATTAACTTTTTTATAAAATGAAAATCCTCTTAAAAATAAAAGACTCATGAAACACGTAAATAATGAGCCGAAGTTTCTTCGGCGCAATCGAGTTTTCTGTACAGCCACTACAGCGTATAATCAAGGCAAACCGAAAATAGATCTATCTTTTGGGGGTTTCGGTATAATGCTGTACGAGCCGCGGTCCATGAAACTTTAACCACGGTCCGGTGGTGGCCTATCCTATATCGTTGCCAGAAGCACGATCATGGCTAACTTTAACTTTAAATAAAATAAAAAACTACTGAGGCTAAAAGGCTGCAATTTGGTATGTTCGATGATTGGAGGGTGGATGATCAACATACCAATTTGCAGCCCTCTAGCCTCAGTAGTTATTAAGATCTGAGGGTTGACAGAAAAAGTGCAGACAGAAAAAGTGTGGACAGATAATAGCGCCGACAGAAAAAAGTGCGGACGGACAGACAAAGCTGGCACAATAGTTTCCTTTCACAGAAAACTAAAATTTGATTTTGAAAAAAAGGTATTTTAATTATGCATCCTCAGTTATGCAGTTTCCTCTCTATATGAGGGTTATGAGGCGATCAGCCATCCTTCGGTAAAACGTTCGTTTAATATTGATATAATCTGATTTTACTAAATCGAGTTATTATACATATTTACTTTGATTAAGAGTTATGAATGAAAATGTTCTTGAAGCTATAATGACCATTATTATAAGAGAGAGAGAGAGAGAGAGAGAGAGAGAGAGAGAGAGAGAGAGAGAGAGAGAGAGAGAGAGAGAATGGAAATGCTTGCAAAAGGCTATTTTTGTTAATTCATAATTTTGCTCTGAAATATTTTCTTTTTCAGCCGGCATGATATGATATACTAATTACAATTAAAATTAAGCACACATATATACACAAAAGTCTGCGCATGTGCACGTATGTGATAGAGGAACTTAACAAAAGAATATCAGATCAGCTAACTTATAACTGCTTGCTTCTGAAGAGGCAGGGAACAGTGCTGCCCCAACATTGCTGCCCTTCGAAGCGCCAGTCCCTCTGGGTACCAGAGCAAGGTATTCCAAAGCTGCCCAACTTCTTTATCTTTGTTCAGCTCTTAGTATCAGTTTTTCATTTAAAAATATATATTTCGGGAGAGCTCTGGGCGAGTCTGAAGATGTAACTGTAGCTCAAAGGTCTAGTTCAGCTAAAATATTGCTTAGCAAATCTTCTAGACAGACAGGATAAGAATCATACTCAGCGTACAGCCCATGTAGGTTACAGGTTCCATTACTGTAATGACTAGGTCAGCTCTCTCTTCTCTCTCTCTCTCTTCTCTCTCTCTCTCTCTCTCTTCTCTCTCTATATATATATATATATATATATATATATATATATATATAATATATATATATATATATATATATATATATATATATATATATATATATATATATATATATATATGAACAATTAAATCTAGCTGTTTCTTCAAGATGAAAAACTTGAACGTCTTAAAAATACATACATACATATATATATATGTTGTATACATATATGTTTTACTATTAAAAGAGAGGCACAGTAGGGTTATGTCAACGGCTGCGCGAACCCGTACATTTGTGAGAGAGAGAGAGAGGAGAGAGAGAGAGAGAGAGAGAGAGAGAGAGAGAGAGAGAGAGAGCGCACCTACGCGCTTTGAACATAAATTAGAAATATTTGACAGGTCAAAAAAGCCTTTTGATTATGGCACCGTCTGTCTCATGCGGATAATCGCATTAACTTGCAATCGTTCACTTGGGAAATTAGGGCGGTTCTCGTATGTCGTGGAATATTAAGACCATCATTAATGGAAATTTGTTGTGGTCGCCGCTCTTCCAAATAATAATGAACTCGCAGAACGCGTAAACAGGCAGCTGAAAATGCCTCGATTTGTGTTTGCTTCTTACTGATTTTCACTTTCTCTGCGTCTTCTTCTTCTTCTTGTTCTAACTGATTTTGGTGCCTTCATTTTAACTTCTTCTTCTTCTTCTTCTTCTTCTAACTGATTTTGGTGCCTTCATTTCACTTTCTCCTCTTCCTCTTCTTCTTCTTCTAACTGATTTTGGTGCCTTCATTTTAACTTCTTCTTCTTCTTCTTCTAACTGATTTTGGTGCCTTCATTTCACTTTCTCCTCCTCTTCTTCTTTTCTTCTTCTTCTTCTTCTTCTTCTTCTCTCTAGGACATGGAGATGACGAAGAAGATAATGAGAATAAATGCTTTTACGTTATAATGACAGCAATAACTTTATTTTTACAACTATTACTCTTGGGTCAGAGTACCGTACCTAAAGTTTTGGATTAAATTTTGATCTTAAGAGAGAATGAATAGAAGAAAGAGAATAATGTTCTTTGTTACTGTTTTATACTTTTTCTACAAGATGAATATTTGTTATACCTTAATTAAATGAGCTCACATACTCTGAATAGCTTTCTCTTTTCTTGTCCCTGAATAAGCGAAGTACAAAAAAAGTGTGAGTTTAACGCTTCAAATTTGAGTAAATATATCTATGTATCTATCTATCTAGCTATCTATGTATTATATATATATACTATATATATATATATATATATATATATATATATATATATATATATATATATATATATATATATATATATATATGTTTATATACGCATACTTATATGCTTATATATACATACATACATACAAACGAACATACATACATACATACATACATACATATATATATATATATATATATATATATATATATATATATATATATATATTATATATATATATACATAATTATGTACATCAAAGCTGCATCCCTCTGATTGAACAAGGCAAAATACTCCTAAAGCCATAAATTTCATCAAATTTATAGGCTATCCTCTTACCAAACAGTTAATTTTTATGAGGGCACAAAATGCATTTTTCATGTTTGTTATTGATAAATATTACGGATAAGAGAGAGAGAGAGAGAGAGAGAGAGAGAGAGAGAGAGAGAGAGAGGAGAGAGAGAGAGAGAGGATGATATATTATCCTTGTCCTCGGTTTATGTACTTTTATGACAATTTTATTTCTCGAATCTTTACCGCTCTAGGAATAATCTTTGCGTTTTTCAAGATTTGCCATTTATTCATTCGTTCCTATTTTTACTTTTCGCGATGAATTTTTATGCTCGATTTTCTGTACCTTATCTGGCTCTTTATTTCTATTTTTTTATCAATATCTCTCCCTTAATTTATATGTCTCATTGTGAATAAAATAAACCTTTTTACTGATATTTTTTGTGCATTTTCATGTCCCTATACAGCTGTCAGTTACAGCTGATTCCACTTCATTTAATCATTGTATTCAATAATATATTATTTGGCGCTGATAGCAAATAAATAACTCATATGTAAAAAAGGCTTTGCCTATGGATAAATTACCCAAATATATTATAGGGAAAGTCTCACCCAAAACTACGTAAGCTTTAACAAAAGCTAAATCTATAAGCTATAAGAAAAGTTTAGCCAGTGTATAATCTATTGATACGATAAGAAAAAAATACGCTGGAAATAATTTTGGAACCCCTGAAGGACATATCGTTTAAGGAGACCTTCAACAGAAGGATTCTTTAATCCTTGACAAAGTTGTCCTGCATGCTAAGATTAGCCAAATGGTTTTAGGTTTACTCAAATCTCGGTAGGTGGAACTCCGTCAAGCTAGGGTATGCAGCTCCAGAGAGAGAGAGAGAGAGAGAGAGAGAGAGAGAGAGAGAGAGAGAGAGAGAGAGAGAGAGAGAGAATATATGGTAAATGGTTTCACTTCGATGGAATGAGAATTAATTCGTCGAGGTATCAAATGATATGAGAGAGAGAGAGAGAGAGAGAGAGAGAGAGAGAGAGAGAGAGAGAGAGAGAGAGAGAGAGAGAGAGAGAGAGAATATATGGTAAATGGTTTCACTTGATGGAATGAGAATTAATTCGTCGAGGTATCAAATGATATGTGAGAGAGAGAGAGAGAGAGAGAGAGAGAGAGAGAGAGAGAGAGAGAGAGAGAGAGAGAGAAATATGGTAAATGGTTTCACTTCGATGGAATGAGAATTAACTCGTCGAGATATCATATGATATGAGCGAGAGAGAGAGAGAGAGAGAGAGAGAGAGAGAGAGAGAGAGAGAGAGAGAGAGAATATGGTAAATTTGGCTTACTGATGGAATGAGAATTAACTCCGAGGTATTATATGATATGAGAGAGAGAGAGAGAGAGAGAGAGAGAGAGAGAGAGAGAGAGAGAGAGAGAGAGAGAGAGAGAGAGATTAGGATCTGATTTTCTGTTAAACTTATACTCCGCGTTAACATAATTTACGTTCTCCAAAATTCTACGTTTTTTTATACCAATGCTGGCCCACCATTTTAGACTTAGAAAACATTAGAAACACAATCTCCGGTTTAAAAGGACGACCAAAAATCATTATATAAAAATTCTGAAACACCAAACTCTCGCTCTTTTTACACGCTCAAACGCACCTGGTGATTCACAGGATTGCAATTAATGACAGATGATGAATCATGATGAATCACGTCAGGGATGTTAACTATTCTTTACGCATAATGCTTTTCGTGCGAAGAGATCGAAGAATGTGAAGAATATGTACCAATAACAGCGCAGTTTCCTAATAAAAATATAGATAGACATTGCTATCTTTCGAATGAATAACTCGAAGGATGTAAAATGCGTTTTCAAAACAGGTAAGATTTCCAGATAAACATAAATGATAAGAGACGAAGCAATGTATTTGTCTTATATTTTCTAAGCTTGAAATTTTCGAATTATTTGGTCGTAAATAAGACGGTTCGTTAAAGTCTTCTTGGAAAATGTAAAGAATGCTTCATTTACTTCAGAGAGGTTGTTATTATCAAATAAACAAGTAAAAAAATAGCGCCGAAGTTTCGTCGGCACAATCGAGTTTTCTGTGCAGCCGCTACAGCGGATAATCAAAGCCACCGAAAACAGATCTATCTTTCGGTGGTCTCGGTATAATGCTGTAGAGCCGCAGCCCATGAAACTTTAACCATGGCCCAGTGGTGGTCTATTCTATATCGTTGCCAGAAGCATGATTATGGCTAACTTTAACCTTAAATAGGCTTGTAACTCATTGAGGTTGTAGGCTGCAATTTGGTATGTTAGATGATTGGAGGGTGGATGATCAACATACTAGTTTGCAGCCCTCTAGCCTCAGTAGATTTTGTGATCTGAGGGCGGACAGAAAAAGTGCGGACAGAAAAATGTGCGGACGGACAAACAAAGCCGGCAAAGTAGTTTTCTTTACAGAAAACTAAAAACGAGAATGATATTAACATGATTAACCTAATACACTCATGCCAATCATTTAAACTGAAATAGAAAATTTGATAGAAATATGATCGTACATAGACTTTCTTCGGGTACTTATAAATGGAAAACTTGTAGAACTGCATCTGGGTTCAATCTTATGAAGATTTTATTTACATTAGACAGAAATAAACAATTTAGTTACCATTTTGGGGTTATGATTTAATTTTAAAATAAATAGGAAAATCAAGACCAACTTTAAGCAGTCTTTAAAAGAGACGCTTCTAAAATATCATAAAGCTGACATTATTTGAAGTTTAAGTTCATTGAAAGTTTCTTTGAAAATTTAGACGAATTAAAAATTATAAAGTATATGCTTTATGAAATATGGCTTATGGACACTCAACTTGGGATGAATTCTGTTGGTTAAAGGATGATCATTCCAAAAAGTTGCTGAGTGCACTATAAACGAAAAATCTTCTTACAAACATGAAACTTGGGGATAAAGTTCAAGGCTGGCGAATGTTAAACATGAAGTGGCAGACACCTTCTCTGAAATCTCCCTTGCAAACACAAAACGTAAGGTAGAAAGCAAAATACCCCTTTTATAAAGATTACCTTAAGAAAAATGACTCCTGTAAGGTGTAGGTTCTTTTATGAACACGAAACTGGAGGTAAATTCTCACTAATGAAGGCGAATAACTATAAAAAATACAATTAGCATCATATGGAATTTCGCCACGAACAAGTAATTTGTAATGAAGTCTTATTGGAATGGAAGACGACTCCGTGTGGGAGAAATTACACTATGGAATCTTATTAGTTAAAGGACGACAACCCATAAAAATGCAATTAGCATCAAAAGGAAGTTTCTTCACGAAACACGAAATTTGTAATGAAATCTTTTTGATATGTGAAAACGATTCCGAACATACAAAAATGACGTCAAGGAATCTTATTAATAAAAGGAAAATAACCCTGCAAAAGATGCCGTTGACATCATAAGAAAGTTTATTCAATAACACGAAGACTCCAAATAGAAAATGGCTCCAAGGAATCTTATTAACTAAAGGACAATAACTCCACGAAAATGCCATTGACATCACAAGGAAGTTTCCTCACGAAAAAGGAATTTGTGATGAAATATCATTAATGTGGGTAGACGACTAAAAGGAAGAAAAAATGCGTAAAAGAATCTCATCAGTTGAACGAAATTAACTCCATAAAAATGCAATTAACAGCATAAGCGAGTTCCCTTACAGACGCGAAATTTATAATGAAAGCTTATTAATATGGGGAGAAGACTCCAGATATAAATTTACTCCGAGAAATTTTATTAATTAAAGGAAACTAATTCCACAAGATTGCAACTAACATCATAAGAAGCTTTCCTTACGTACAGGAAATCCGTGATGAAATCCTACTAATACGAGCAGACGACTAAAAAAAAATCAGTGCTAAGTAATATTATTAATTAAAGGAAAATAACTTCATGAAAATGCAATTAATTTCCTAAGAAAGTTTCCTCCCGAACAAGAAATTCGTAATGAAATCTTATTAATTTAGGAAGACAATTCCAAGGTAAAGAAAAAATTAATGGTCTGAAGTGATGTCAATTAAAGGAAATTAATAAAAAAATAAAAAGCAATTAAGATTATGAGAAATTTTTCTCACAAACACGAAATTCGTAATGGAATCTTCTGAATGCGGAAAAATGACTTAGAGTAAAAAATGACGATAGGAAGTCTTGTTAACTAAAGTAAAATAACTCTCCCCCCAAAAATTTATTTAATATCATAAGAAATTTTCCTTACGAACACGAAATTGCAATAACCGAAATTTATAATGAAATCTTAACAGTATGGGAAGAAAAATGACGCTAAGGAATGTTATTACTTAAAGGACAGTAACTTCACCAAAATGTAATTAACTTCACGCGAAAAAAATTTCTTCACGAACACGAACTTTGTAATTAAATGTAGTGATTCACGAAAAAAAATCTCTCCACGAATTCGGAGACCAAACACCGCCGAGTTTTCCACAACACGGAGGCGGCAGAGATCACATACATATTGCGAGGGTCTCTTCATTCGAAGTCCACATAGCAACGAGGGGATCCCGAAGGAGTTTTTTTGTGGGGGAGGGGGGTGGAGGGGGCGCGCCAGCGAAGGAGACCCCTTAGTTACAAGGATTTCTTAGGACCATCTGAAGGCTCTTGATACCAACTTTTGACGAGAAGCTTTTAAGAAAGTCTCAAGTATTTTCATGGGAGGAAGGGAGGGGTTATGGGGAGGAGGGAAGTACTGCTGGGGGAATAAAGGCCCTGTAGGTGCTATGATAAAAAGCAGTATCCAGGCGGAACGGAAGTTCTGAGATATCAAGTATACAGTACCTATCTATCTATCTATATACATACATATATATATATATATATATATATATATATATTATATATATATATATATATATATATATATATATACATATATACATACATACATAAAATCTTAATAAGAGTTCCTGCCACTTGTAACACTGAGGACAAAAAATCAATACAAAAAAGGCTCAACCTCAGCCAACTCAACCTATTGCCACCAGCGTTAATGAGAGAGTATAACTCACCATAAGGCAAGTAAATAATAAATGACCAGTACGAAACACGTTAAGTATTCATAGGGGACAAGTAGGTCATCCCTTGAACCTGCAGCACTAATTACACTATCGCAATTCATCTGATACATCTGAAGCATTATGCAGGACGATGCCATCTTCCAACATTGTACCAGGGAACCAATCGAAGACCTAGAATAGAAAACTTATACTATGAATCATATAGCACACTTATCAGAAATTCATACGGCTTATAATTGCTTAGGCTGTCTTAATTTCTCTACAAGAACCACGAATAAATGGTCAAGCAGCGTCTGCTTGCGTATTGAATTATGGTTGTATACGTGAAAGGTCAACTCCACAAGGAAGGTAGTGCCGTCAGTACACCTCATGCGGTGTACTGTAGGCATTGCTCAAGGTTTTTTGCAGGTCCCTTCGGCCCTAACTGCAACCTCTTTCATTACTTTTACTGTACCTCCATTCCTATTATCTTTCTTCCATCTCGCTATCCACCCCATCTTAACAAATATTTCAGTAGCAACTGCAAGGTTTTCTCCTGTTACATCCCTTCTTCAAACTGACCACTCAATTCTCCTTTCCAGCGCTGAATGATCCTTACATAGGTCCCAGAAAGCCAGTCTTTGGCCTAAACTATATTCAATTTAATTCAATTCAACTCCACAAGAAACAGTTTTCCTGGGTATTACCTATCTAAAGCAACTATTTACCTGCACTTGCTTTTGTTCTGTGAAAGACATACTGCCTGTTTATCTAACCTTCGTTTTGCAATCAACTGCCTGTGCAAAGAATTTACTGAACAATACTAAAAGTACCTAGTATTTCTTATATCACTATACGTCATTAAGTCATTAGGGATAATAGTTTCCTTGCATTGATTCTGAATTTTTAATAGATTAATCAAACTGTTTGTTTGCCCAATTATCTGGAAAATCCTCAGTGAAATACATCCAAAGCAACTCAGAATCTTAATGCCTGTAACATTAGGAAAATTTTGCTTAGTTAAGGAACATTGCTTAACGAAGGGACATTTGGCTTAGCTGAGGAATATTTTGCTTAGCTAAGGAACATTTTGCTTTGTTAAATGCCCATTAAGAGTCATTAATATCGGAAAAAAAAAAAATACCGCGTTAATGGTTCGTTTGGTTGTGCAGAACTCCTTCAAGCTTGCGTTCTATATAGGTCTCTTGACCTCCCAGACAAGTCATGGGAGAAATCACTACCTCTGAGGAGGTGGAGGGGATGGATGGGCGGGGTGGTGGTGTAAAGATTTCAAAAAAAAAAACACAGTCAGATTTGGAAATATTTCTCTTGCAAGGGGCTGGAGGGGGTATTGTGAAGACTTCATGGTAAAACCCCCCACCCAAGACAGTCAGATTTGGAAATATTTCTCTCGCCAGGGCGTAGAGAGGGGTGTTGGGAAGATTTCATCTGTAAACCCCCTAAATAAAAGACAATCGGCTTTGGAAATATTTCTCTTGCCAGGGGTTAGAGTGGGGGTGTTGGGAAGATTTCATGGTAAACCCCCCCCCAAATGAAAGACAATCAGATTTGAAAATATTTCTCCCGCCAAGGGGTAGAGAGGGGGTGTTGGGAAGATTTCATGGTAAACCCCCCCCCAAACAAAAGACAATCAGATTTGGAAATATTTCTCTCGCCAGGGGGTGGAGGGGTTGCTGGGAAGATTTCATGGTAAACACCCCACCGCCCCAAAAAAAGACAGTCAGAATCTGGAAATATTTCTCTCGCCTTCTTAATCATTTTGAGTAACCTAAATATAATGTCGACATGAAATAGACCAAAAAACCTCGAATGTTTGGATACCGATCTTTCATAAATTTGAAGCTAATTTGATTCCGCGATAACCAGACATACGTTGTTAACAGAAGATCATGGAAATTCAGCCACAGGCTATCAATTTTGGTTTTCAAATCCTCGGTATAATGCACATACAAAAGCACTATATTCCACAACATCATAATTTTAATGAAGGAATTCTCAAAGCTAAGTCTTCAAAATACTAAAACCAAAATTACTCAGTTGACGCATTACAACTCCTTTAAAATTCTACAAAGCTAAAACAAAAATTACTTAATTAACACATAAATAGTACCTTTAAAATTCCATAAAGCTAAAACCGCAATTACTCAGTTAACGCATTACAACACATTTAGAATTCCATCAAGCTGAACCAAAATTACCCAGTTAATGCATTACAACACCTTTAAAATTCCATAAAGCTGAAACCAAAATTACTCAGTTAACGCATTACAACACATTTAAAATTCCATAAACCTAAAACCAGTCACTCAATTAACAAATTACAACACATTTAAAATTACATAAAGCTACACCCAAAAGCTAAAACCAAAATTGCTCAGTTAACGCATTACAACACCTTTAAAACCCCATAAAGCTAAAACCAAAATTTCTCAGTTAACAAATAGCAGCACCTTTAAAATTCCATAAAGTAAAAACCAAAATTACTAAGTTAACGCTTTACAACACATTTAAAATTCCATAAAGCTAAAACCAAAAGTTAAAACCAAAATTACTCAGTTAATGAATTACAACACCTTTAAGATTCCATAAAGCTAAAATCAAAATTACTAAGTTAATGCATTACAACACATTTAACATTCCATAAAGCTAAAACCAAAATTACTTACTTAACACATTGCAACACATTTAAAGTTCCATAAAACTAAAACCAAAATCCAAAATGACTCAGTTAACGCATTACAACACATTTAAAATTCGATGAAGCTAAAACCAAAACTACTCAGTTAACGCATTGCAACACATTTCAAGTTCAATAAAGCTAAAACCAAAATTACTGTTAGTGCATTACAACACATTTAACATTCCATAAAGCTAAAACCAAAATTACTCAGTTAACGCATTACAACACCTTTAAAATTCCATAAAGCTAAAACCAAAATTACTCAATTAACACATAACAGCATCTTTAAAATTCCATGAAGCTAAAACCAAAATTGCTCAATTAAGACAAAACACCATCTTTAAAATTCCATAAAGCTAAAACCAAAATTACTCAATTAACACATAACATCTTTAAAATTGCATAAAGCTAAAACCAAAATTACTCAGTTAATACATAAAAGCAACTTTAAAATTCCATAAAGCTAAAACCAAAATTACTCAGTTAACGCATAACAGTACCTTTAAAATTCCGTAAGGCTAAAATCAAAATTACTAAGTTAATGCATTACAACACATTTAAGATTCCATAAAGCTAAAATCAGAATTACTAAATTAACAAATAACATAACATTTAAAATTACATAAAGCTAAAGCCAAAATTACTCAGTCAACGCATTACAGCACATTTAAAATTCCATAGAGCTAAACCAAAATTACTCAGTTAACGCATAACAGCACTTTTAAAATTCCATAAAGCTAAAACCGAAATTGCTCAGCTAATACATAATACATTTAAAATTCCATAAAGTTGAAACCAAAACTACTCAATTAATGCATTACAACACACTTAAAATTCCATAAAGCTAAAACCAAAAGTACACAGTTAACGCATTACAACACATTTAAAATTCCATAAATCTAAAACCAAAATTACTCAGTGAATGCATTACAACACATTTAAAATTCCATAAAGCTATTAAAATTCATTTAAAGCTAAAACCATAATAAAAATCAAATTCAGTGAATGCATTACAACACATTTAAAAATTAGCTTTAAAAACCAAAGTTACCCAGTTAACTTATTACAAACATTACGCTAAAACCAAACTTAACTCAATTAATGCATTACAACACATTTAAAATTCCATAAAGTTAAAAACCGTTACTCAGTTAACTTATTACAACACAGAATTAACAAAAACCAAAGTTAATTAATATTACAACACATTTAAAATTCCATAAAGCTAAAACCAAAGTTACTCAGTTAACTTATTACAACACATTTAGAATTCCATAACGCTAAAACCAAACTTACTCAATTAATGCATTACAACACATTTAAAATTCCATACAGCTAAAACCAAAATTACTCTAGTAACACATAACAGCACTTTTAAAGTTCCATAAAGCTAAAACTAAAATTACTCAGTTAACGCATTATAACACACTTAAAATTCCATAAATCTAAAATCAAAATTACTCAGTTAATACATAACAACACCTTTAAAATTCCATAAAGCTAAAACCAAAATTACTCAGTTAACACATAACGGCACCTTTAAAATTCCATAAAGCTAAAACCAAAATTACACAATTAACACACAACGGCATCTTTAAAATTCCATAAGACCAAAAGTACTCGGTTAATACATAACAACACATTTAAAATTCCATAAAGCTAAAACCAAAATTACTCAGTCAACACACAACAGCACCTTTAAAATTCCATAGTAGTTTCAGTAACGCAAGACAGCGGAAGAACGAAACGAAACCAAATTATCGACAACCTCGAAACAACTCAAATTTCGTTGGAATTACAGTCAATATTTAGGTCAACTACCGACCTGAAACGTACAGCGTTGCCGACATATGCACCGACGCCATATTTTGTTGTTCCTTGTTTCGCTGCCATGGCTGACTAACCCCAGAAGGAAGTGATTGTATTGCCAAGGACTCAAAGATTAGCTATTAAGAACCAGTCACTTGCTTCACTTCACTTAACTGGAAATACGCTATCTTTTATAGTGGTTCTCAACATTATATTTCAGCATAAAAAACATTTTTTAAGCATAAAGTGTTTTATGGTTTACTATTTTGGGTAATTTTCCACATGAGCAGGTTTCCCCAAGTGTTTGAGTATGATAATATGCTTCGAGAGAGTATCCTGTTTTGGGTGATTTCTGCGAGTGGCAGGAAAATGTTATGAGCAGATCTTCCGATGAGCTTAATCGGAATATGTACGCCTTTTTACTTCCAAAAATAGTCGATCTTAGGCATTATATATTTTCTCCCAGAAGTATCATATTTGCGAATGTAATTGAAATGTTTGAAGATAGAAAAATCTATACTTTAACAAAGGCGTATTACATATACTAAATATAATTATTTAAATCCACGAAACAAACTTTGATCAACGGTTCTAATAATAATGAAACACGTAAAAAATCTATTGTCTTTCATACTCTTAATCTTTTCTGTATACACACAGACACACACAACTTTCCAGTTCTAACAAGTCTCTTGGAATGACCACCTGTCACCAGTACCGAGTCACAACCAGGTCAACTAGGTCAACTTGGTGGCAGAGTGAGATTCAGTTGAAGACCTCGCTTATATGGTTGCTGTTGTTCAGCCTATCTTTTGCCTGACTTTTTTGCGGCTTATCGGTTTAATATCTCTCTTGGCTGCTTGTCTGACTACCTGACTGCCTGTCTGCCTCTCAAGCACTGCGTCAAGGCCAAAGCAAATCGAAAGCAACGCTGGGAACAGCAACCATTAACCAGAGAAGCGGAATACGACTATCGACGGCGCGGGGAACGATTTCTGGCGTACATCCACTGCCATTAGTCTAAGAAGGACAAAAACATGTCGATGGAGGAAAGAAAGGATACATAAGTCCCATTAAAGGGACTAAAATAGATCAGGACCCAGATTGAACCGGCCATAGCGAATCGAGTCCCTAAAACACAGAGCGTTTATCGTCAAAACATCTCTCAACGAAGGCGTCGGTGTGTACGCTCAAGGTCAGAGCGGATTATTTTTCGGTTGTCGGGCTTACAAATTACCTCTGTTCACCCAGTTTGTAAATATCATCTTGCTCTATATTTATTTTTTTGTTTATGTTCTTCTTAATCCACGCAAGACTTGTGCTGCATAAAGAATATTCATCAAAGCAAGACTTCCTTTAATCTGAAGAGTTCTAGCCGCAGGGACAAGAACCGTTTGAATGGCGAAAAAAAAAAAAAAAAAAAGTCGACGGTCGAACGCCAGAAAGTCGTACTTTAAGATTCAGGCGCTTCCGGAGACACTTGCTCACAACTCGTGGGATATTGAGGCATTTTTCGTTCTTGCTTCCCTGCCTGTTCCCCTTCCCTGCCGTCACTTACCTCTTAGGACTTTCTGCAGTTTTTTATTACATAATTCTTTTTACAGGTCAAAAATGTCACAAAATCTGGTCTCTTTTAATTTCTGCTAATTTGTAATAAATAGAATCACAGACAATACACACACACGCACTCACATGCACACACACACACACACACACACACATATATATATATATATATATATATATCCATATATATAATATATATATATATATATATATATATATATATATATATATATATATATATATATATATATATATATATATATATATATATATATATATATTATATACACACACACATATGTGCTTGTATTTGTGTGTGTGTGTGAATCTTAGTTGAAGCAAGTGTTAGGTCAGTAGTTGAATGAAGAAACTCTGATTTTATTTAATCAATAAAAATATTGCAAGAGAAGATATCACGCGTAATTCTGGGCGAGTTTCGTCGAGTAAGAACGCATGTGGCGTATAAATTTGTACAACCAGTTTCACAGGGGTAGTCCTAACCAGGCAAAAGGTATGATCTTTCAGAGAACTGCTAATGAATGCTTTTCAGGCCTCAAATAAAAATAGACCTGAAGTAGTAAATTTCCAAAACTTGAACATCACACTGAAGATAGAGGAATCTACTCCGCTCCTGGATGCTGTGATCAGCTACAGTGATAAAACTGCACACGATTAAAAGACTGCACGAATTTCTGAAGAGTGCTAAGGGCAGAAGAATAAATTATGAAGACCACAAACACCTGCTGACAACTGTTGAAGAAAAGAAATAAGGATATGGCATATAGCAGATACCTGAGGGATACCACTAGCGACAAAGGAAGGGTCAAACATCGACCTATCAGGTGTCAAACCTTTGAAGAGGATGCATGAGGATGGGACTAGCGCCATAAGCTAGAAGACTGGTAAGATAGCCTAAAGCAGACCATAAAAAAACCCAAGAGCTGTCTTAGACCAATGACGCAGGAATCCCCAAAACCTCAGTTGAGAGGACGACTATTTTGGTTCAAGTTCGTTTGAATCAGCTATTATTAGTTAACCTTGCCTTCCGGAATACATACTCACAATAAGAGAGAAGTTTTTGAGGTTCAAAGCGTCTGAGTAGTCATTTGATGAACTGAGCTATAGCAGATTTTAGAGCAGTAGGCTGATGTTTTTCGGAGAAGTTAGAGCATTCATCTTTCTTGTGAGCAGGTTGTACAAGAGTGGTTCCATGATGAGTGATAGATATCAGCATCTCAAGTAACGTTAAAAGCACAACTATTGTAAATACTATGGCACGTTCAACGTCAAACGCCTTCAGAATAATTGGCTGTACTTGGATTCTTATAAGTAACAATCCAACAAGCTGTTACACACACAAATATAATTCATTCTCCTTCGAAAGGATTACATCAGAAGGCAACAATCCTCTGTTTACATACAAACGATATTATAAAGATCCATATTGCTGGTCTCATTCCTTTAAACTTTTCTGCAAGTCATACAGTAAAAAGTCACCCCCACCCCCACCCCCACCACCCTGTCTGGCTTTTATTTCCTCCACCTGGATTTATGAACCTAGATTTTTAACTCCACCATGATGTGCAACAGACTACGGGATACATACATACGTACATACACACATAAATAAATACATACATACATACATACATACATACATACATAATACATGCAAAGACGTATATGTCTGTGTTTATCTGTCTGTTATATATATATATATATATATATATATATATATATATATATATATATATATATATATATATATATATATATATGTATATATATATATATATATATACATGCGTGTGTGTGTGTGCATGTGTGTGTGTGTGTGTGTATAAATTTGTCTTTTTATTCATCACAAGTGATGGGATTGTCTAAAGACGGTAAAAACTGAAGAAACATAAACGGATAACAAAACCTGACCAAAGAAAAAACTACATCGGCAACGGAACATCACCGCTCACTTCTCCAACGTCAAAACGTTTCGCGCGCGCGCGAAAGCTGAACACCAGCTTGTCAAAGCACTCTCCAGATTAGCCATTAATTCCACGCACTCCGAGCCATGCTTCAAGTGCCTGTCACGACACTCCTCGAAGCGGCAGCATCCGTGACAAGCAAGGCCGAACAACCTCGATAGCAAAGACGAGACAGGAACGATGCTTGCACAAAAAGGCCGAGTAATTTCCCTTTTTTTTTAAAGAGATCTGGTATAAATATCCTGGCAGTTCTCCTTTCGAGATCATAGATAGGACGACTGTTGTCGCCGCTTCTACGCCTTCTTCTTCTTCTCGTCCTTTCGTGGGAAGAATCCGCGAGACGCAGCTATGAAAGTTTTGGTAAGGATCAGGTCTTATTTTTTTTACTTGGAAAAAATATGCAGCCGATAGGAAAATATAACCACTGCCACGATAAGAGAAGTCGAGTAGTTTTTAATATTCAGTGGCGTCTTTTCAAAGTATCATTGGAGGAAGTCAGTTCTAATGTTGAAAGACATCACATCAAACAAAAAACTATCTTAACTTCAATTTACCCTCAGATTTTTTAGTTTTTTTTAGTGTTATATATATATATATATATATATATATATATATATATATATATATATATATATATATATATATATATATATATATATATATATATATATATATATATATATATATATATATATACACACACACACAATATTTAAGCTACAAATGTCGTTTTATGTATATAACTGAATCACGAAAATATGGTACGTGATGGATATATAAATAAAGATAAAACCCAGAGAAGGAAAGGCTGAGAGTGCGAGGCCTTTGATTCTAGAGAAAGAGAGAGAGAGAGAGAGAGAGAGAGAGAGAGAGAGAGAGAGAGAGAGAGAGAGAGAGAGAGAGAGAGAGAGGGAGGAGAGAGAGAGAGAGAGAGAGAGAGAGAGAGAGAGAGAGAGTCCTTTACTGAGGCAAGAAAAGGACGACAGACAGTCGAAGGGAGGAGCAGCACTCCAGTGATATATATTTATCTTCCTTTGTGGATTTTATCATTATTTGTGTCGTTTTATATTCAGTTCGTTTACATATCTTAAAAAATAATACCGAAGGGTAATTTAAATGATAAGTGGTTTGTCACCTGTATATATATGTATATATATATATATATATATATATATATATATATATATATATATATATATATATATACATATATATATATATATATATATATATATATATATATATGTATATATATATATATATATATATATATATATATACGTATATATATATATATATATATATATATATATATATATATATATATATATATATATATATATATATATATATATATATATATATATATATATATATATATATATATATATATATATACATATATATATATATATATATGATTACATATATATATATATATAGGATGCGTATATATATATATATATATATATATATATATATATATATATATATATATATATATATATATATATCACCGATAGCAACTATCCCCACTCAGTGACTCAGCTGTCAAGTATATATATATATATATATATATATATATATATATATATATATATATATATATATATATATATATATATATGGGTATAGAGCAACTCGACACTGAAGTTGAAGGCAGTTGCTGTCAGTGGATCGAATCCTCCAGGCGACAAACCATTTATGCAGTTGTTATTCCACATCGGTATATATTTCGAGTATATATATATATATATATATATATGTATATGAGTTGAATATTAAGAGACATTTGTAGCTTAATGTTTGTGAACGTGAAATGTCACGATGATGACAAAAGAAGAAACATATATATATATATATATAAATATATATATATATATATATATATATATATATATATATATATATATATATATATATATATATATATATATATATATATATATATATATATGTATGTATATATAAATGTACATATCACACACAACCTTTGCTGACAAATGTTTGTTTTATGTATTATTGTTATATAGTAGACCTCACACGTCGTTTACAGTGAAGTACAGACATTATTGTGGTTGACCGCAAAAACCACGGTAGCAGCGATATCTGTTCTTGCGGGTGTGTAGACAAATGAACGGAAGTTATCAACGGCTCAACCTTTTAAAGCGTAATGATTACAAATTAAAGAGTCCATTCGAGATCTGTTTTTGCGGTGTGTAGACAAATCTTCAATCGGAATCTTATAAAAAAACAATGTCGAGATTTCACAGATTACTAAGGCCATTACAAAGCAATGGAAGTGTTCACTGTCCTTGTACAAAACAATAGTGATTGGAATAAAATGTTTTTTAAGTTTAAGCTTGATGGATCAAGGTCTAACAATTAAAAGAGAATGCTCAATCAAGTCAGCACTTTTTTTGTCAGTGTTTTTGGAAAGAACTGTTAAAAGAGAATACTAAATAAATTTTAAAGATTTTCAATATTTTTGAAAGGTGTTGGTCCCTTGGACGCAATGTCTTCTAAACTCAAATCTGTGATAGGCTTCATGATCTGATTAATTGCAAATGACCTTGAATGACCTTCGCACCTTAGTCATGAGATATTGTGAGGTTTTATATCGATGCATAAGAAGTTTTTTTTTTCTCTTGCACAGTATGTTTCGAAACAATTTAGTTTTCTGTTTATCACACCTAAAGAAGGCAACTGCTTCATGTGATTTTAATTTGATAAGTATCTAGTTTCTCTGAGAAATGCTTCCGTGCGTACAAAGTGTCTTAATAAATTGGTATACACAAGCTGTCAAAAATGACAGTGATATAAAAGAAGGTTAAGACGGCAAATCCCTATCCTGGAGACGTCACGTACCATTCCGAAATTCGGACTGAGGTCTCTCTATTCTGCATACTTGTAATGTCTTGGTATGTTAATCACAGAGAGTTAATCAGCAATCATTTCTCTAAAGTAAATGTTTAGATACCTGCAACAGAACTTAGGAGTCTTGTGGGAGTGGCGATCGCTCACAGTAGGACCAAAAGAGACCAAAAAGTGAGCTAGTGGTTTGAGTGAGTGAAATGAATGTTTTATTTTTCCTCATTGAGCTTCATTAGGTCTATGCATTTATTGAACTCCTATTTCTCAGGATTTCTTCTCTCATATCCCACAGTGCCTCCTTCTACTAGCCGCCTTTACAGCGGCAAACCCCGAACCGAGTTACATCTTGTCCCAGAGCCCAGGCTACGGTGGGCTGGGTCTCGGCTACGGCGGGCTCGGATATGGAAGAATTGTCCCAGCTTACGGATACGGCACTGGCCTCGGGTACGGATACAAACCGGGCGTGCGCTCCGGATACGGCCTAGGTGGTTACGGGCTCAGAGGGGGATACGTCCCTAGGTACGGCTACGGCTGGTAGAGCAGAATTCTGTCGGATCCAGGGAACAGTTTCCTGTAGAAATATGAATTCTGTAATCACATTCGTGTGTTTTTTTTTTTTTTGCTTTGTTTTCTGTTCTCAGATTATGTTAGACATCAAAGCGAAAGTTCACCTACTAAGCTTTCTGTGTCCTTTTCAAGTTTTCTGATTCTTAATCAAATAAGACATCACCAGTTGTGCTTGCCAGCTAATTTTCAAGCTACTGAAAAAACTGCTTGCAAGTCAAGGCTGTAGCAATTAAAGGTCATTTCTTCCCTTGTTTTATTTGATTTAAACCGGTACGTCTTATCGCTTATTCCTTTTACAGTGTTTAAATGCCCACTTTCTTCATTATCAAGATACGGTCACTGTTTAGCGTTATTACAGTAAGAAGTATAAACAAAACATAAAGACAGACAAGATTTTTTGAAAGCGTCTTCCTTTCTTCCTCCTTTTCTTTCTCCTCCCCTCCTCATCCTTCTGCTCCTCCAGATTCTCTTCCTCTTACTTACTTTTTCCTTTCTTCCTTCTTTCCTCCATTTCTTTCTCCTCCCCATCTTTGCCTCCATTTCTTTCTTACTTTTCCCTTCCTTCCCCTCCATTCTCCTCCCTCATCATCGTTCTGCCCTCCAGATTCTCTTCCTCTACTTTTTCCTTTTTCCTTCCTTCCTCCTCTTTTCCCCTCCCCTCATCATTTCTGCTCCCCATTTCTCTTCTCCTCCTTTTTCCTTCCTCATCCTTCCTCCTCTCCTTTCTGCTCCTTCAGATCTCTCTTCCTCTTACTTACTTTTTCCCTTCTTCCTTCTTTCCTCCATTTCTTTCTCCTCCCCTCATCATCGTTCTGCTCCTGATTCTCTTTCTCTTACTTCTTCCAATTTCTCCTCCCTTTCTCATCCTTCTGCTCCTTCAAATTCTCTTCCTCTTACTTCTTCCTTTCTTCCTTCCTTCCTCCATTTCCTTCTCCTCCCCTCCTCATCCTTCTGCTCCTTCTGATTCTCTTTCTCTTACTTACTTCTTCCTTCCTTCCTTCCTTCCTCCATTTCCTTCTCCTCCCCTCCTCATCCTTCTGCTCCTTCAGATTCTCTTCCTCTTACTTCTTTCTTTCTTCCTTCCTTACTCCATTTCTTTCTCCTCCCCTCCTCATCCTTCTGTTCCTCCAGATTACTTTCCTCTTCCTTATTTTTATCTTCACGCTTTATATCTTCCGAAATTTGATGTGTGAAGAAAACTGAAATTCATTTATTCAGATTAGAGTGATTATAAAACTTGAGTGTTTCAAGCAACGTGTAAGTTAATGTTCTACAATACCTGAGATCTTGTGAACATCTTAGTTCTTAACCATTTTATCCTGATTTGTGAGGAAGAGCTTCTGTAATTAAACATATCCGTTGCAACAATTCCGTATCTTTTAACTTTTCGAGTTCTACCAATATTTTTTTCCCTCAGTTTATTGCAATAAAGTTCATACATTTCAATTTTTCAAGAATTACTCATTTGTGTTCATGGTAAAATGATCCTTTTTCCATCTAAAAATACCATTCCATTTCTGCATTGGAAAGTTAAAGCAAAAACTATGTAACGTCATGCTTTCAATTTCCGACTGAAGAGGAGGATCTGAAGTAGAATTAACAACAAACCTTAGTGGTCTGGTACAAGTTGCAATCGATCACGTTGAGGCAGGAAATTCAAGAGACTGAAATGGTTATGAAAAGTGGCTTCTTTTTCCTGACACTTTTAGCCTTTCTCTCTCCAAGAGGCGGACTGGTCTATAGATTTCTTAAAGGTTAATCATCTACCTTCCTCAATTTTTTTTTTTTTTAGTTTTTTAGTTTTCTGTAGAAGAAAACTGTTGTGCCGGCTTTGTCTGTCCGTCCGCACTTTTTCTGTCTGTACTTTTACTGTCCGCCCCCAGATCTTAAAAACTACCGAGGCTAGAGGGCTGCAATTTGGTACGTTTATCATCCACCCTCCAATCATCAAACATACCAAATTGCAGCCCTCTAGCCTCAGAAGTTTTTTATTTTATTTAATGTTAAAGTTAGCCATAATCGTGTCTGGCAACGATATAGGACAGGCCACCACCAGGCCGTGGTCAAAGTTTCATGGGCCGCGGCTCATTCAGTATTATACCGAGACCACCGAAAGATGATCTATTTTGGGTGGTCTTGATTATACACTGTACGGAAAACTCGATTACGCGAAGAAACTTCGGTGCATTTTATACTTGTTTCTCTTGTTTCCTTCCGACCTGGGCTAGAAACAGACATTAGGTTGTCCTTCCCGCTGAACTTTGTACGCTAAAAAAAATATCAAATCAGTTTCAAAAGACTTGAAAAAAGTTGATCAATAAATTTTGCAAAGTCATCAATTAGTTAGTATCCCCCTGAGTGCCCATTTATGGATTAGCTATAAATCAAGGTTGATATGATTATATCCAGTGGTATTGTAATGGATATAATAAATAGAATGAAAAAAAGTATAACTTCATTATGCAGTTATTTATGTAAATCATAACTACACTGTTTCTTTCTCTCTCTCTCTCTCTCTCTCTCTCTCTCTCTCTCTCTCTCTCTCTCTCTCTCCTTTTTTGTACGCCACAAAATTCTTTTATATTCCACTTTTGAACCCACTAAATTGAAATAAAGCAAAATAACTTAATTATGCAGTTAATTATCCAAATCTTAACTACACTTCTCTCTCTCTCCACTGGCGTATGCCACCGAATCCTATGCAATTCCTCTCGTGAACCCTGTGTTCAGAAAATTCAAATTTTAGAGCCTAATGATTTGAACCATGTGACCTAACGTGAACCCAGGTTTAGAACCCTTGAACTTTGGATTTGAACCTTGTGACCTAACGTGAACACCAGTTTTGGAACCCTTGAACTCTGGATTCGAACCATGTGAACTAATGTGACCCCACTTTTAGGACCCTTGACCTAAAGATTTGAAACATGTAACCTAACGTGAACCCCAGTTTTAGAACCCTTGAACTTTGGAATCGAAGCATGGGACCTAACGTGAACCCACTTTTAGAACCCTTGACCTAAAGATTTGAAACATGTGACCTAACGTGAACCCCAGTTTTAGAACCCTTGAACTTTGGAATCGAAGCATGTGACCCAACGTGAGTCCAGTTCGTGAAAAACGACCCAGTGTCGTCTGTGCAATACGCTGGAAACCTATTGTCCCAAAAGGATTCAATTGCCTCATAAAGTTATTAATCCGCATACGCGTCACTTCCCTCGTCAAATACATCAAATATGTTATGATCCCAGCCGCGATGATATTTGATATACCAGACAATAAAAAAGTCTGGCATGTCAGAACATATTCGACAGATTGGACAAGCGACTGACGCTTAAAACGGTCGTCTCAATTTGGTCTGTCTGCTTTAGTCATTCCGTCGTCCTATGTGTCAAATAAATCCTGTATGCAAATAAATCCCTGAGCGTGGACGGGTGGACGGTTATATTGAAAGCGCTGCTCCATTAGGGCAATCCATTCCCTTGACCTCATTGCCTGCCCCCAAAAAAAGTTTGGTAATCGAATGCCGTGGATGTTGTCGTACACGTGATACAACCATCTGACGTTCAGGAGAAAATAAGTGTCGGGTTTATATAGTAGTTATCGTTTCAACTCTACTTTTCTTTTGGTAAACCCCAGTGCAAATGCTATAAATTTTCGTGATTAGATATATAGACATATGTTGACTTTCTCGTAACCGTAGCACCTTTCAGTATGAGTGGAATTAGGTGACAGGTGTAAAGAAAACACGCACCACACGCATGCGCGTGCGTGCACAAACTTAGAAACACTTACAGATATCTATTTGTGTTTACTAAGAAAAGAAGAAAAATGTGACACCCAAAGCATCTAAGCTTGATAACTAGAAAACAACAACAACAACAATAACAACAACAACAACAACAATAATAATAATAATAATAATAATAATAATAATAATAATAATAATGATTGCTAAGAGATTTACAATCACGTGTGTTGGTTCTTAGTTTTAACAACTCGTCCACCTTTCAACCAGCCTTCGGTAGGCAGTCACTTCCTCTCTTATTCTGAATAATAATAATAATAATAATAATAATAATAATAATAATAATAATAATAATGTTAGGAAAACCAGGAAAACAGTGAAAAACAGCAACAACGATAATTGAGAGAAAAGTAGTCGTTTTCCAATGCCTGTTCGGCATGCCATGTCCCACGGCCATTTGAGCAGAGCTCTCCGAGAAAAGACGCAATTTGCAGTACGAACAATTACTGCGCCGACGGACAAAAATGACGAGGAAAAAGTACTTTACTCCTGCGGTGACCATTAAAACAAGTAAAAATTGCGCCGAAGTTTCTTCGGCGCAATCGCGTTTTCTGTACAGCATATAATCAAGGCCACCGAAAATAGATCTATCTTTCGGTGGTCTCGGTATAATGCCGTATGAGCCGCTGCCAATGAAACTTTAACCACGGCCCGGTGGTGGCCTGGCCTATATCGTCGCCAGAAGCACGATCATGGCTAACTTTAACTTTAAATAAAAAAAGAACTACTGAGGCTAGAGGGCTGCAATTTTGATATGTACTTCGCCGTGTTTAGTACTAGCCCCTGGGGGGTCAAATATATTTCGCCGTGTTAAGTACTAGCCCCTAGGGGGTCAAATGTATTTTGCCGTGTTCAGTACTAGCCCCTGGGGTTTAAATGTATTTTGCCATGTTTAGTACTAGCCCCTGGGGGGTAAAATGTATTTTGCCGTGTTCAGTACTAGCACCTAGAGCGTCAAATGTATTTCGCCGCATTTAGTACTAGCCCCTGGTGGTTAAATGTATTTTGCCATGCTTAGTACCAGCCCATGGGGGGTCAAATGTATTTCGTCGTGTTAAATACTAAAGGATCAAATGTATTTCGCTGTGTTTAGTACTAGTCCCTGAGGGGGTCAAATGTGTTTCGCCGTGTTTAGTACTAGCCCCTGGGATCAAATGTCCCTAAGTGCATTTCGCCATCCGCCTGTAAACACACACACACACACACACACACACACACACACACACACACACATATATATATATATATATATATATATATATATATATATATATATATATATAATATATTTAAATAAGTTACTCTTAAGCGTGTATTCGCCCAGCGTTCTTCTCGACGTATAAATCCCGAAACCTTTCTAAAACTCGGTCGTTTGGGAAAATTCAAGAGGGGAATGACGAGTTGTTTATGTGAGCTCCTATAAACTAAATCTCGCCAAGAACTCCAGGAGCGTGATGCATTAGCGAGGGTCACGGTACATCAAGAGAGAGAGAGAGAGAGAGAGAGAGAGAGAGAGAGAGAGAGAGTATTACATAAAATCGAGGTCTAGTCATGTTTGCACATTTTTTGTTAGAGAGAGAGAGAGAGAGAGAGAGAGAGAGAGAGAGAGAGAGAGAGAGAGAATTACATAAAATCGAGGCATAGTCAATTTTGCACATTTTTTTTGAGAGAGAGAGAGAGAGAGAGAGAGAGAGAGAGAGAAAAAGAGAGAGTTTGAGAGAGAGAGAGAGAGAGGATTATATAAAATTGAGGTATAGCCATGTTTGCATTTTGTTGTGTGTGTGTTTGAGAGAGAGAGAGAGAGAGAGAGAGAGAGAGAGAGAGAGAGAGAGAGAGAGAGAGAGAGATTATATAAAATCGAGGCATAGTCATGTTTGCATTTTCTTGTGGAGAGAGAGAGAGAGAGAGAGAGAGAGAGAGAGAGAGAATATAAAATCTAAGCATAGTCATGTTTGCACTTTTTGAGAGAGAGAGAGAGAGAGCTGCGGGTCACAGTAAATCATGAATGAGTGCCAGTGACCAACACACATACGCACACGCACACACAAATACACACACACACAGATAATATCCATTTACATCTTCCCCGTATTCATTTCTTTCTTTCCTCATCGTTCATTATTCTCTCTTCTACTGCGTTCCTTTGGAGAATGGAAGGATGCTGGAATCAAGACCTTTAATTAACACAGTTGTAATTCGCTGGGTACAATGGGTCCGATGGTGTCTTCAGAACAATATGACTTTTCATTAGTCGTTTTGATACCGAGCCGTTGTTAGTCATTTGTTCTGAAGGTGCCTCGATGTCTGTACCCAGCAATACCAGTTCCATTATGCGTAGTGAGTTATAACTGTGTTTAATTAAAGGTATAGCTAATGAAATCCTCCGTTTTCCGATGAGGATCTGGAAAATTTTAAGAAATACTCCAACCGAATAAAAAAAAGAAATGTGAGGAAAAATGGGAAGTTGATACAAAAAATAAATGTTTCATCAACCCCAGTTGCTCAAAAGGAAAACTTTTCCAAAATTATAATAATCTATGCATTTATTTCAGCCTAAATCTACGCAATTAACATCCCGTACCCATTTTCCAAATCAACTGTTCATACCCCCACGAACAAGACACTGAATGGCTAAAGATTAAGACAGCTCTTTATAAGAAGGCTACAAACATATTAACAATTTAATTGAAATCATTATGAAGTTATTATGAAGTCAAACATTGATATAGTCACTGTACATTATTATGACACTGTACAGGATAGAAACTGAATTTACATCATGAAGTCCCCTTGGGGTACCCCTCTGAGCTTTTAGTTCCAATACAATTAGAAATGAGTAGATTAAACATGAGCATTGGTTTGTGGACCAAAGCATGCCCGCTTATCAATACACAGAGGAACATTTTTACAGGTCTGGTGTTTTAAGAGAGAGAGAGAGAGTATTACATAAAATCGAGGCATAGTCATATTTGCACATTTTCTGAGAGAGAGAGAGAGAGAGAGAGAGAGAGAGAGAGAGAGAGAAAAGCAAAGTCTATGCGTATTTCCAAGCTCTCAGCCATGAGACCTAAAAGAGGACCTTAAATCAGAATCTCGCGAATTTTAAAAGCGCTTATTGTCCTGTCATTTCTCGTCCACAAAGCACCTGCCATAACTCTCAAGAGGCACTCAGTCCTTCGTTATCGCCGCGTAATCGTTGGTAATGAGATCAGATGATTATTCATGCCATTCTAACGACTTTTAAAGAGGCGGTCGTATTTATGAAGCGCTAGACGCGTTTCCCTTATGCTTAATCCTTTTCCGGTTTTGGGTTCTCGATTTAATGAATATCAAATCAGGTGATTTTCGTATGACAATTTTTGCTGTGACAGATTTTTTTTTATGTCTGACGCCAAAGTCCATTATTATTTGTATCTTTTAACTACACGAATAATGAAATGTTAAAATGATACTTGCCTTTGTAAAACGTTTCTGAGAAGACGCGCCCCGCAAACCTTTGTATCTTGTAATCACACGAATAATGAAAAGTTAAAATGATACTTGCCTCTGTAAAACGTTTCTGAGAAGACGCCCCCCACAAACCTTTGTATCTTGTAATTACACGAATAATGAAATGTTAAAATGATACTTGCCTCTGTAAAACGTTACTGAGAAGACGCGTACCCACAAACATCTGATGGCGTCCTTGAATATATCCCCTTAAGAAGAATTCCCACTGTAACTCCTCCAGCGTACTCTCCAAACATTTAAGCAGGATTAAGTAAAGGGTCCTTCGTAGGAAACTGCCCTCCGAGGAATACTCGGCCACGGAACTTTGTGCAGTCCAGGAGCTCATTAAAATCGGACTACGTCGAAGCTGTATCGAGGAAAAACCGAGAGCACTTTGTAGTACGGGTACGTGGA
The DNA here is from genome assembly GCF_040412425.1 of Macrobrachium rosenbergii. NCBI lineage: Eukaryota > Metazoa > Arthropoda > Malacostraca > Decapoda > Palaemonidae > Macrobrachium > Macrobrachium rosenbergii. The sequence continues at coordinate 18,807,207 of NC_089749.1, read as the reverse complement.
GAGTAAAGGAGACTATTTTTGAAGTAAATCAGCTTCGAAATTCTAAGCCTGTTACAGTATTCCAATGAGTTTCTTGCGCAACGGAGAGCTTTTGAGTCCTTGGTGGAGAGGTTTCTCTCTCTCTCTCTCTCTCTCTCTTACTGTGTCGTATCATTCTCCCTCTCTCTCTCTTCTTATTCACTGTTTTATCTCTCTTACTTTGTTAATTTGTGTCAGCCTGTCGAGCTGCCTCTCTCTCTCTTACTATAGCCTATCACTCACTCACTCTCTCTCTCTCTCTTTTCTTATTCACAGCTTTGTCTCTCATAATTTTTTTATTTGTGTCAGCCTGTCGACCTGTCAATCTCTTGCTATGGCCTCTCTCTCTCTCTCTCTCTCTCTCTCTCTCTCTCTCTCTCTCTCTCTCTCTCTCTCTTCTTATTCACTGCTTTGTCTCTCATAATTTTTTTATTTGTGTCAGCCTGTCGACCTGTCAATCTCTTGCTATGGCTCTCTCTCTCTCTCTCTCTCTCTCTCTCTCTTCTTATTCACTGCTTTGTCTCTCATAATTCTTTTATTTGTGTCAGCCTGTCGACCTGTCAATCTCTTGCTATGGCCTCTCTTCTCTCTCTCTCTACGCTCTATTATTCTCATCTTTTTCCTTTTTCCCTATTTTTGTATCTTCCCTCGTTTTCTCTCTTTCTCATTATAGGTTTCTCTCTTTCTTTCCGTATCAAGTTTATTACCATATGATAGTATGAGGCTTAGCCACTGTATGATATGGTGAATGAATACCTTACCTCAAGGCCCAAAATTGTATGCAGGCATATATCAAACCATTTATTAGTTATATGAGTGTACATAAATATTTGCTGTTATTTGTTGCCGTTAAAGTAAACTCTGATTATCAATAACTTTATTAAATAAAATATCTCGTCGACTCTCTGACCTCGAAGAATGTCAGTAGAACTACTGTTCCACCCAACACGAATGTCCGCGCAACTACGGTTCCATCAACCCTTGTCTCCGTTCACTTTACACCGATTCCACCAAATCTCTCGCATCGAGGAGGCAAGATATCGGGGATATCTTGTCTGATCCTTTAAGAGATCGACGCCAGAACGAAAAGGGACTGGAAAGAAACGAGAAATTCCGGGAAATGGAACTCTCCCGCCAAAAAAAAACAACTCTACGGGTCGGCCTCGTATATCTTCGACTTCTGGACTCCTTTCGTCTCCGAGTCCTTTAAAAAGTATGAAGGAAGCGGCGTCTTATCAAAAAGCTGTTAGGGAACTGGTGAAATAAAAGGAAAGAGGAAATATTGCTATCTTGCAACGGAGGAATTCTTTCTTATCTCGCGCACACCTTTGCTTTTTCGGAGATTTCACTTCGCAGACAAAGGCCGAAGGTTTAGGGAGGGGAGTAAAGAAAATAATGGCGGAGGGAAAGGTCCCCGGTCTTTCTTTTTTCTCTGTGTCCTCAGGCGGAGAGAAATATGATTTCTGACGTCGCTTCAGTAATATAAAACGAGTCTTTAAGGGTGTCTTAAAGTAGTAGTAGTAGTAGTAGTAGTAGTAGTAGTAGTAGTAATAATAATAATAATAATAATAATAATAATGATGTGTTCTAACTTGACAAAAAATATATTTTATTGTTTCTTACATATATATATATATATATATATATATATATATATATATATATATATATATATATATATATATATATATATATATATTATATATATAATATATATATGAATGAATATGATGCGTGTGTGTGTGTGAATACATATATTATATATATATACACACATACATATATATACATATTATCATATATTTATAAATATATACATGAACGTTATAAGAACTGTCATCATTCACCTTTTCATAATAGTCATTAATGGTGCACAGGTAATGGCAGTACAGGGTTCTCATACGACCTAAACCGAACCGGTATTGGCACAAGGTGAAGTTAGTCAGCCTACAAAAAAAAAAAAAAGATTATTTCTATTTCTCCAACCAATAAGAAATTAAACGTTGGACAGAGGTAACAGACCTCATGTAGGAAATAAACGTTTATTTACATAACTTTTTACAGAAGTCATACTGCATTAGAAATAGTTTGCTATTGTAGCCCCGTAAAGTATTTTGACATTAGAAATAATCTGTATGTGAAGTTTCGCTATTCAGCGTATTATTATTATTATTATTATTATTATTATTATTATTATTATTATTATTATTATTATTAGTAGTAGTAGTAGTAGTAGTAGTAGTAGTAGTAGTAGTAGTAGTAGTAGTAGTAGTTATATTATTCTTATTTTTCGTCATAGAGTTGAGCCCTCAAAGACAAAATTTTGACAAGTTTTTATATCAGCCCTCCCCCCCCACCCACCACCTCCTAACAGAGTTAGCATAGCAGCCAACCTTTGTCAATGAGCATATACCCATAAATTATACATCAACCCCTTAGTGATATATCAGTAAATATTACCTATAAGCCCTACTCTCGATTGATATATCAGCCAAAATTAGTCAAGGTTTCCAATCCTTGAGTTACGGATCAGTCAAACTTGTTATTGAAGCCTACTTGTAAGTGGCATTTCATTTAGATTTTGTTATTAGGCTCAATCCTTAAGTGACGCATCAGTCAAATTCGGCCATTGATCCTCGCTCGATGGGTGACGTATCAATATAATTTCGTCTTCAAGCCCCAGCCAAACTTTGCCATCAAGTCCTGCTTGCTATTAACTTGTTATAGGATGAGTTGAATTTTGTTAGACAAAGTCAAATTTCTTTTAATAAAGCAAGACACTGAGCAGGAGAGTTATTGTTATTAAAATACAAAATTTAGATGAAGATAAATTTAAAAGTATTGTCACTCGAACATTGGGAGACAGCATGGTCACCTAACTGCATAAATAAAGTATAAGGAGAGTTGGAAGATAAGAAAAGGAAAAGATCCAAAAAAATGGAAGTAAAAATCCTTGATGCATGAATCTGAGGAACTAAATAAATGAACAATAGACTGGCCCTCTGGTATGGTCGCTAGTGTCGTGACATGCCGCTCAGATGTCGCGAGTTCGCTCCTCCCCCAGGGCGATGAAAAAATCACTATATAATGATCAGTTACTGCCGCAGAGTGGGGTCTGCGGTGGAAGGGTGAAACCAACATTCTTTGGAAGCTTGAATATCAAGTCAATGGCACCTGTGTGTCTGTTCCATGAGAATGGATTTCATCTATCGTAATAATAATAATAATAACAATAATATAATAATAATAATAATAATAATAATAATAATAATAATAATAATAATAATAATAATATTGGGAAACAACAGAAAACTTACAAAATAAGGAATTGCAATATCTTCCTTACATGCCATTCATCACATGCTTTAGTAACGACCTGTGAAAGAGCTTATATTCTTTCTCAGGTATACATCCACGCCAGAAAAATGCTTAGAGCTTCAGACTGGTGCCATATTTTTGTCGAATGATACAGCTATAGCTTACATAAACAATAAAGATGTCAACTATTTCAAAAGAATGGCCACATATGTTTTTCGAATGGTCCCACGGACTTTGGGCATTTCGTCACACGGAGCCATTTCTTTCCAGGAAAAATGCCATGAGTCTCAATCATTCAGCAACCGCAAATATACTGTATGTTTGCGAATTTCTTATTTATATATCATTGTGATGAGGTATGTGGCGACTTCTGTTATTCTATACACACACACAAACATACACACACACACACACACACACACACACACACACACATATATATATATATATATATATATATATATATTTATATTTATATATATATATATATATATATATATAATACTTCTGTTTGAATGTTAATTGGTCAATACTTTCTATTTTTCTGTAGGTTTCCAACGTTTGTAGTTCAAGTTGACAGAAGAACTCATTTTACCCTTTTATAACTTTGATACCGTTGTTTCTTTTATTTTCGCAATTTGCCGGTGAGGAATGTGGTAAATACGTATAATGAGTTAGGTTTCATTACGACGCATAAATGAAAATGGAATTTCGAACTTTCAAAAAAAAAAAAAAAAAAAAGGAAAGTCTCAGTGGACCATATTTCCATGAATCGTACTTATCCTCTCTCCACCTTTGCTTTCATGTTTTCCATCTTATTATTCCTCCTCCGCTGAAGATTCTCTCTCTCTCTCTCTCTCTCTCTCTCTCTCTCTCTCTCCGCATCATTGTTCACCGCATCGAAAACACAGCTTGATTGGAGATTGTAAATTCATTTGGAAATTCTGCATCGAAACTGCAATGGTCTCTGCTGTGAAGAGCCAACGAAACTTTGGTCCACTGAGGACGAATTCGGTCCTGTGGCTGAAGTTTGCAACTTTGCAACTTTGTCTCTGAAATATTGCCGCCGTCTTTGCAGAGTTGTGGCGGTCGCGTGGCCAACATAGCAACGTCTGTGGGACTCACCACACCTTACTGGACTTGTAAACGCAAACATTATGTTGGTCATCTGTTCTAGCTCCACTGAGCGATGTGCTTCTGTAGGTGCCGCAAAGAGTGATCTTTATGGCTTTATTTATTTTCTTTATCTTCTTTGAAGACCTTTGCGATGCTATTTGATGGTGACATTACAATCGTTTATCGTCGGTCTTTGCAACTAGCAACTATTTGGATATAAATATTTTACTAATTTTTCTGCGCATGAGCTGTTTAGCTATGCTTTTTCCATAGAAAGTATTACTTAAGAGTTTAGGAATGTTTTAACATTTGCTGGTGTACCATGAAGTTGATTGTCTTGCACCTGTGCAATTATATTTAAAAAAGGAAAGATTTTTCCTTGCTATCCGCGTGATGAAACCCAGAACAGAATGTTCACGAAAACAGGAAATGATTTTGAAGTTCTTGATCATTTCCAGTGGCGATGCATGTGATTGGTACACTTAACGCGAAATATGGACGTATAGTATCCAGGAAAGACTTTCCCAAGTGCGGCAATGTCACTTTTAACAAAAACGATTTTGAAGTTCTTGATCATTTCCAATGGCGATGAACATATTATTAGTACACTTAACAAGAAATATGGACGTATAGTATCCAGGAAAGACTCTTTCCCAAGTGCGGCAATATCAGTTTTAACAAAAAAGACAGTGGAAGGATATGCTATAGCCCCACCATCAATCTATGTGGCGGAAGAACTAATAACCTTCACGGTGAAATTCTGTACAATAGTCTGATGACACGCAAAACGTATAAATCTCGTTATAGTCTAGTGGAACTAGAACTCCATTGAAAAATCGCATATAGAAGCACTACAGAAGGGCAATTTTCCTCGAAAATATTGGTTATTTGAATAATTCCGATCAAGATCACGTTATTACATTTTTAAAAGCCCGGCCTCTTCTCTAAGGCTGAAAAGACCCGTGGAAAAAAAAAAAGAAAGACCTTTTCTCTGCCCTCGGTCTCAATCTCTTTGTAACAAGTTCGTGAAGGAAAGGAAGGAGCTTTTCGAGGAAAAGAAATTCCGGAGGGATCCCTGGGTACAAAAGCCCCTGGCACAGAAATCCGGCTTCGACGTCGTGTTTACGTAATCGGTTTCTGTCAGCGCCTCCGAAATACTGTTCGGGGGGAAAAGAAATTTATTGATTTCGGATTATTTACTGTTATGTTTTCTTTTTCGTGAAAATCGTCTTTCTTTTTTCCCTTCCTCTTTCTCTCTTTCTCTCTGTCTGTCTGTCTAACAATACACATTTGTTTATCTCTCGTCATTAACTAACAAAACCCCGTAAGGAGTGTAGGCATTACTTAAGGTTCTTTGTAACGTGCCTTCGGCGCCTGGCTGCAACCCCTTTCGTTCCTTTTACAGCACCTCCTTTCATATTCTCTTTCTTCCCTCTTACTTTCCACCCTCTCCTAACAACTGATTCATAATGCAACTGCGAGGTTTTCATCCTGTTACACCTTTCAAACCTATTACTGTCAATTTCCGTTTCAGCGCTGAATGACCTCATTGGTCCCAGTGCTTGGCCTTTGGCCTAAATTCTATATTCAATTCAATAACTGACAAAAGAATTTGAGAACCAATTTTCCTTTTTTAAATTTAGGCATCATACGTTTCTTGCCCAGTCACTAACACCAAAGTTACAGATTTAATTGTCTTCGATAACTTTTTTTTTTTTGTAACGCCAGCTTGATAAATTTCAATAAGTCAGTACTCACTGCAGATAGCTAATTACCACAAATCAATACCAAACTAATTTAAGATTTTTTAGTGTACATTATCTAAAGTATGAATGACACAGTGGACAGCACTTTGCTTTTCACTAAAGCCACCCGTCTCTTTAAATACTAGTAAGGTACTTCTTCCACAAAAAGTATTTCTTAAGTTGACTAAGTACCTTCAAGTTATCAGACTATAGCAATATAACTTGACACTGAAAATGGTACGGTTATAGAATATGACTAAATCATTAAAAACAAGTGTCACGATTGTCACTAGTTAATATTCTTTTAAATTTTTCATGCTGTTAATTGGTAACATTATGATCAAGTACCATTATGAACCTGCAAAAATATGGAACGGATTGTTTCTGTAATCTAGCGTCGCAAAGATTAGGGTCCTCAACACAGGTAGAAATGAAAGTCGATACAGAAGTACGCACATACACACACACACGCACACACACACACACACATATATATATATATATATATATATATATATATATATATATATATATATAATGTAAATAAGTGAGCTACAATTATTGATCATCACAGCATTAATAAAAATTATTTTTGAATATAATTATGCTAGTGTATTAATCCGTCTTTGTACCAAACAAACAAACGCCAGTCACTGTATCGCAGTCAAGGAATATAATCATAATCACTCAACCTGATAGAAACGTCCAATTCATTTCGCCACTTTCGAGGAAGAAAGAATTGTCGCATAGTTTGTCATTCTCTGTTATGAGGCTTCGGGAGTAATTTTCAGATCTTGATTACATGTTAAAAAGACGAACTTTAGGAGGAAATAGAGTCATTCGCCGTAAAATTATGACAAGAATTGTGCATAAAACAACCTGACTTGATTATTCAGATTTATGTGACGAAAACGATAAATCTTTGAAATAGTACGAGAAACTGTTTGTTGCAAAATGTTATGTTTCTCCGGAACAGAAAACAAATTATGACTAACAAGACACCAACAACAGTAATAAACAAGTAACAAATGCGCCGAAGTTTCTTCGGCGCAATCGAGTTTTCTGTACAGCGTATAATGCTGCATAAAACTCTCAGCCACGGCCCATGAAACTCTCAGCAGCTGGCCCATACTCTAAACAGTAAAAAAATGCTCCGGAAGTTTCTTCGGAGCAATCGAGTTTTCTTTACAGCGTATAATGCTGTATGAGACTCTCAGCCACAGCCCATGAAACTCTCAGCCGCAGCCCAACGCCAGACGCACGATCATGACTAACTTTAGCCTTAAATAAAATAAACAGTACCGAGGCTAGAGGGCTGCAATTTGGTATGTTTGATAATTGGAGGGTGGATGATCAACATACCAATTTGCAGCCCTCTAACCTTAGTAGTTATTAAGATCTGAGGGCGGACAGAATAATGTGGACGGACAGACAAAGCCATCTCAGTAGTTTTCTTTTACAGAAAACTAAAAACGAAATTATTGCTAAAAAAAACTCTTACGAACCTCCCCAGAAAACAGAAATATCGACCAGTACCCTTCCTTCCTCCCACCCTCCCAGCCATCGGGGAACAGGCTCTCATAAACTTGCCGAGGATTTATGCCCGGAGCCTTCCTGAGCACCAACTGGGATTCCGAATAGCCTCGATGGTCGGTGATTTGCGGCCGGAGGTGGGTTTGTCTATTGGGACTTTAGGCGGATATACATAAGCGGGATTTATGGTATTGGTCGTCAATACTGAATTCGATACTCGACGAGTCTGTTCAGCCGAATGCATCGCGTGTTCAGCAGGTTACTAGATGCAGGGATGAAGCGGTGGCTGGATGCAGTCGAGTGGGAGCTGTTAGGTGTTCGTGGGACGATGCTGAGTCATTTGGGTTTTAGTTTTACTGATTCTGTGTTTATGTATGTATGTATGTGTGTATTTTGACTAGTATTATTTCTGATCAGATTTTGAAATCTCTCTCTCTCTCTTCAAAATTTGAAAAATTGCTAAAGTGACTGTACTTAGATTCCCCCCCTTCTCACCTCTCTCTCAAAAACTAAGAAAATGCAAACATGACTATATTTAGATTTTAAATTCCGCCCCCTCTCTCTCTCTCTCAAAAGCTAAAAAAAAACACAAACATGACTATACTTAGATTTTACATTCCACTCCCCACCACTCTCTCTCTCAAAAGTGCAAGCATAACTATTCTTAAATTATATACAGTCTCTCTCTCTCTCTCTCTCTCTCTCTCTCTCTCCCATGCACATACACACGCGCGCACACACACGCATACGAACATAATTGACTCTAATTTTAGATTCGTGCAATTACTTTTCATGTCTCTAATTTTGAATTAATGCCATTATATTTCGCACTCTCTCATACAGGCACTTTGGCTGCGATCATTAATGTCTCATATATTTAAAGCTATCCTGATATTCAGGGCAAAATTATGAAATCAAATGAATTCTGTATTTTTACTTTATAAATTTACTACCTCCTTTCTCTCTGCTACTCCAAATTTCATTTTCTGAGAATTATTTACATTCCGTAGCATTGTTTATTTTATATATATCTATTATTTCTATCTAAGGTAGTCGGTGGATCAGATTTATAAATGATTTTATAATCGAAATAAAACTATTGTTTTCTGCTTACAAAATTATATTTACCTCTCGTTTTATTTTATTTACATATTCGTATGATACAAGTTAGCTTTTATACAATGCGTTACGGGTTCCTTCAGTGACCGTATGGATAGCGTCTGTGACCATCTGGATAGCATCTGTGACCTGGATATCATGGATAGCATCTGTGACCATCTGGATAGCATCTGTGCTTGGATATCATGGATAGCATCTGTGACCATCTGGATAGCATCTGTGGCCATCTGGATAGCATCTGTGACCTGGATATCATGGGTATCATCATGGATAACACAGATAGCATCACTGATAATACCATTGGCATCGAAAATATTATGGATAGCATCGAGTATATCTTACAGATGGCATCAGTATCCAAAGAGATATCATCAGTGGCCCCAGGGATAGCACAAATAACTATCAGGATCGAATCAGTGGCCGTATCCGTAACCGTGGCCATAATTGGTGTGCAGTCTATTGGCCACAAAAGAGTGGCCATGATACGGATGGCTGGCCACTCCCAATCCGTAAGTTGGGGGAGGGAAGACGAAGGAGTGCGAAATGGTATGGCCATGTCCGACGATGGGGCCGTGTCCGAAACCGTGGCCATGTCCGAAACCGTGGCCATGTCCGAAGCCGTGTCCATGTCCGAAACCGTGACCATGTCCGAAACCGTGACCATGTCCGAATCCGTGTCCATGTCCGAATCCATGGCCATGTCCGAATCCGTGGCCGTGTCCAAAACCGGGTTCAGGATCAGCACTGCGTTTGCCAATGTAATGGCCGTAGCCGAGTCCGCCGTGTCCAAAACCATGGCCGTAACCGTGGCCTATTCCATGGCCACCGAACCCGAAGCCACCGTGTCCGAAGCCGCCGTGTCCGAAGCCGCCGTATCCGAAGCCGCCGTGTCCGAAGCCGCCGTGTCCGAAACCTAGCCCATGGCCTAAACCGAAGCCGATTCCGTGGCCACCGTAACCTCCGTGGATTGTGGTAACGGAGTAACCTGGATCAGCTGAGCGCTTCTGCTCTGCAGCCGCGTAGGCTACCAGCAGCACCACGAACTGAAGAAAATAAAGAAAAGTAATTATGGTAAGTAAAATAAAACTAAATAAAAATAAAGATCATAAGAAAATCCCTATTTTTTTATTCTTCCGTATCTAATTGATAATATTTTATTATTCGATATATATATATATATATACACACATACACACATATATATATATATATATATATATATATATATATATATATATATATATATACATATATATATATATATATATATATATATATATATATATATATATATATATATATATATATATATATATATATATAACCACGTAAACGATTAATGATTCTCAAAGCTAATTGATGATCTTACGAGAGTTCAAAGCTGTTCTACGTAACACAGAGTGTCGTGTTTCAGCGTAAACATGTACAAGGAATAGTGCTATAGTGTATGCTGAATACGTGCATTAATACATAGATATATACTTCTGACTCACAACGGGATCGGACCCAGGTCTTGGTTCGATCCCGATGTGAATCAGAAATTATTGTCTGTTCCGCACGTAAATATATAATATATATATATATATATATATATATATATATATATATATATATATATATATATATATATATATATATATATATATATATATATATATATATATATATATATATAGATATATATATATATATCAATCATCAACGAGTCATAATTACCAAAAACTTCATGATGTTTCAGTTATGGTTCCTGCTCAGTTGCTCGGCGGAGGGCCTAGGCGGTTATGACACTGTGACAGAGATGCACTCCTTATATATAAAGATCCGGACCCCAAGCAACCTTTGGCGTGGGGGTTAGGGGGGGGGTTATTGGGCGTTTTCCAACCCATCCTCCCTCCCCCCAGCTTTCATTCACCCTCATTCATTCACATCACCTTCGGTCAAATAAAAAAAAGGAAAAGAAATGGACTCTACTTAAGAGAAGTCCAGAATGACTTTACAGAGGAACCGAGCGTAAATTCCACGCATCCCTCGTCTCGTGGAATCTCTGGGTTGTGGGGTGAAGGAAAGACTGGGGAAAGTGATTTGTTATGTCACTGACTCGAGACATTCTTAAAATAGCGAGGAGAGAATTTCACTCTCAACGGTCTCTTGAAAATCATAAATTTTTAGCTTTAGATTGAAGCTAGACCTATGCTGTTTAAGATGCACTGTTTGTAACTGCAAGGAGACGTTTTTACTTATATGAGGGTTTTAGAGAATCATAAATTTTTAGCTTTAGATTGAAGCTAAACCTATGCTATTTGAGATGCACTGTTTGTAACTGCAAGGAGACGCTTTTACTTATATGAGGGTTTTAGAGAATCATAAATTTTTAACTTTAGATTGAAGCTAGACTTATACTATTTAAGATGCACTGTTATAACTGCAAGGAGACGCTTTTACAAATGAGGGTTTTAGAAAATCATAAGATGTTAGGCCTAAGCTATGTAAGCAGAATTCTATAGCCAAATCTAAGGAGAAGTAGCAGTTATCCCTTTAAGTAACGTTCTGATAAACATATTCACGCAATTTACTTTTGATGGTTTTTGAAAAAAATGAATTATGATCTTTGTACTAATGCTACGCCTGTGCTACGTAAGCTGCGTTGTTCCAACCAGATCTACCATTTTAAGTCACGTTATCATATACAACTTCACTAAATGGGAAATATTAAGAGCATTGCAAAGCTAACAACAGTTGCCGCTACTGTCAGGAGAGAGAGAGAGAGAGAGAGAGAGAGAGAGAGAGAGAGAGAGAGAGAGAGAGAGAGAGAGAGAAGAGTGCCCTAGGACCTGTATTGAAAGCAAGGCGTCAAAAGAAACGACAAGCGCTTATTGGCGCTTGAACGCTTCAAAAATAATATCCGCGAGATAATGTCAGGGTGCACGAGCGTAAAGGAGAACTTAGACAGCAACTGTAACTTTATGATCGTTCACTTTCTGTATATATAACCTCTTTAAGAATTGTTTTTTAACTAGAATTTACACCATTTGAGATATATTTACACATGTACGTTTGTTTTGACGTGTTTATGCCTGTTTTTTTTAGTTAATTAGTTGATAATGGTAAAATTCTCGGGATAATGTCAGGGTGTACGAACGTAAAGAATTTGGAAAGGAAAGGTAAGTTTACGATCGTATAATTCCTGCGTATACACTCAAATAATATTGAAGAATCCCTCTTTTTCCCGTACATTTCATACCATACAATAAGTATTCGCAATAAGTATTCGCTCATATTTATTTATTTTTCGACGTTTATGCCTCCATGTTTATTTAACGATAATATTCACGAGATAATGTCAGGGTGCACGAGCGTAAAGGAGAACTTGGAAAGCAATGGTAGCTTTGCGGTCGTACAATTTCTGTATAGAGAGTCTTTTAAGTAAAGAATTCTTCTTTTTCAGGTATAATTTACACAATATTATTATTATCTCATTAGATGAAACCTATTCACATGGAACAAGCGCACAGATGCCACTGACTTGAAATTCAATTCCAAAGAATGTTGGTTTCAGTTTCTCACCGCAGCAGACGCCACACTGCAGCAGTAACTGATCATGATACAGAGCCAGTGCTTTTTCTTCGCCCTGGGGGAGACGCGAACCCGTGACATGTGCGCTGCTTGTCACGACGCTAGCCACCATACCAGCGGATGGTTATTCTCTCTAGTGCATTTGTTTTACGTGTTTATGCCTGCGTGTTCATTTACAGTTTCATGAAAACATCACAGCTATTAGCGATGCTATTTCAAAAGTGATGACGGTGTTGGTTTTGTTGTCATACGCATTATGGAAGAATGACTTTCTTTAAAATGAATGTTTGTTATTCGTTGGCGTAATGTCTAACTCGGGGTGACTTAGTTAAAAAAATATTTTGTTTTTGTTTTTTTACGTTCAAAAATTTTACTCTTATTATAGTTTTATTATGAGGGAATTTGAAACTTCCGTGTCATCTATAAATCCTCAACGAATCTCTAAAAATATCAGCGTAAAAAGAGCTTCAAATATTACTCTTCACAGACAAGCAGATGACTGACATGAAATCTGGACTAAAATGGAAACAAATAACAAGTAAAAAATGCGCCGAAGTTTCTTGTGCGCAATCGAGTTTTCTGTACAGAGTATAATGCTGTATGAGCCGCGGCCCATGAAACTTTCAGCCACGGCCCGGTGGTGGCCTGTCCTGTGGAGTTACCAGACGCACGATCATGGCTAAATTTAACCTTAAACAAAATAAAAACTAACGAGGTTAGGGGGCTACAATTTGGTATGTTTGATGATTGGAGGGTGGATGATCAACATAACAATTTGCAGCCCCTCTAGCCTCAGTAGTTTTTAAGATCTGAGAACGGACGGAAAAAGTGTGGACGAATAGACAAAGTTATTTCAATTGTTTTCTTTTACAGAAAACTAATAAAAAACTAAGGCGAGTCTTGGAATTTCAGTATAAATCATTAATCGAACTGACATTCTAAGATTTGATAAAACTGGTATTTGTCTCTATGATGAAACGCAATGTTTTCATTTTTTCTTTTGAAAGGAACAACGATTACAATGGAGAATAAATAAATATTCTTTTTCTTTTTCTTGAGATCTGCCCTTTCTTTCTCCATCTTCTACTGCATTATCAATGTCTTTTCCCTCTAATACATACATACATACATATTATTAATATTATATATATATATATATATATATATATTATTATATTATATATATAAATATATATATATATATAATAAATAAATATATATATATATATATATAATAAATATATATATATATACATACATATATATATATATATATATATATATATATATATATATATATATATATATATGTATGTACATATAGAATAATAGGTTCATGGTCAACAAGCGTTCTGGATTTACCTTGAAAATGCAAAAGTAACTTTGGCAATAATGCTAGAAAATTAGTTTAGAAAAGAGCCTCGGAGACAATCACAGACGAGCCTAAGATATATCAAAGCACACTGGTAAATAATTTAAAATATCCTGGTCCTTACTGATACTGAAAGAGTTTTCGGAATAATATATTATTGCTGAAATCCAGTTAAATAATTTAAGCCTAGTTCCTTTACTACGAAGAAGACAGAACGAGAAATGGATACTTAGATAGACAGGAAGATGGACGAATAGATAGCTTGATAGACAGGTAGTTCAGTTCAGTTCGACTCTACTTCGCATCAAGATACACAGGTAATGGGTACGGTAGACAGATAGATAAGTAGATAGGCAGATAGGTACAGACATACACACACACACATATATATATATGTATATATATATATATATATAAATATAGAAGATACATATAGGGTATATATATGTGTGTATATATGATATATATATATATATATATATATATATATATATATATATATATATATATATATATAATATAATATAGATTGATAATGCAGTAGAAGACAGAGAAAGAGACAAAGAGAGAGAGAGAGAGAGAGAGAGAGAGAGAGAGAGAGAGAGAGAGAGAGAGAGAGAGAGAGAGAGAGAGAGAGTACTGCAAATGAAATCGTTCTCGAACCCTCAGGCGTAGAAAAAAAAGCTGCCTCTAAAAATGAATGAAATTAAACTAATCGAGAAGCAGAGCCAAGATGCCAGAGTCGACCATGGGTCCCACCACCCCACCCCACAACCCCAAAAAAAAAATATTCAGAAAATGAAATATGACAAAACTTCAAGAGACATATCACGACCTTAGACGCACTTAGCCACACGGAGTAGCGATTCTCAATTAAGATAAGGAGGCTAAACGTTAGCAACAGAGGAGCGAGAGAGAGAGAGAGAGAGAGAGAGAGAGAGAGAGAGAGAGAGAGAGAGAGAGAGAGAGAGGCCTGGATGCTTAGCAACGGCATATCTGCTTATCATCTCTCGCGGGAGCCTTGATATGTCAGTCAAGACAGGGAGTTATGACCTCCACTTTGAACTTCTTGCACGGCATCTAATTATTTTTTGCATGGAGATATAAGATTCTATTAGCCGACGACGCATTAAAGCATACGCTAGAGATGAATACACATACACGTCACACACATACACACACACACATACATATATACATATACATATATATAGTATATATAAATATAAAATAAATATATATATATATATATATATATATATATATATATATATATATATATATATATATATAATATTTAAACTAACGTTTATGATCTGTATTTAGAGACTTTAGATTTTGCCCAAAGAAGTAACTCCATTGATTAACACCTTCTGCAGGGAAAGAAAAATGAAAGAAGTATAGTTGATATACAGTACATAGTAACCTGATATGAATATATATATATATATATATATATATATGTATGTATATATATATATATAGTATATATATATATATATATATATATATATATATATATATATATAAAACACAGTCACCAAGTAAAGCTGAAGCAAAAAACCGCCATAACGCTCGGCCTTTCCTAAATAACAGATGATCTCAGGTTACGTTTTTGCGTTACCTCGGATCACCGAATGGACGCACCGCTGAACACGAATCGACAGGTGATATGAATTGCAATGTCAGCTGCTTTCAGGCTGATTGCGTCGTCTGCCAAATGTCAGGTTTCATCACACGGAATATTATCCGTAATCAGCCATGCTGGACTACGCAAAATTCAAGAGATTAGTGAAACTGGTAGGTTCTTATTCAGAGCTTTATTCTAATAAGTAAAGTATACAAAAATATACATAGACTAGAAAATATGTCGATGATTGAGCATGAATTGGAATGCATGAGAGTATTCGCAATATACAGAATAACAACTGTTTTTGTTAAACAAAATCCGCGGAATTTAGTTTTTTGAGTTTTGTTCAAATATGTAAAGTATAAAAAGTATACGAAGAATCACAGGTATGTCGATATTCGAACATGAATTGCAATACACGCAAGCATGCATATTACATAGAAAGATCGCTATTTTTCTTTTTGACTCCATAGTTTGGCCTACATTGTAACCAGATATGAATATATTTCTATTATTATCGGAATGTCAACTCACTTGTGTCTGAAGTAAAATTGAAAGGAAACCTAAGAATTGTGAGTGGATATTCTAAATGGCTACTCAGCTCAATGACAAAATTCTATTCTTGAGTGAAGAAGCTAAATGACAAAATTCTAGTCTTTAGTGAAGAAGCTAAATGACAAATTTCAAGTTTTTTAGTGAAGAGGCTAAATGACAAAATCCTAGTCTTTAGTGAAGAAGCCAAATGACAAAATTCTAGTCTTTAGTGAAGAAGCCAAATGACAAAATTCTAGTCTTTAGTGAAGAAGCTAAATGACAAATTTCAAGTCTTTTAGTGAAGAGGCTCAGTGACAAAATTCTAGTCTTTACTGAAGAAGCCAAATGACAAAATTCTAGTCTTTAGTAAAGAAGCTAAATGACAAAATTCTAGTCTTTAGTGAAGAAACTAAATGACAAATTTCAAGTCTTAGTGAAGAAGCTAAATGACAAAATTCTAGTTAGTAAAGAAGCTAAGTGACAAAATTCCAGTCTTTAGTGAAAAAGCTACATGACAAACTTTAGTGAAGAAGCTAGATGACAAAATTCTAGTCTTTAGTGAAGAAGCTAAATGACAAAATTCTAGTCTTTAGTGAAGAGGCTAAATGACGAAACTCTAGTCTTGAGTGAAGAAGCTGAAGGATAAATTTTAAAGTGAATCGAAGGCTTATGGAAATTTACTATAAGGTGGACAGTTACCACACAATTAAGATGAAAGTCTCAGAATAACTAAATATATACTGGTAAGATGATCTGTAGGTTAGGATGAAGGGTATAAGCCAATAGCTGACTTGGAAGTTATTCACGGAAGTTTATGCTGCAAGATTGAAGTTTAAGACAATTTTGGAAGTTTCTCCCAACTTCATATTGAGAAGCTATTCTAAAGATTATGAATTCAGACTCACTCTACAGTATATGATACTGGGATGTTTCACTGTAGTACGGAAGTGAATTAAAAATGAAGTAATGAAGTTAATTAAAGATTTTGAAGTTGCTCTGTAGATTATGACGAAGGTTAGCAGTTAATTACATATTAAGACTTTCCCCTGAAGTCATTTATAGAGTGAATAACGATTCTGAATATTATAACGGAAAGTGTAAGTTAATAATGAAATATGAAGTTGTGTAAGTTAACTATGAAATATGAGGTTAATTTATAGTAAACAGTAGGGCACCTAAAGAATGGATGAAGTTATCTATACAATTTCCTCTATATAGTTTCGGGCGCAGGAGTAAAGATAGACTACTGAGTCTTTTAAAAAGAGACAAACTTAACAGTTTAGAAATACAGAAGAAGGGAAAGAATTCCAGTGTCTAGGTTCCTGTCTGTAGGATTCAAAGAGTACGCATACCTATGGTAAGGATTCAGAAATTATATAGGTTTATATAAAATTGGGGGGGGGATATGAAATCAATAAATGCTGGGAAAATAATGAAGTCGTGAGTAAATGGGCTGAAAAGAAGAGGTGAAAAATGATTTGTATTTCAATACGAAAATATGAACATGATCTTGAGTAATAGTTTGAAGTCACAAATTAATTTCTTCGTGTAATTTTTTATTGGGTTAACCAGAAAATGTGTTTCACACACATCAACTCGATAACTATTTTATCATCAGTTTATAATTTTTAACATCGATATATATATATATATATATATATATATATATATATATATATATATATATGTAATATATATATATATATATATATATATATATATATATATGTAAATATATATATATATATATATATATATATATATATATATATATATATATATATATATATATATATATATATATCTGTGTGTGTTTGTGTTGCCAGTGTTTTAAGCTATCTTTGCTTTTTGCTTCTAAATCTTTTTTTGTTTTTACAAGGTTATGAATAGTCTAAAAAGTTATTTTTCTGCTGCAGCATAAATATTTATTTTAGTACTTATAACCTTTATACATATTGATACTTAGGAAGGATTTCTTATTGCTTAAAATTATCGGCCGTATCCGTAACCGTGTCCGTGGCTGTGACCGTAGATTGGATAATGGACGACCTCGTAAATAGGATAACTGACGCTGTATTCGACGGTGTGTCCGTGACCGCCGTGGCCATGCCCGTGCCCGTGTCCGTGACCGAATCCGCCTCCGAATCCCCGAATCCGTGTCCGAATCCACCGAATCCGTGACCGAAGCCGTGGCCGCCATGTAAGTAACCGGGTTCGGGATCTGCCTTGGCTTCAGGCTCAGCTTCAGGTTGAGCCTCGCGTTTTCCGATGTAGTGGCCGCCGTGTCCTCCGCCATGTCCCAAGGCCGAATCCGAAGCCGTGTCCGAAACCACCGAAACCACGTGTCCGAAGCCAAACCGTGTCTCGAAAACCTCCGTGTCCGAAGCCACCGTAACGGCCGAAGCCGAGTCCACGACCTCCGAATCCGTGCCCAAAGCCTCCGAAGCCTCCGAATCTGTGTCCAGGATCGGCTGAACGCTTCTGCTGCTCTGCGGCCACAAGGGCTGCCAACAGGACCACGACCTTTGAGGAGATCAAACATGTATGAAAATCTCTTAAATATTATTATGGGAATAATGACCTATATGATGATTGATGGGCTCATTAAACAGGACTTTGAGTATCTAATCTTTCTTTACTTTAGCAGACTCTGTTGACTCAAATGTCAAACAGTTCTCTGAGGAGAAGAAAAATATATAAAAAACTCATAACTATTTATGAGCAATGACTTACTTCATGATTAATGGGGACAATAAATAGGACTGTGAGTATCTAATGTTACTGTAGTTTAGAAGATTCTGTTAATCAAATGTCAAACAGAGTACTCTTCAGTAATTAGATATTTGTTTTAGAATTCAGAATTCATCAGTAATGTAACACTTATTTCCAGACGTAAAATGATGGTATGAATTATTAATATAAATCAACTTATCTTTTATGGATACCAGAGCAAATAATAAAATTATGTGCATAAAGCTTATGATATTGAATGCGAATTGATATACAGCAAAATATTTTCACGTCGATGTGATAAACTATTGAGATGAAAGCTATGGATCAGTTAAAGATATATATATATATATATATATATATATATATATATATATATATATATATATATATATATATATATATGCAGTATATACACACACAATAATAAAAGGAGGAAGACTTTAAACTACCAGCACCAAGCAACTCCAAATGAAATGCCATATAAACTGCTAAGAAACATTCCCTTACCAAAACTTTCATGGCTTCAGGAGGAGGCGATCTTGGCGTAGGTAGAGGAGGAGGCTGCAGCCGGATATGGTGACCTGAGGAGAGGTTTCCTCTTAATATAAGCGGCTCGCGAGCCTGGAAGGGGAGTGGGGGGGGGTGAACCACCCTCCGAGCCAGTCGTGAGGGAGTTTCTAGACACCGTTTTTTTTTTTTTTTACAGGTCATTCTGTAGGACGCAAATGAAGTGAATGAATGGAACGCAGTGATTTAGAGGGTAAATAATGGCGTGAATGACTGACATTACCCCGAGGGTTGACACGGTGTCTTGTCTTTTCCAGCAGCCACTCGTTGCAAGGTGATTTTTTTTTTTTTTTGCAAAGCTTGACATACGGGCGGATGGAGGGAAGCGTGAACGAATATTATCTCTTGCAGAAAATCATAGAGAGAGAGAGAGAGAGAGAGAGAGAGAGAGAGAGAGAGAGAGAGAGAGAGAGAGAGAGAGAGAGAGAGAGAGAGAGAGGCTGAAATACTTGGTAAGTTACTGGGAAAGAAAATTATAATGATCTCTGTTCTACTCAAGCGCCGTGCTTGCCAATATTCTGAAGGCTGATTTGTACCTTTTTGAAGTTGCTATGAACTATATTCCCTTCTTACTAAGGAAAGAAGAGTAATACATAAACGTACATACAGAAAATCATACAGAGAGAGAGAGAGAGAGAGAGAGAGAGAGAGAGAGAGAGAGAGAGAGAGAGAGAGGCTGAAATAAACGGTACCTTACAGTGAAAGAAAATGACAGTAATCTCTCCTCTGGTCAAACGCTTTGCTCGCTAGTATTTTGAAGGCTGATTTGTACCTAGTTTGAAGTCTGAGAAAAGAAGATTGATGCATAAACTTACATAAAAAATTCCTCATTTTTAACATCACCATCATCATCATTATGATTATTTTTATTATCAACAGCAGTTAATTCATAACTGCGAAATAAATGGGCAAGGTAAAAACATATTCAGTATCCCAGAATTCTTTGGGTAATTCTAAGAAATATCAAAACATGCTTTATCATAAACAGCAATAAATTCATAACTGGGAAATAAATGTACACAAGGAAAACATATTCAAATTCCAGATTTCTTTTGGGTAGCTCTAAGAAATATCAAAATACGCTTTATTATCAAAAGCAACAGATTCATAGCTGTGAAAGAAATGGCCAAGGTGAAAATATATTCAGGATCCCATATTTCTTTGGGCAACTCTAAAACAAGTAAAAAATGCGCCGAAGTTTCTTCGGCGCAGTAGAGTTTTCTGTACAACGTATAATGCTGTATTAAACTATCATCTACGACCTAGCAACGCTCAGTTACTCCCCAGATGAGGTGGATTGAGGATGCGTCACACGCCTCCGGAAAGCGCTGCCAGACGCACGAAACCATAACTTAAATCAAATAAAAACTACTGAGGCTAGAGGGCTGCAATTTGGTATCTTTGATGCTTGGAGGGTGGATGATCAACATACCAATTTGCAGCCCTCTAGCCTCAGTAGTTTTTAAGATATGAGGGCGGACAGAAAAGTGCAGACGGACAGACAAAGCCGTCATAATAGTTTTCTTTTTACAGAAAACTAAAATATCAAAATCGGATGTAAGATAGTGAGGAATAGAAGCTTTCCTACCTAACTGACATTTCACACTGAACTGCGTCCATTGCATCTTGGGGCTTGAAATCCCTAGGTGACGTGTGTCAAGAGTGGGGAGACGGCAGGACAGGTATGGACTAGACCAGGTTGAAATGTCTGACCTTAAGGGTTCCGTTTGAAGGATATTGCGAAAATCAGAAAAGTCTTCTTGTCAATTTTTTTTTGTTAATTTGGTAAATATTATAAATATTTCCGAAAGAACTGATGAATTGGAGATTTTTTGATGGGGAAAAAGTGGAGATATTTATTTTTATATTTTTGAGATTTTTTTTGATGGGGAAAAAGTGGAGATATTTATTTTTGATATTTTTTATATTTTTTTTTGATGGGGGAAAAAGTGGAGATATTCATTGTTGAAAACTATGTTGCCAGGCAAGATGACAATCTTATTATTTTCACAGGAACGTTACATGACAAGTATGAAAGCAATGGGAACTCATCTTATAGGAAAGGAGAATTTGAATGCATCAAATGTTAGCTCATATATATTAAAAATATAATAATAATAATAATAATAAATAATAATAATAATAATAATAATAATAATAATAATAATAATAATAATAATAATAAATGGTTTATTTCGCATCAAATACACTACAGTGAATTTCATACATAAAGCTAAAATATAAAGATACTAAAATCACACTGACATAAATAAGAATATATGCAAAATCCAAAAATAAAGTTATTTCATTATATGTATACACACACACACACACACACACACACATATATATATACGTACACATATATTTATATATATATATATATATATATATATATATATATATATATATATATATATATATATATATATATATATATATATATATATATATATATATATATATATATATATATATATATATATATATATATATATTCTAAGTAAGAAAGCCAAAAGTGCAAATCCAGGTCGAAGAAGAGTAATTCAGGCACGATCCATTGACTCCCATTATGTCTGTTTATCATAACAAGGAAGTAAGTACTTGGCTGTTAGTCGACTATAGCGAATTATAGCTAATTTGGATGGCAAAGGGGCATTGCCCTCAAATAAAATTATTCGCTGAAATCGAATATATATTTGTATGTTCGCTGAAATCGAATATATATTTGTATGTTCGCTGAAATCGAATATATATTTGTATGTTCGCTGAAATCAAATGTATATTT
>NC_089749.1:18775161-18780161 GCF_040412425.1 Macrobrachium rosenbergii | reverse complement strand
TTCCCTTGCCTTACTACTGATTTTGCAGATACTGCAAATGGGACCCCCTAGATACTCGTGGAAAGCACTGAAGAATCATTCTGAAACTTTCACGAGGCCAGTAGGTGGCATGTCTCAATTTCGAAAATGTTGCAGATACTGCAGTTTTCCATTTTAGGGCAGCAAAAAGATCAGGATTTGGATTAGGGATTTTTAATGGAGGAGTGGAGGTGGGGGCGGGGGAGGGATGCCCAGACCACAGGGAGGCTTACGAACCAGGAAAGATATTTTTTCGATTCAGTATTTTCCACTTACGACACTTCACCGCTTCAAGTCTTGATAGTGCAGAATATTGCATGTTACATAGAACTTGAATGAAGTGTCGAGACATCTCAGTCATTTTGCAGACCCAAGAATTATTTTTAAAACGATTTACATCTACTGTGAACGTTCTGTTGACTAGCAAGAGCTATGTACATCATAGCCCAACAAATGTCCGTAGATCACCAGAATTCGGGATCATCAGACGTCTATGGATTACCAAAATATCTTCTGGGACCACTAGGTGTCCATTGACCATCAGGTAAGCTATTAAGTGCCACTAGATTCCTAAGTATACCTTAGTTTTACCAGACCACTGAGCTGATTAACAGCTCTCCTAGGGCTGGCCCGAAGGATTAGGACTTATTTTACGTGGTTAAGAACCAATTGGTTACTTAGCAACGGGACCTACAGCTTATTGTGGAATCCGAACCATATTATAGCAAGAAATGAATTTCTATCACCAGAAATAAATTCCTCTAACTCTTCATCAGCCGGCCGCGGGAATTGAACTCCGGGCCATCGAATGACAGTCTGAAGCTCAACCGGTTCGGCCAACAAAGGGCTGCCACTAGATGCCAACGTACCGCCTTGAGAGTTACAGAGACCACCAGCAAAGCCATGAATAACTAGTTAAATATATATACACAGTATATATATATATATATATATATATATATATAAATATATATTATATATATATATATATATATACACTACACACTTTCGTAGTAAGTTTATGCAATTATTTCACGGATATCTTATAATTTAGAACTACTTTCCAAAGTCATTACAGATACACAATCTTGAATATTTGTCAGATGACATAAGGAATTACAAGAACAAACTCTTCAAATTATACATTTAAATTTAATTTCGATACATTTACAGTATATACACAGATTAAAACCTGTTACAAAAATACATTTAACTTTTTGTAATTCTTATGGTTTATCGGCCATATCCGTAACTGTGGCCATAAATGGGATAACTGACGGTGTATCCAACGGTGTGTCCGTGGCCGTGGCCGTGTCCGAATCCGTGTCCGAAACCGTGACCAAATCCATGTCCTAGACCATGGCCAAATCCGTGACCGAATCCGTGTCCGTGTCCATGTCCAAAACCGAATCCGTGTCCGAATCCGTGCCCATGTCCATGTCCGAAACCGAATCCGTGTCCGAATCCACCGAATCCGTGGCCATGTCCATAACCAGGCTCGGGATCTGCTTCAGGTTCAGCTTCACGTTTACCAATGTAGTGGCCACCGTGCCCGAAACCGTGGCCATGTCCTAAGAAGAGACCGTGGCCATGTCCCAGGCCGAAACCGCCGTGTCCGAAACCACCGTGTCCGAAACCACCGTGACCGAAACCTCCATGTCCAAAACCACCGTGGTGACGGACGTAGCTGTAGCCAATTCCGTGGCCGAAGCCGTGTCCAAGACCTCCGAATCCGTGGCCGAAGCCTCCAATTGCGTAGCCAGGATCGGCCGAACGCTTCTGCTCTGCAGCTGCGAACGCTGCCAACAGGACCACGAGCTAGAACGGAAACAAATTAGAAATGTAAATAACTAAGTAAAAAATGCGCCTAAGTTTCTTCGGCGCATTTGAGTTTTCTGTACAGCCGCTACAGCGTATAGTCAACGCCACCGAAAATAGATCTATCTTTCGGTGGTCTCGGTTTAATGCTGTATGAGCCGCGGCCCATGAAACTTTAACCACGGAACGGTGGTGGCCTATCCTATATCGTTGCCAGAAGCACGATTATGGCTAACTTTAACCTTACATAAAATAAAAACTACGGAGGTTAGAGGGCTGCAATTTGGTATGTTTGATGATTGGAGGGTGGATGATCAACATATCAATTTGCAGCCCTCTCGCCTAGTAGTTTTTAAGATCTGAGGGCGGACAGAAAAAAGTGCGGACGAACAGACAAAGCCGGCATAATATTTTCTTATCAGAAAACTAACACTGAATAAATAAATTGTGATTAAATAAAATTCTTCGCCACAAAATCTACAAAAGCAATTTGGAAACTATAGGCATATCGATTCCTAATTACCAGCTACCTTCACATAGATTAACAATCTTCTTTAAGTTCGATTCCTTCTGACAATATATGTTAAGTTGATATTAAGTATATTGATGTACTTGACATGTAAGGCACAACATTCTTACAAATTATCAGTCAAATATGACAATCATCAATCGGTGACGGCAACAAGAACTAATGCTGACAGGCTAACTCCATCCATATTATTACAAAAAGAATGTCTTACAGAATTAAGTTAGTTGAGAGAAAATTAGGTTTCTGTAGGGATATTGACAATAAGGCCTTGTGAATTACGACCCAAGTTTACATATCTATTGTGTAGTCAAACTGGTGGTAGAAATGCACAAATCTATATCCACTTACTAAAAAGATAAGCCTTTATAAATGGAATATTTAGTTGTATCTATGGAACAATATAAAGAAAGTAGTCGCCCCTTTTACTGATGTGTGAACTGGAACACTGATGAAAAAGATAAATAAAAGGGGAATTCGTGACCACACGAGGCTTTCTCATCCATCCATCAACACACACAAAGAAAATAAAAATAACACAGTCTTAACACCAAGTAGAATCTTGAGCCTGAATCGACCTCAGAAGCTTCTAGCACACAAAAACAATCTCCTGCGTTAGTGCCTTACCAAAACTTTCATGGTGTCAGGAGAACTCGATCTTGGAGCAGGTAGATGAGGAGGAGGGGACGGCAGCGCCGGATATGGTGACCTGAGAGAACATTCGTCAATATATATACACAAAAGGGCCAAGACTCCCCAAGAGGGGAGGAAACTCTTGACCCTCAACCTGTCTCTCTCCCCCTACAGCTTCTTCCCCTACGCCATATATCACAGGGGTCGTTCCGTGTGACGGCATAGTAATGGGATGACACTGCAGGTGTAATAAAAAAAAGTTCATGAATTATCGAACATCAATGGTGGACATCAGTGTCGGAGATCAAGGTGTCACTTTCGCATGAATGCGCTTCCGAAAACCAGGAAAGAAATGGCGTGTAATTACTTCCCTGGCCTTCATTTAATGTCTGATTCTCCAACTTAATTCATACTGCGAAAGATTACAGTTCAATCCCCCGGGTGAAAAACGTCTTGGAGCACGTTTCCTGAAAAATTTTATTGTGAATTATGTACTTGGTGGTTAGACGATTGTGGTGGTCGTAGTCGCGATGGATAAACTTGGGGCCAGTAGTGTTATCTATAAATACTTGGTGGAAACATGAAAGTTAATATACTCTGAGTTTTACATATATATATATATATATATATATATATATATATATATATATATATATATATATATATATATATATATATATATATATATTATATATCTTACACATATCTCATTTGAGTGTTTGGCGAAGGGAATCTTGCAGCAAATCTTTCGAGTTAAAAATCCTTATCACCTGCCCAGTTTGACCTCAGGAGACTCTGGTACCCATTCACAACTGGGTCGACTGGTTGGCTGTATATACCAGGAGTGAACTATGGATCGAAAAACATCAGGATGAAAAGAAGCATTTATTGGTATATATTCAAATGTTTGTTTGCAATAGTCAGCTATAAAATATACCATATGGGCTATACATATGTAAATAGCAAGCCGAAAGGTTCACCTTTATTATGCTATGAAAGATTAACCACACGTACAGAAAAATTTCCTAAACTAGGCCTCTTCATTTTAACGAATTTCAAGGTACATTGGAAAATCCTAAAAATGAAAAATCCAAGGCATTCATTTAGAATTCAGTGGTTCTCAATATTTTTTTGGTGATGGCACCCTAACTAATGTAATCATTATATACCGTGGCAACCCTTCTTCACTATCCCACCATATCGCATGAATTAACTTCTTATTTAATGAATAAAATTACTGGCCATGCTCAAACAAAAATCAGTTATCACTATATATATATATAATATATATATATATATATATATATATATATATATATATATATATATATATATATATATATATATATATATCCGGAGACCAAACTGTCTCTCTCCTCAGGCAAATAGTGAATCTATTTGCCTGCGGAGAGACAGTTTGGTCTCCGCAATATAACCTTATTTTCCACATTTTGGCTTAGTTCTATTGGCTCCTTATTTTGATATATATATATATATATTTATATATATATATATATATATATATATATATATATATATATATATACATTGTTAATATATTAGAATAACACTGATAATAATTATATGAAGAGTTCTGCAAGCTTTTTTTTTTTTTTTTTACAAATGTTCATTGAGATAGTGTAGCCAAGACAAAATTCATGACAATCTTGCGGCACCCCAGGGTGCCGCGGCACCCAGTTTGTGAATCACTGATTTAGATTGTTTAAATTTTTAAGAGTTGTTAATCAGAGCGAAGATTCACTGAAAATTAATGCGAATCATATTATTTCGCGTGACGGTCAGTTGTAAACGCTATCGTTTTCATTATCATCATTACAGCTAATTCTACTGCTAGTTATCATCATTCTAATTCTCATTACTACTACTACTACTACTAGTTTTGTCATTATTGAGCCTACCGAGTATAGGCATTAATTGTCAATTACGTTTTCACAATCCAGACTGCATTGTTACAATGACAAAATCATTATAATTATTCATAATA
>NC_089749.1:18755161-18760161 GCF_040412425.1 Macrobrachium rosenbergii | reverse complement strand
AAATAACGATATATGTAACTCTGTTAACGTGAAAAATAAATGTATATGTAACCCCATTAGTCTGAAAAATAACTATACATAACCCCATTAGTCTGAAAAATAACTCTATACATGACTCCATTAGTCTGAAAAATAACTCTATACGTAACCCCGTTAGTCTGAAAAATAACTCTATATGTAACTCCGTTAGTCTGAAAAATAACTCTATATGTAACCCCCTTACTCTGAAAAATATCTCGATATGTAACCTCGCTAGTCTGAAAAGTAACTCTATACGTAACCCTGTTAGTCTAAAAAATACCTCTATACGTAACTCCGTTAGTCTGAAAAATAACTCTATATGTAACTCCATTAGTCTGAAAAATAACTCTATATGTAACCCCCTTAGTCTGAAAAATTTCTCCATATGTAACTCCGCTAGTGTGAAAAATAACTCTATGTGTAACCCTGTTAGTCTGAAAAATAACTATATGTAACCCCGCTAGTCAGAAAAATGACTGTACTGTATATGTAACCCGCTAGTCTGAAATATAACTCTATATGTAACTCTGCTAGACTGTAAAATAACTCTATATGTAACCCTGCTAGTCTGAAAAATAACTATATGTAAACCCGCTAGTCTGAAAAATAACTCTATATGTAACTCCGCTAGTCTGAAAAATAACTATGTATGTAACCCCTTTAGTCTGAAAAATAGCTCTGTATGTAACCCCGTTAGTCTGAAAAATAAGTCTGTATGTAACCCCGTTAGTCTGAAAAATAACTCTGTATGTAGCCTAACCCTGTTAGTCTGAAAAATAACTCTCTATGTAACCCCGTTAGTCTGAAAACATTACAATTTAGGATTACATCGATAAGCTTATGCCAGTAGGAATGGTAACGTTATGTAATAAGTGACGGAGAGGTCGTCAAAATTCATCGATACATTAAAAAAATATTTACAAATAGAACGGCGGAATATATAAATAAAAAATGGAAAATGATTTGAATAAAGAAGAGAGGAATTTATAGAGGTAATTGGTCATTAAACTTATGAAGTCTTCATGCGAACGCCCTAAATTGCATTGTATTAATTATGACAAAATATCAAACAGAAACGAACTCGAATTTCTATTATATGTAGTGACTAAAAATTTTTTTATATACTACTGCACGATCATAAAAGAGTAGAACCTTCTTTGGGAACAACGCAATTCAGCATCTCTCTCTCTCTCTCTCTCTCTCTCTCTCTCTCTCTAGTAGTTTTTCCAATCGATACAGTTCAGATATCATTGCCAAACTGAATCATCCACTTTCACTTGAATGACACGTTGTCTGTCAGCAGGTTACGTGAAGGCGAGCGAATGCATTGCAACTTACGTACCGTACTGAATATTTTGCGTTGCAAGGAAACATGTCTCACGGCATTACCAAATAGTAAATAAAAAATCATGTATAAATAAATATATACATATTGTATATATAGAGTATATATATGTATATATATACTATATGTATGTATGCATATATAATTTATTATATATGTGTGTATGTATACAGATATATATTTTATATATATATATATATATATATATATATATATATATATATATATATATTACATATATAGGTTATTATATTAACCTATCTATCTATCTATATATGAATAGATAGACAGATAGATAGATAGAGAGATGCATAGAAAGATGGACACATACACACACACATATATACAGTATATACATACACACATACGAAACATATATATATATATATATATATATAGATATATATATATAATCATATATATACATATATATATATATATATATATATATATATATATATATATATATATATATGCATATGCATATCAAGTAGTCAGTTTATTGACGATACTGCCTCATAAAACAGTTCCTGATGACGTAACCGGAACCATTCAAACGGTCTTCATGGTGTCATCCCCCGCATCTTCACTTCCGATCCCTAAGCCAATTCCAGGACAACCCGTTGCATCAAATCACCCAGCTGCTCTATAATTGGTTATGGGACCTGAAGGCTTTCGAAAAGGAAGATTTGATATTATTATATGAGGTATGTTTGTGTTGATATTTGTTATGACATCGGAAACATTTCCCATAAGTATCAATATATACATATGTATATATATGTATATATATAAATACATATATATATATATATATGTATAATATATATGTATATATATATATATATATATATATATATTAAATTTAGGAATATTTTTTAGGTATTTTTATCATTACATTTGTTATGATAGCAGAAACATTTCCATATGTACATATAAAAAAAAAAAAATATATATATATATATATATATATATATATATATATATATAGATATATAGATATATACATACGTCTGTGTGTGTGTATTCGTATGTTTGTGTGTGTATGTACATACACATAGAATTATGATGTGAATTTCCAAAATTTAAAATCAATTTCAAAAATTTTACATAAAATTTGGCAGAAGCTCTGTCTCGCAAATATCTCTTATAGCTGTGAATACGTCATTTCCTGTATTTGGGTTTTATTCACCACGCAGCAATTAAAACAATTTCCGTTTCCGGGAAACTTCTCACTAAAACATTTGAGTAAAATTAAATAAAATTCCTAAAGATCAAAATGTAATTTTGATGATCAGCAATAGCAATTAGCCTAGGCGTAAACGCTCCAACTAATTTTAAGAGTGGAAGAAAAATTCCTTAATTTACATAAAATAAAATAACATTTAAAAATTCCGAAAGACCTTTTCCTGTAGAGGTAATTGGCAACTAAGTGATACTTCTCAATGTCAAAACATAATTGTTTTGTAATTTCCAAGTATACTGTATGTATATTCAGTGGTTCTTAACTAGGGGTGCGAAGCCGGTTCCTAAGGGGTGCGAGATGCCTATGAATAATTAAAGCAAAATATATTTTTATATACGCATGTTATTTTTTCTGCAAAAAATAAAAATAAAATAAGTAATAATAATAATAATAATAATAATAATAATAATAATAATAATAATAATAATAATAATAATAATAATAATAATAATAACAATAATGTGTGATAAAAATCCACAATTACATAGTAAATAATATTACTATGTAAAATATATTTTACATATTTTACATAGTAATATATTTACTAAATAATTGTGGATTTTTATTACACAGATTGTTTTTCATGACATTATGAATCTATTATATGTAAATAATAATAATTATTATTAATAATAATAATTATTATTATTATTATTATTATTATTATTATTATTATTATTATTATTATTATTATTATTATTATATTGGTAAAGCAGTGCTCTGAGATATAGATAAACCTACGCCTAAATTCCTAATGATTAAAAAATGTGGTTTTATTATTAATACACTTCATATCAACTTCGTATTTTAGCTTTTTTTCTTTACTTCAGCAACTCAGGGGGTGCGAGAACTGTGATAAAATTAAGATAACGAAAAATAACACCATCGTTTCCAGCCTTATGGTGAATGCAAACTTCTCCTTTGAATGCTTTGCTCTACGTGAATTAGAGCGATCCCAGGGTTATGATGATTTTAGCTTATACTGAACCTTGTGCATGTGAGTTTTATAATAATGGTTATCTGAGAAAATTTTCACTTCTTTATGCAACAAAATAGGGAAATAGAACATGTCTTACTTATAAATGTCCAGGGACACAAAGTTTTCAGATATATATATATATATATATATATATATATATATATATATATATATATATATATATATATATATATATATATATATATATATATATATATATATATATATATATATATATAAATATATATATATATATAGATATACATATATTTAATAATATGTATATATACATATATATATTATTTATATAAATGATATGTATATATATATATATATATATTTTTTTAGAGAGAGAGAGAGAGAGAGAGAGAGAGAGAGAGAGAGAGAGAGAGAGTGGAATATACAATATGATGTTTGCCGCCACGAATAACCTTGATTTACGTTTATCCTTGGGGTTCGCATCCAAAATATTGATGTATTTTATCGTTTTACTTGACAGTGTGAATCAGATGTGTGATTGTCAGTAATGATCTGTGAAATTATTTTATTTCCCTGTAATTTATGTCTCTCATTTTGTCGATTTCTCTTTATGAATGTATGCTTATCATAGACACGCACTTAAACACACACACACACACACATACATATACATATATATATGTATATATATGTATGTGTATAATATATATATATGTATACACATACTGTATATATATACATATACATATACATATATATAAATATGAAACATACATACAAAAGCACCACAATCACAAACAATTTTACGACCTTAAAATGTTGACAAGTTTAATCATACTTCATTACCTTAATTCTGAGAAATATTACGTATCATACTTTTGCGGACAGTATTACGGGATTCGTTTTTTACCACAAATTGTCCTCCACTTACTCAAGCAGAATCAGTTGCTAGGTTTTAATTTTGTGACAAATTATCATCTTTATTTTAAATTTCAGGCAGTTAGCAACTATTCAGCAATTTTATCTGTTGCTAAAGGATTTAATCTATCGTTATTATCATTCACATAGAAGTTATTATGATCACTATCCTTTTTCTAGGATGTATCTTCAACCATTTGTTTTTCACTAATCGGCAACTCAAGCCAAGCACGAGTTAAACAGGACAACCAGCCAGCTCAGCACCCAGCCTCCAGTCTCCTTGTCACTGTCAAGGTATGCGATTCGAATTCACGGCCAATGCTGTCTGCGGATTCGTAGGGAAGGGCGTGGCTCCGAAAGGAAATCAGGATAAAGAATATTTCTGACATTGCTCACGTCTATTTTTATATACCTTTATATAAAAGCAGGGACGCCTGAGTCTTTATCATCAGTCGACGCTAGCACCTCGTCGGGCTTAAACCTCCTCCCGGAAGATGAAAGTCTGGGTAAGG
>NC_089749.1:18740161-18750161 GCF_040412425.1 Macrobrachium rosenbergii | reverse complement strand
ATCCAGTCGCAAAGCTGAGAAAGAAAGGAATGTTGATGTAGAAAGAAACGTGAAAAGGAAATATCCGGTAGAAATTCAAGGAAGAACTGGCTAGATCTATCTCCTGATATGACGGCCACAAAACGGTAGATTGGCTGTTACGGTATACCCTTAAAACAAATCTGGTGCAGAAATTACAGAATGAGTAAACCGGCAATAGCTAGAAGATATTATGGGTAAAAGATGAAATTAAGAATAACAAATGAATAAAACAGAAAAAATTGCAAAAACACCAGAGAATTAAACTTCTGAAAACAGCAGTAAAACTGCTAAATATGCAGAAAACAAAACTTCTAAAACCAGAAAAAACTGCTAAAAGCAGCAGAAAACAAAACTTCTAAAACCAGCAAAAAAAAACTGCTAAAAACGCAGAAAACAAAGCTTCTAAAACCAGCAAAAAACTGCTAAAAACGCAGAAAACAAACTAAACCAGAAAACGCTAAAAACGTAGAAAACAAAACTTAAAACCAGCAAAAACTCCTAAAAATCACAGAAAACAAAACTTCTAAAACCAGCAAAAAAAAAAAACTAAAAACAGCAGAAAGCAAAACTTCTAAAACCAGCAAAAAAAAACTGCTAAAAACGCAGAAAACAAAGCTTCTAAAACCAGCAAAAAAACTGCTAAAAACGTAGAAAACAAAGCTTCTAAAACCAGCAAAAAAACTCCTAAAAACACAGAAAACAAAACTTCTAAAACCAGCAAAAAAAACTAAAAACAGCAGAAAGCAAAACTTCTAAAACCAGCAAAAAAACTCAAAAACGCAGAAAACAAAGCTTCTAAAACCAGCAAAAAGCCAAAAAAACAAAACTTATAAAACAGCAAAAACTCCTAAAAACGCAGAAAACAAAACTTCTAAAACCAGCAAAAAAAAACAAACTAAAAACAGTAGAAAACAAAACTTCTAAAACCAGCAAAAAAAAAAACTAAAACCAGCAGAAAACAAAACTTCTATAAACAGCAAAAAAAAAAAAAATCTAAAAACAACAACAACAAAAAAATTGCTAAAACCAGCAAAATAAAAATATTATTCTTGAAACGCTAACAGAATTATGATTTAAATTTTTCTTCCAAATAAACGGATTACGCTCATGGGTTTGGTAATCATTTTTTATTATCAGCTGAAGGCCAGTAGTCGAATTCCCTTTGTTCATTAGCGATAGATTAACAAAATCAAAATACTTTTATCACACGCATATTTTATCTATATATATATATATATATATATATATATATATATATATATATAGATATACATATATATATATAGTATATATATATATATATATATATATATATATATATATATATATATATGTATATATATATATATATATATATATATATATATATATATATATATATATATATACATATACATATACATACATATATATATATATATATAATATATATATATATATATATATATATATACATATATATACATATATATATATATATATATATATATATATATATATATATATATATATATATATATATATGTATGTATAGTTTGCATGCAGTTGTAGAACATGAATGTAATTTTTCTCTGAATCATATCGTATCAATAACTCTTATTTCGTTGAATTTGGAAACATATGAGGATTCAAGGAATACACAAAATATAATAAATATTGATGTATTTTAGAAAAATAATCCTTTAAAATTCACAGCTGTTTAGTGGAAAGACACCACTACAAAAATATAACACTCGAATACCTAGGATTGCTTTCATAATAATCAAATTCCTTTAGATCTTAAAAAATTACTACTTTCAATAAAACATTAAGGTGAAATCTCATTAATATGCTTTGTATTTGGCTTAAAAAATATTAAAATTAAGGTAATAGAATTATTCTTTCAGGATCTCAATAGGATATGGTAGAATTTAAAACCCATTATTGTATCTACCACATTTTGAAAGTTAAATAACTGCCAAACATGAGCTAAGTTTAACGACCAAAGCCAAGTCCGCCTCCAAGTCCAGCTCCGTCAAGGCCTCCTCCAAGTCCTCCAAGACCTCCTAGTCCTTGGCCAAGTCCACCTCCTCCAAGACCACTGCCAAGACCTCCAAGTCCACCAAGTCCACCGCCTCCAAGACCACTGCCAAGGCCTCCAAGTCCACCAAGATCACCTCCTCCAAGACCACTACCAAGGCCTCCAAGTCCACCTAGTCCACCTCCTCCAAGACCACTGCCAAGGCCCCCAAGTCCTCCTCCAAGGTCTCCTCCAAGGCCTCCAAGTCCCAGTTGAGGGGCGGCTGAAGCCGAAGCTACCAAAAATACAATGGCCTGGAGGGAATATATGTTAGTTTATCATTCGGTGGAGAAAAACATAATACAAATCATGAAAAGAGAAATTATGGACAAATCACACAAGTATTTGGATCAGTCTCAAATATATCGGGTTAAGAATCTTCTAACAGGCTATGTGAAACTATATATTCGCAATTTTTTACTAGTAGATTTAATTTCTTTCAGTAACTTGATAATTTGATATGAATTTGATTTATAGGTTTATTGTCTAAAAGCTTCACGCAAAATTTTTGATTTTTTAAAAAAAAGATTTAACTTAATATAATCTGGAAAATATTCAAATTTGAGGAAAATACTAATTGAATAAATGAATTTTTGAAATATGCATTAATGAAAAGTTATTCTTAGATTAAATTTAGATTTACAAAAGAAAATGCTGAAATGTCAATAAGTTATCGGTTGACGGATAAGTTAAAATTACGTAGTTTCCAAACTGTACAAACATCTCAGATTCAAGACTAGGCCTAAGAGAGATATCCGGATTCCTACCAAGACTTTCATCCTTGCTGTTTGGTATATCCGAAGCGAGAAGATAACGAGAGAAAACTGTGATCTCCCTACACGCAAACTTCCTATTTTATAGGAGAAGCAAAGAAAGAAACACTGATCGAGTGACTTAGCGACTGACAGTCACTCACGGCCACGCCCTACTATGACTCGGTGGCACTGACTGGCCTTGAAGTGAGATTTTCCTTGGCAGTGACAATGATTTGCCTTTGTTATGGGTTCCAGTTGAAAATTGGCTCGCGTAACATTAACATATTTGTTTATACATCCGTTCACAAACACACACACTTCTGATATATATATATTTATGTATATATATATATATATATATATATATATATATATATATATATATACAGTATATATATATATATATATATATATATATATATATATATATATATATATATATATATATATATATATATATATATATATATATATATATATATATATATATATATATATTATAGAGAGAGAGAGAGAGAGAGAGAGAGAGAGAGAGAGAGAGAGAGAGAGAGAGGCAATAGCCAGGAAAAAGTGAAACACAGAGTGGTGCCTAGGGCCTTTCGACTTACTGTCCCTTGCTTATCAGACTGGGGAAATATAAAAAATTAGTTTACAAGAAAGATTTCATAAATGACAGATGGGGATTATAAAGGAACAGATGTACCTGGAAACCAACACAGTTGAAGAATTAGTGAACCCACCAAAACAAAGGTAAATATTTGAGAGGTTTAACAAAAAGATTAGGCCCAATAGCTTGGAAGCAGGGAAAAGTCAATTAAAGGATTATACACGGGAATAGACAGACCACCAAAAATGACCGTAGAATGAATAAGCTGATCACATATGTTTATAAAAACACAACTCAATATATTCTCCTTTTGTTGAACAATAACAATTTTTGCAAAATGAACATTTTCAAAAAACATACAAATACACAAAAAATTTATATAAGGTAACTAATTACTAACTAAGTCAGTGATTTTATCTTTAAGGTCATTCTTGAACATTTTACTAATACAGGGGTCCGAATAATACATGCCAGAGCTAAGGTTAGAATTGCAACTGGAAGTAAGCTGTATAATAGCAGATTCTAAAAGGTTTCGTGAAGAGAAATCTTTCAATTGGCAATCATTAAACTTTCAGTCCAATTTATCCTGTGAAAGTTTTCACTTAAATGAATGAATGTTGCATTGGTTGTCTGCCCAGTTTTTACAGAGTACTTATGCTGTTTAATTCTTACTTCTAAATCCTTACTAGACTGACCTATATGAAAAGAAGAGCAGTCAAAGCATGGAATTTTATATATTATGTTGTTGCTCTCCTTAGGGATATTTTTTTATTATCATTCCTTTCAGTGTGTTATCATAGGAAAAAAACCATGTTAACATTAAAAGATTTTTAACAAAGATTTTATGGTTTCAAAACCGCTAAAATAAGGCAAGCTAAGAATGTTTTATCTCTTTATGTTACTTTCACTATTAAACTTTTTGTGGGCTTTATTATAGCATGTGAAGGGTGACATAGATCTGTCTCCCTATTTTTCTTATGTATTCTTTCTCGATCCAAATACTGGGACTGACAATGCTTAATGCTCGTAAAAACATAGGAGGAAAAATGGATATTTTGATATTAAGTTGTGTCGAAAGGCCTAGAAACCAGTCTGTGTTTCACTTTTCCCTTTGTGGCTATTGCCTTTATTTATACATTCATCACGTTCCATATCTTCGTGATTCAGTTTTATATATATATATATACTATATATATATATATATATATATATATATATATATATATATATATATATATATATATATATATATATATATATATATATGGATACATACACATATTTATATGCAAGGTATGTATAGTGATAGCTTGTCACTAATTAGCACGTGCAAAATATTTTATTCTTCTATTAAAACTTTTAATATTCCACAAACATCCTGCAATACAGAATTTAGTTTGCATTAAGAGTAATTTTATATATCAGAGTTATTCCAACTTTAATATGCATCTAAACTTGTTAAGATTTGAATTTATATATATATATATATATATATATATATATATATATATATATATATATATATATATATATACAGTATATAATATGTAGAAACTACTTGTCTCTCTTTTCACCAGATAGGTATGTAGTATTTATTAGCCACAATACCCTCTTAACTTCTAGATTGCTTCACATTTTGGAAACGCTTGCTACTACGAAGCCTCGAACCAAGTGAAGATAAAGGAAGATATACTGATGCCCGGCCGGGATTCGATCGCGGGTCGGGGCATGAGCGCGAGGTAAACAATAATTACCTGGCCCGAAGAAAGGTCTCTTTCTATCCCCGCTCATACGCGCTTACATCTGTCAATTCAGATACAATTACTGGAGATGGAATAGACCCACCTTCTCTATCATAGCCAAGTATTTACTCGTTTATCGCTTCTTTAAGCTGAAATAAATATATAGAATCTACAGGTCACTTTTTACTAGATATGTATGTAGTATCTATTAGCCAAAACGCATTCTTAACTTCGATTTCTTCACATTTTGGAAACGCTTGTCGGTACTAAGTCTGATTCCAAATGAACAGATAAATGAAGGTATTCTGATGCCTAGCCGAGACTCGAGAGCATTGTGGCTAATAGATACTACACGCACATATACACATATATATATATATATATATATATATATATATATATATATATATATATATATATATATATATACACATACACATACAAAAAGCTGGTTACCTAAGTGGTCACTTTAGCTAGGTCCAGTCAAAGCTGCTATTTACAAACCTGGTTACAAAGAACCCGGCTAATTACAGTAGAACTTAGCTACGTTATATCAAATTCAGTTTCCACGGAAATGGCTAATCACAAACTCCGCTACGCCAACCTCGATCTATGGTACTTACGGAACAAAATATTAGTAATATTAATGCTAGTATTAGGTTTATGGATTACAAGGTAAAGATCAGATTACCTTTATTTATATGAGGCTGTTTTGCTAAATTTTTAAATAAATTATGTTAAGTTCTATACACTCGTCGTCCCAGGGTTACGATGCCAAAAATGAAACAAATGCGAGAATGAAAATGAAGAAAAGAATTACTTTGTTATTGTTTAAGGAGAGACGAAAATGTGTTTCAAAGTACGTTGTGTTTTCTACTTCGAATACACATGGAACTGTAATGTTATGCTTATGACTTTTCAAAAGAAAATTACCTGGGAAAGT
Source organism: Macrobrachium rosenbergii (assembly GCF_040412425.1). Classification (NCBI taxonomy): domain Eukaryota; kingdom Metazoa; phylum Arthropoda; class Malacostraca; order Decapoda; family Palaemonidae; genus Macrobrachium; species Macrobrachium rosenbergii. The sequence continues at coordinate 18,744,034 of NC_089749.1, read as the reverse complement.
AGAATAGCTTGAAGAGGTTTACAGTTTTACTGCATCAGGGAAAATGTCTCGAATTCTGTTTACGAATAAGAAAAACATCTTGAATTAGCCAAGTTGTTTGTCTTGCATGCAGGCCAATATGAACACAATTAATACTGCAGTTTATTAAAATTTGAGTATATTTTCTTCTTTGTGTGATGCAAGCAAAGCAAAGAGAACACATAATGTTAACCAGTATATATTTTTAACATTAAGCCGTTTCTACTAGAGAAAAACCCACAATGATCACTGGCATATTCAAACAGTAACTGCTGAATCGCTGCCTCACACACTTACCCAGAAGTTCATCAATATCCTGTTGAACCCCATTACACACTTTGCACCATTCATCTCTAACTTCCAAGTAGTCTCGTGTTTCCTGAATATTAAGGGCCATCTTTCAAGATACTCATGTGCAGCGCTTTCTAGGTCTACATAACATCCCTCAAAACACTTGTGAACCATACACTCTTTTCATCAATCTTTCTATTCTCTCTCACTTTCTTCTAGCATACCCTATCCATTTTCCTGTATACATGATTATCATCTTATGTTATGCTACTGCACCTAAAATAATCTTTTTCTATCATTTATTATTTTATTTCTTCAATTCACTATTAATGGTTTTTTACGTTCTTTCTAAGATCCTATACCCATAATCCCGCTCCCCAGTCTCCCTATGATTTCAACATTGGACTTAACAAAGTCTTCATATACTCAATGTTTTGAGCCCTAGACCACAACTTACCCATTTTCTTACTATATGCTTTTCTCAGTTCCTTCTTAGAAAACGCATTTCTAAATTACTTTTACAGCCAAAATTTCAGTTTTGCCTTAATCAAATAATGATCAGATATACCTCCAGCCACAATAAGCCATCTTCCCTAATAAAGGCCGGTTCCAGACATCAAACAAGGCAATGGTCACTGCTGTATTTATCCTGTAACTGCTGAATGTAGGGTTAAACCTGTGCAGAAAACTTCTGCTACATCAGCTGCTCCCATATACGAATGGCTATCAGCATGAATATCCGACACATGCGCCATCACCCCTCTCTTGAATATTTTTGCTTACTAGATACACTGCCACCATTCTAACATTTTTATTTTATCCATCCATCATTTTGTATTCCTAGATCAGACCACTGAATGATTAACCTTCTAGGGCTTCGAAGGATTTTTTTATTTTATCAACGGATACAGCCATCATTATAGTTGCATTTTTATCACCAGAAATAAATTCCTCTAACTTTCATCAGCCGGTCATGGAATTGAACTCATCGTTACATCTCTGACTCGGCCAACAAAGGGCTGATTTGACATTTTTGAATTATATATCACAGTTGTAAGAAAAATTGCAGCTCAGATGTATCAATAGCTTATTTTAGTTTAATCCAGACCACTGAGCTGATTAACAGCCTCCAGGGCTGGCTCGTGGCTAAGGACCACGTTACCTAGCAACGGGATCAGCGTATTGTGGAATCCTGACATTATAGCGAGGTGTAACATGTGACTTCATTACGGCCGAGAACGAACGCGGGCTAGGAGAGTGCTAGGCGAACGATATTGGCCCATCCAGAAGAACTAGATGAATCAATAGTTTAATATAGATATGCATCGTGTCCCGAAGGTGATCCATGAAAAGGGTGTTGGGGACACATTGGTAGCGTGAAATGTCCCTCAAATATGGTTAAGCTTTTTGTCTCAAGAGGTCAACTGCAAACAAAGTCAGTCAGTGTACGACTGAATCTACCATGGTAGTTGTAGGCATCACTAACTAGACATAGCCTGATATTTAATAATGGCTTAGGCTAGAAACACAAAATCGTGGACGGCTAGCAAATTACATACAGTATGCAATTTGCTTTAAAAAAAACTACCCATTTTCATGTACGTAGCGTCTCCATACCACTTTCATGTAAAAATCGTGACAAGAGAGACACTGACCAAACTGGAAAAGAGTTGTCTACTAGATTAAATCAGCAAAAATATTCTGTTAGAACAAGACAGACATCTAGTGCCCTTTTTATTCACCTTGGTAATTTTCATCATACAATCGATTGGACAAAGGCAGAAGGAATTTTATTTTTTAACGATTATATCAGCAAGAATATAATTGAACGTGCTTTTATAAAGACATTTTACGGAAAACTTTTCTTCATCCCTCAATTAAATGTTTTTTTTTTTTTTTTATTCTTCCAATGCTCCTATAGCCATAAAAATCCGCGGTCTCCCTATAATCTTATCCAGGAATTTTACAAACTCCTCATCCACCATTGCCACTTCCAGTTTACCCATTTTCTCCTTATATGCTACTCTCAATCCCTCCTTAGAAAATGTATGACTTAACTCCATATACAGCTAAGATTTTTTTTTTCATACTTTCCCTTCCATCTTAAACTTACGTGTATCCTAAGTTTTGCTTTAATCAAATAATGATCGGATATACCTCCAGCCACAATGAGCAGTTTTCCTTAATAAAGGCCAGTTCTAGATACAAAACAGGACAATAGCCACCAATGAATTTATCCTCTAACTGCTGAATGTAATGCTAACCCAGTGCAGATAACTGCTGCTGCATCAGCTGCCTCTCACACCTAAAAATAAATGGCTCAATAGCGTGAATAACCTGAGACACACTGCATCACTCACCTATATCATACTCATACCCTTTTGCTTCTTAGATATTAATGTCCTCCATTCTATAATTTTTTTTATCCATCCATCACTTTCTACACAGAGTCGGTTGATTTTAAATTGACTTATATTACAGTGGTAGTAAGAAAAAAAACTGTATTTCTATGACGTATCAAAAGCTTAAGATAAAATGTATCGTGCCCAAAAGAAGAACCCTGAAGAGTTCTTGTGGTCACCTTGGTTGAGTGGAATGTGCCCCAAATATGGTTAAACCCTTTTTCTCAGTCAACTTATGGCCACATTTACCTTGATAGTAGTGAGCAGCCCTAAGAAATGACATGGCTTAAGCTAGAAATACAAATCGGGAACTAGTCTTCTTTAAGGGCAAATTGCAGTATTTTGTCCTATAACAGAATTATAGGATTAATACCGAATGTGGATTATGAAATCAAAATTTATTTCAACAAATTAGGTGAAGAATGCAGTCTGCAGCCCCCGTACAGTATACGCAAGTTGTATAACTTCAAGTATATAGATATATATATATATATATATATATATATATATATATATATATATACATACATATATATATATATCTATATATATGTGTGTGTATATATGTATACACATATGTGTATATATATAAATATATATATAATATATATATATATATATATATATATATATACATATATATATGTATATATATATATATATATATATATATATATACACCTTCACACACATGTATGTAGATGTATATGTACATATACATACATATATATATATATATATATATATATGTGTGTGTATGTATATATATGTTTGTGCATTTGTGTTCGCAGGTGTATGCTTACTTATAAAATGATAATTCACATCACGGTTTACAGTTTTGTTCTTGAATGTGAATGAAATCCTTCTTAATTACGTTGACATTGTCAAATACTTTTTCCCCGGATATTTTCATATAAACAGGAAATCAAACAAAAACAAAATAAGGTTAAATTCTGATGTATTTTAGAAAAATAAACTCTTACATTTCTTAGCATACAAAATATAAGGCATTGTAATGAAATATGAAATATATTAGAAAATTTTAGCATCGGAAATTCTTTCTAAGCAAGACTTTATCTTGATATGAAAAGAGAAAGGTAAAGCTGTTGTAATAAGCTTTGTATTTTACATAAAAATTATTGAAATTTAAGTCATAGAGGTG
>NC_089749.1:18712661-18735161 GCF_040412425.1 Macrobrachium rosenbergii | reverse complement strand
ACACACACACATATATATATATATATATATATATATATATATATATATATATATATATATGTTTATATAGATAGATAGATAGACAGATACACTCCACACAGACGTATTTTATATATATATATATATATATATATAATGATAAATATATATATATATATATATATATATATATATATATATATATATATATATATATATATATATTTATATATATATATATAAATATATATATATATATATATATATATATATATATATATATATATATATATATATATATTTATATATATATATTTATATAATGATAAATAAAGAACTAAAAATAAATAAATGGAAATAAATAAACAAAATAAAAATAAATAAAAATAAATAAAAAATAAATAAATAAACAAGGAGAGAGATTGTTGTCAGCCTCTGTTGTAAGAGATATTACCTACTGGTGATGCATTCATCACTGCAGGCCTTTAGAGGGAAGGATTGAGTGTATCTACTTACTGCTGGTGGGGCAGGGGGGAGTATGAAAAACTATATTTAAGAGTGCAGTACATCTGTCATTTTTCTATGCATATGTAGTTGTATATCATGTTACTCTATTTTTATTATTTCTCTTAGTCGTCAGCTTGAGTGGGAAATTAGCACCGGGAAAGAGACGCCATGACACATTTGAACAGAGCTAGGCCTACACACCCCCTCCCAATCGCCTGCTTTTTGGGGGTGGACAATGTCGCACCTTAGTCCCCCCAATCACGTGATTTGGGTTTAGAGAAGTCGTTAAACTCGCAAGGACGAATGCCTTTTCAAGGGGGCTACTATTTTGAGCCTTAGGGACTTAGCTATAAGGCCTCTTACTGTATGAACCTATTACTGCCTTTGTGAATTGCTTTCAGATTCGACCTATGCCTCTGTGTTTGCCTCAAAAATACCCCAAGACGCCAAGCAGTTCTGGGCAAGCTGAACGCCGCCAGACGCACTGCAACCATACGAGGGAGCACACTCAACTTGCCTCATCCTCCACTCTTCACACTGGCACCACTGAAATCGCCAGACTACCCACTGGAACCTGTAAGAGCTCTGTATAGAACAGGTTAAGGTACATCTGGGAACGCGATCCCTTGCCGGTTAGTATCCCTTCTCGTGAACTTCTCTCCATATTTTCAGTATTTCCAAATTTCCACTTCTCCCAAACAAAGCCCCTTTGTTAAAGCAAGCTCAAGCAACAAGCAGCCCATGATTCACCCCAAGTCTGATCAAATGAACTCAGTGACCAGAATTAGATTACTCTCGGCCATAGTGTTACCAAGGGCTAATTAAATTCTAATTGATCATTTCCTCCATGGCGTTTAAATAATTTTAGTGTGGGAGAAACTTCTTGTTTTGAATGCTAACCTGAATTTCTTCCAGAAATCCTGCTACTTGGCTCCCAAGCGGTCGATCCCAGCCTCAGTGAATCAATTCCACTATAGAACACGCCATTTCTGATAAGCGGGAAAGTCCTGAATTGCAGTCCCCACTGCGCACAAGAGAGTCTGAGCTAACTACAAGCCGCAATCACCTTTTATAGTCAGAGATTAGCTACGCCTTGCCTAGCCTGCTGTATCGTCAGCATTTTCAGATTAATTTCTTGATTGCTTCATTTGTAAATGAATTCAGTTTAACGTAACTCGATACTCATTCCCCATGGCGACCTTCCACTCCCTGGTTAATTACTGATGATTAAGGTAAGTCACACTTCTTTCCCCATCCGTTTATTACATTCTGGGTGCAACCTGTTGGCCCCCTAAGGCAGTTCATGATAAAAAAATCCTGTACATTGCTTCAACAGACCAGAACGTAAGAATATATGTACGTATATATTGTATATATATATATATATATATATATATATATATATATATATATATATATATATAAATATATATATATATATATATATATATATATATATATAAATATATATATATATATATATATATATATATATATATATATATATATATATATATATATATATATGCCATTATACAAATATTAGTTTGTAAGATTTGATTTTGATTTTTTTTGGAATATGAAATGCGTATTCATCTTTTAGTTTTATATCATTAGTTCATTTCATTTTGGTGATATCTTCATAAAAAAAGGAAAACACAGAATTCTTCGAATTAACATTTATTTTAGAGAAAAGTGCTCTTATAATACGTTGCTGACTTACTGGAAGAATTGGTTACACAGAGAGTAAAAAAAATACCGAAATCTTCTATCTTCTAAAAATGATTTATTCTAGAGAAAAATGCTCTTATAATACTTTGCTGACTAATTCGAAGAATTGTAAATATAGATAGAATTTTTCTCTGAATAGTTTTCATTTTATTATCCTAACAAAAAAGTTAAATAAGTGCAAGGTAAGGGCTTCACATTTTACCCCAAAAACTTTAAGACGTGATCATTCAAAAAAATATTTTTTTTACAGAATATTTTTCACTTGAAAAATGAACATTTTAACTCCAAAAGCCGAAATTACCGACCATATCCATAGCCGGGACCTCGACCATATCCATAGCCGAGACCTCCTCTATATCCATTAAGTCCACCTCCAAGTCCACCGCCTCCATACCCGCCTGTAAGCCCAGGTCTTCCTAGCCCGCCGCCAAGTCCTCCAAATACATTTCCAAGGCCTCCCAGTCCGAGTCCAAGACTGTTTTTAATTCCGCCTCCAAGTCCTGTTCTTTGACCAGTTCCACCTCCAATTCCTAGGCCTCCAAGAGGTCCAAGTCTTGCAAGGGATCCGAGTTTTCTAAGGGGTCCAAGTCCTCCAAGGGGTCCACCAAGAGATTTAAGTCCTCCAAGGAGTCCAAGAGGGTTAAGTCCTCCAAGGTTTCCTCCAAAGCTTCCTCCAAGGCTTCCTCCAAAGCCGGAGCCATATCTCGGCGGGGTTTTAAATATACCAAGTAGAATCCCAGGTTCGGCTGAGGCCAAAGCTGCCAGCAATACGAGGATCTGAAGGAAATAGTGGATGATTCCTCATTCGGCGGGAAAACAAAATGAAGAACTAAATTAATAATGATGTTTCGTGCATGACGGATTAAGAATTAATGAAGTCTGGTATAGGATTATCTTTTAAGATGTTAGTTTTTTGTGGGGAACTTTTCGGGATTTACCCGGGGTCATTTGAAAATTGATTATCAATAAGTTTTCGTTTTTATATAATATCCAACTTTTTTTCATATTTTCTAAAAGATACGTGCTTTAAAGTGTTGTTCAACATGAATCTTTTAGAGAACAAAACTTGTGTTTTTGTCGATTGTATTCAGTTTCAAAACCCCTGAAATATTCAATCAAAATAAAAAATTTATGAATTTTCATATCATTTTCAAAGTGTATTGGTCTTTGAGAATTATGAAAACGAAACTTGTGTTGATATCGGTTATATTCGATTTGAAAAGCTTTGAAAAATTCTATTGAAATCAAAACAGTGTGAACTGTTATATCTTTTCAAAGTGCATAGGTATTTGAAATTTATGAAAACTAAACTTGTGTTGATACAGTCTATATTCTATTTGAAAACCATTGAAATATTCAATTAGAAATAACAAAGTATGAATTGTTATATCTTTTTCCAAGCTTAAAGGCATTGGAAATTTATGATATAGATTATATTATATTTGAAAACCCTAGAAATGTTCAGTTAAAAATAAATATGTAGGAATTGCCATGTCATTTTCAAAGTGCATAGGCGTTTGAAAATTATGAAAGCTAAACCTATGTTGATATAGATTACATTATACTTGAAAACCCTTGAATATTCAATTAAAATGTTATATCAATGCTATATCTTTTTCCAAGCTTATAGGTATCTGAAACTGATGAAACCGGGAGATTTCCGAATGCTCACCAAGACTTTCATAGTTCCAGAATATCGAAGCTGGAGCAGAAGAAGATAGCAGATGTTAACTGTGGTGTATTTCCGACATCTTGCTTATTTATAGGAGATGCAACGCAAGACGATCTGATCGGATGCTCTCGAGATCCCGGAGTCACATTCAGCCACGCCCCCCTTTGGCCGTGAATCGCATAATTCCTTCCTTGGCAGTGACAATGGATTCTTTTTACGTTAAGGCTTGTTGAGTCCCATCCGAAGCTTTGAATGTGATATTGCGATATGCTTTGGAGAGCAGCACCCATACATGTACTTATAGCACACAAACACGCATGCACACTTAAACACGCGCGCGCGCACTCACACACATACTGTATATATACATATGTGTATACATATATATATATATATATATATATATATATATATATATATATATATATATCTTCTTAATATAAATGTATACATATAAAATATAATTATATACATTTACATATATATATACATACTCTGGAGAGAGAGAGAGAGACAGTTGCTGTTTTCCATGTCCCTTTAACCTAGATGTCGATGGTACCGCCTCACACCTGGATCGACCGGTGAGTGGCTTGGCCAAGATCAGACCACAGGCCCTGCACAAGAGAGCCTGATGCTGAATTGCTTAGCTTATAAAATGAATGGGCATAGATGAGATATATTTATATATATATATATATATATATATATATATATATATATATATATATATATATATATATATATATATATGGTATATATCATCTTATATGGGCCCTGAATTTTTTTTTTTTTTTTTTTTTTTTTTTGGAGAGATAACTAGTTCAGTAAGGATGTTTCTAGGGTCAGCTATTTGCACAAAATGAAATTCCATACCTGCAAATGTGTGGTCCTGAAAAGGTTTGACCACAATTTTCAATTGTGTACCTTATTCCTTTAGTTATCCAGTCTACTTATTCAAAGAAATGAACATTTCTGTTCCTTTTTAGAGACATGACAATTTCACTTCCTTTTTAGCGAAATGGTTATTTCACCTCCTTTTTAAAGAAACGACCATTTCACTTCCTCTTTAAAGAAATGATCATTCCACTTCCTTTTCAAAGAAATGATAATTTCACTTCCTTTTTAGAGAAACAATTTCCCTTCTTTTTTTTAGAGAAATGACCATTTCACTTTCTTTTTAAAGAAATTAACATTTCACTTCCTTTTAAAGAAATGACCATTTCACTTCCTTTTTGAAGAAATGAACATTTCACTTCCTTTTTAAAGAAATGACCATTTCGCTTCCTTTTTAAAGAAATGACAATTTCACTTCCTTTTTAAAGCAATGACCATTTCACTTCCTTTTTAAAGAAATGACCATTTCACTTCATTTTAAAAGAAGTGAGTATTTCACACTATCCAAGGCCACGCGTACTTTTGTTTCAAAATAGGTCCGTAAACATATCACTGACTGTCACTTCCGCCTCATTTCTTTCTCACAAGCTCTTAATGCAGTTGCATTTACAAATTCATCGTATCAAGAAAGCGACCAAAGTTTGTTAACATGCATAGGACCTAATTAGGTTCCACGAGTCTGTATAATTTGAAATGGGATTATGTACATTTAATATTCATATTTGCTAAGGTTCGTATGTCTCTTTTAAAACCACTGAATTACTATTCATGAGAAATTATCATAGTTCGCAGTGTACTCTCGCCGAGAGCAGCACATTATTGCTCACAGCAAATGTATATATATATATATATATATATATATATATATATATATATATATATATATATATATATATTGCTATAAACTAGCTGTTTATTATATGTCCAGAGAAAAAATAATACAACAATAATACACACACGGAACATATATATATATAATATAAATAAATATATATATATATATATATATATATATATATATATATATATGTGTGTATATATATATATATATAAAGCTAGTAAAGCTAACTGCTATTTAGTTTAACAGCCAATGTCTCATAAAAAGATACATCGATAACCAGTGCTGCTTTCATCCTCTAAAACGGAAGGCTCATCAGCAGTAAGTCTAAACCCCCAAACCACACACTCCACTGTTTACCTTAATCTTGCATGGATCCTTTCGTTTCCTGATGTTGTGGCTTTTCATTTTTAATACCTCATCATATATTCTAATCATCACTTTTCAGGTCTTCCTCTTCGTCTGCCTCCCAGCATTTCCTAATCATAAAATCTATTCCCCTAAATCTTTCTCTTCCATTCTCCCCACACGACACCACCACCTCAAATTGCTTTTATCTATCCCCTCACGCACGCCAAGTTCCTATTTTACCATCTATGATACACAAGCAGTTCATATGCTCTACTCAAGCACGTCATTTCTGTACCTTCAACCCATTTATTCTCATTCACATTCAACGTCCACACTTCACATCCATGAAGGAGAATGTACTGAATAATCCCTTCATACATTGCCACCCCGGCTTCTGTGGACAGTCACTACCAATCTTTTCCCAGTCTTTTACACATACCCAGATACATTGTTTTCCTTCGTCTATCCAGTGCCTTCTGTCATCCTGCTGTCATCAATTATAATGTCTACCAAGTTCTTGTATATTTCAACCGCTACTTATCCTTCCACACACACACACACACACACACACACACACACACACACACACACACACACATATCTTATATATATATATATATATATATATATATATATATATATATATATATATATATATGTATATATATATATATATATATATATATATATATATATATATATATATATATATATATATATATATATATATATATATATATATATTAAATGCATATATTAATTACTATCTCTGATTTGATCACACAATGAAATAATAAAAAAAAAAGCTAATGATTTCCCTAACAAGTAAAAATATAATCCTAACGAGGTATATATTCATAAGCTGTAAATTCATGTAAAACTGCATCAGCATTGCTATGTGTTTACTCTTATTTGCACCTTTCAGCAATCATGTCATAAATAATATTAAGTGTAAACCACTTTATTTAAACTGAAATTTCGTTTGCCCCCTTTGAATCGTTGATTCATTCATAAAATTCATTTATAACATAAATGTTCAGCTTTCTGAACACTGCTTCTCTTTCTTTGTTACTGTTGATCTTAATGAGTAAGTCAACAATTCAAAGCAAATGAAACTTAACTTTAAATAAAGTAGTTTAAGCAAATCAATATTAGAAACGGTATAATTTCAGCACCTCTATCCGTATTATTATTATTATTATTATTATTATTATTATTATTATTATTATTATTATTATTATTATTATTATTATTATTATTATTATTATTCAGATGAGTCCTGTTTCTATGGAACAAGCCCACAGGGGCCACTGACTTGAAATTCAAGCTTTCAAAGAATATGGTGTTCCTTTGAAAGAAGTAACAGAAGGTCATAAGAAATACAGAAAGAAGAGACCTGCAAAAAGAAAAATAAAAATAATAAATAACAGACGAAATGCAAGTGATTTATCTAAATACAAGGGTGATTAATTTTGTTTTAGGTAGAATAACTGTCTTTTACTACCAGAAGCCTGCGACTGTTTATAAATAGAAAGGAATTACAAAAAAGAAGTATAAAATATAGTTCAAGTGATACTCTTTTAGCTGAGATTCCTCTAACAGATATCTACCGGTTCCTGACAGCGCTGAATCCTATTTCTTTTTATTACACTCCTTCACCTACGCTAACTTTATTGATAATTGAAATCTTTTATGCCCATTGTGTTTAAGAAATAGATTCCTCAAGCTTCTGTCTTTTCAGCTCATTCTTTCATCTATTTGGTCTCTGGTTATCTTCTGTATCTTATCTATTAGGAGTATATATATATATATATATATATATATATATATATATATATATATATATATATATACATATATATATATATATATGTGTGTGTGTGTGTGTGTGTGTGTATGTATGTATCTATATTGTAAATAGATATATTTGTCTGTGCGCATTCAATGTGCAAGATGTATATTTTAAAAATTTTAGCATGAGATGCCTATTCATACGAAACTATAAAGCATTCCAGAACTTTACATAGAAATGTTTCTTTTATGGTTTGGTAAGGTATGAGGCCTGCAAATTAAAAGTAATTTTTATAAAAATATACCTATTTTATAAATTCATCCGTTGTAGAAAAATTAAAGTATCTAAATATATATATATAGTAAATCTAAGTAATATTTGGACTCATATCTCATTTATAAGCGTTGATGAGGCCTTATCTTCCATAAATTTCATTGACTACTCAAATTCCCAGCTCAGAATCAGGCTCTAGATCAGCACTTCTCTTCCCGAGGAAGTGTTTAAGATGGCTCGGCAGCCAGCCTCCACCAGCTCCTCCGGCTTTTTGAGGATGTGGTTTCCATGACTGTATCCACTGGAGTGGCTGTATCCATTGGCGTAGTTTCCAGCGCTCAGGAGACCTCCGTAGCCTCCGTATCCACCGCCTAATCCGCCGTTCAGGCCTAAGCCAAGACCACCGAGTCCTAGGCCTAGTCCACCAAGTAATCCGGGCTCTGGATCAGCGCTTCGCTTCCCGAGGAAGTGTTTGTTAAGATGGCCGTTTGCAAGACCTCCCAATCCTTTGAATCCTCCTAAAATGTGGCTGTGTGGCTGTATCTTGGAGTGGCTGGACCCGTAGCTCGGCGCTCAAGATGCCCCCAGCCCCGCCATACCCTCCACCGAACCCTCCGTTGAGTCCTAAGCCCCCGAGTCCAATGCCACCGAGTAATCCTGGAGCTGCGTCAGCCACGAAGGCCAAGGACAGGATAGCGATCTGGAGAGGACAGGATTACCTCATGTCAGCCATAGTAAGAAATGGAAGGCTATTAAACATTCAGTTTTACAATCATTATAATAAATATATATATGCTTTATATCACTGAATCATATACCATGGTACTAAAGTGACTTCAAGCAAAACACTTATTAGGATCGTAGGATTTTATGTTCACAATTTGAGGTATTGTTTTACTATGTCATCTTGTCCTGTATATGTGTATTAATGTTAAAACATTTACCTACGCTATACAACACAAGGAAAAAACATGTAAAACATGAAGTAGTCTCAACAAGTGCAAATATTATGTATATATATATATATATATATATATATATATATATATATATATATATATATATATATATATATATATATATATATACAGTATATATATGTGTGTATATGTATGTGTGTTTGTGTATGTGTGTATGCGCGCGCGCGATTCTTTGTATGCAAAGTGTTTCGTGGGACTGTTCCTAAAATGCCTTTTTTTTTTTTTTATCTTACCAAAGATCTCATGATCCAAGTTTCCGAACACGGATCAATGAAAGGCGAGAGCTCTTCGTCTAATGCTTTCCCGATACGCGTCGAGCCTTTATATAGGGTAGGAAATAGGAAGGAATCCTGCTTTCCCAAACAGACTCCCATCGCCAACCGCCCCCTCCCCAACCTAAGTCTCAGCCACGCCCAAAATCCCAAGTCAGGATAATATTGTCCCTGACATTCTTCCAAGATCTAAACATGACCTTGATTCAGATGACGACCTTCGAATTCCTGCCAGATCTTTCTGTGCTTGTCTCTCTCTCTCTCTCTCTCTCTCTCTCTCTTTTCCCCCCCTCTCTCTCTATCTCTCTTGCTCTCATAAGGAAACCGAGATCGTTTTATGCTTCGGTGGATATCATCCATCATTAATCATTTGGCGCACGTTTTTCAAAATAATTTGGACGAGTTCCTGGAAGTTTTACCGGATGCGCTAAGATGCAATGACACTGGTCATTTCGGTGACCTCGGTGCAGGCAAAACTTCTTCCTTGATCTCCCACCTTTTATCCAATTAGCATAGACAGATATAATATAATTTCTTTCAGTAACTATTAGGAAATATCAGGATCCACTTAGGAGATGGCCTCGATGGAGAATTCCCACCTATCAATGGCTGAAGTCAAATTCTTCCCTGATCTGCCACTTTTCAACCAATTAACATAGACGGATGTAGCATAATTTCTTTCAGTAACTATTACGAAATATTTGGATCCACTTAGGAGATGACCTCGATGAGATATCTCCCATCCGTAAGTGGCTGAAATCACACACGTAATTTTATTGCGAAGACATAACTCCATGTCTTTCATTTTTTGTTACTTCTTTGTCTCTCGGTCACTTGCTATTCCTGACTTATGATTTTAGACATTGCTTGCAGTTCAGTCTCGAGTAGGTCGAATTTAATATACCTTTGGAATACATGTACTCCCTATTGGTAAAATGATTTACTGATGAAATAAGTTTAACGGTTCACTGAGAACATGCTTTTGGTGAAAATATTCAATAGTTTTTTATGTGACGATAAAAACTTCATGCAGACGAACTGAATTATGCATACATACACACACACACACACACACACACACATATATATATATATATATATATATATATATATATTTATATATATATATATATATATATATATATATATATATATATATATATATATATATATATATATATATAAATATATATATATTAATACATAACATGCATACCTATCTATTAAAATGAATTGATGCACACACACACACGCATATATCATGCATACACGTACTTATAGTCCTCATTAAGTATTCTGGGATGAAGCTGCTAGCCACATGGCCTTCTCAGCCATGGTTTCCACACACTACATTCAGCTATCTGAATTATTACATAACCGAAGAAATAGAGCAGATTCTTCTGGTGTTTACCTTGAAAGAGAACACATCTAATTTCTTAAAAAATAATAAGAAAATAATAAAAAATAACGGGGAACGCAAAGATCCGTTGCTCAGGTTATATCATTGAAGCTCCAGGGAAATAAAAAAATGGAGGAATGTCTCATTAATTTACTAGTATAATCCATTATCAAACGCTTAATGTTCTTTTACTTTTTCATCGTTATTAAGCAACAGGAATCATTACGAATGAAATTGTAATAAAAGGAAGGATTCACTAAGACGTACGCACACACACACTTCCACATACACACACAAATATATACACATATACATGCATACATATATATTAGATATATATATATACTGTATATATTTATATATATAATATATATATGTAATTTATATATATATATATATATATATATATATATATATATATATATATATACTTCGTATATATATATATATATTATATATATAAATATATATATATATATATATATATATATATATATATATATATATATATATATATATATATATATATATATATATATATATATATATATATATATATATATATATCTCTGTCTTTTCTCTCTGAGCTGGTCGTTCTAAGAAGTATTACACTCATATTAATTACAAAAATCTCGTGTGGTCGGACGAAATCTCAAGCAACTGTATTCTAGGTCTACAAACTAGCAGATTAACCGCATGCTGGTTTTGAGGTTATATTACTAATGTCTCACGCTTGTGCCGCTGACTAACGCAGGAATATTTGCCTTGAGCGGGATCCGGGAAAGAATAGTTCAGAGTAAAACGAAAGCAAAAATAAGTAATATTTAATGATAAGGCACGGTAAGGGATCTCGAATACTTTATCTTCTAACTAATCTCTTGTTTAAGAGATTACTTTTTAATTACATCTTACCCTCAGTTATCTCTTGTACTCTCTCTCTCTCTCTCTTTATAATAACTTTGACATCATTCCCACAATTTTCCAGCTTCAAGTAAAAATCAGCTCAGAATAGAGAAAAATAAAAAAAAAAGATATAAAGAACAATCTTAAAAAGGTACCTTGAGAGATCTATAATTCTCCATCGTCTGTTAACTAATCTCTTGTTGAAGCGATTACTTTCCCTTAACTCTCCCTTGTACCCATCTCTCTCTCTCTCTCTCTCTCTCTCTCTCTCTCTCTCTCTCTCTCTCTCTGACTTATAATAACTACGACATCATCCCCTCAATTTTTCAGCAAACTACGTCTTTCGAACCCTCCCATCTAAATCATTTCAAAGATTTTTTTTTGAATCTGAAATTCAGGACTCATAATAATCAGACCTGAACAAAGGCAGTCCATTGTCACTGCCAAGGTCGCAGGCTCATTTCACGGTCATTGACACCAAATCACGGGAAGGGTGTGGCAGGGAGTGACTGTCAGTCAGTCAGTCAGTCACTGAAGACTCAGAAATGTTTTCCTTTCTTGGCTTCTCCTATAAAAAAGCAAGCGTCTGAGCAGGTAGAGCACAGTCACCGTTTGATAGCTCCTGCTTGAACAGTCAGCCTGGGAGGATGAAATACTTGGTAGGGTTCCGGGAATCCGTCTTGTGTCTAGATTTTGAACACTTGTTTGCTTTTAGAGATATTTCGTATCTTGAAGTTCTCCTCATGTCGTTTATGCAATTTCTTTCCATCAAATTTAGTTCATACTTTCAGTTCTTTTTTTATTATGCATTTTTAAAAGCTATTTGTAATACCAGTTTCAAGTTCAGGGACTGAAACTCATTCAACTCACAATTTTGACCTTTTAACGATAAGTTTGAAACTATTTAACATTTAAAACTCTGCATCAATATATTTTTAAATAAGATCCAACTAGAAATTTCCAGATGTTACTGAAAATCATACACTATCAGAAACTAAGAATTCGCATGAACGTAAATTTAGATATCCTATTTGATTAAGAAACATTCATTAACAATTCAGATATTGGTCTTTCTGAGTACCTGAGAGATTTGCCCATTAGCTTTTTACTCATTTATTTCATCGGCTCTCCAGATTATTGTACTGCTGGCAGCTTTGGCTTCGGCCGCTCCGCAACTTGGACTTGGAGGTCTTGGAGGAGGACTTGGAGGAGACCAAGGCGGAGCTGGCTACGGTGGTGGCCTTGGAGATGGACTAGGAGGAGCAGGACTGGGAGGATCTGGACTTGGGGAAGGCTACGGTGGCAATCTTGGAGGAGGTGGACTTGGTGGAGGCCTTGGGGATGGTCTTGGAGGAGGTGGACTTGGTGGAGGACTTGGCCAAGGACTAGGAGGTCTTGGAGGTGGACTGGGAGGATATGGAAATGGGCTTGATGGAGCTGGACTTGGAGGAGGACTTGGCCAAGGGCTAGGAGGTCTTGGAGGCGGACTTGGTGGCAACGGACTTGGAGGAGGACTTGGCCAAGGATTAGGTGGTCTTGGAGGTGGACTTGGAGGAGATGGACTTGGCCAAGGATATGGAGGTCTTGGAGATGGACTTGGAGGAGGACTTGGCCAAGGATTAGGAGGTCTTGGAGGAGGACTTGGTCAAGGGGGACTTGGCCAAGGACTAGGAGGTCTTGGAGGAGGACTTGGTCAAGGAGGACTTGGCCAAGGATATGGAGGTCTTGGAGATGGACTTGGCCAAGGATTAGGAGGTCTTGGAGGAGGACTTGGCCAAGGAGGACTTGGCCAAGGACTAGGAGGTCTTGGAGGAGGACTTGGTCAGGGAGGACTTGGCCAAGGATATGGAGGTCTTGGAGATGGACTTGGCCAAGGATTAGGAGGTCTTGGAGGAGGACTTGGTCAAGGAGGACTTGGCCAAGGACTAGGGGGTCTTGGAGGAGGACTTGGCCAAGGAGGTCTTGGAGGCGGACTTGGCGGACTTGGAGGTGACGGTTATGGCTTTGGTCGTTAACACTGACCCAATTCTGGGCTTAAAATGTTAAAGCAAAGTTAATCAAAATATGAAGTTCTTGGACACTCGACAGGATTTTCTCTATGGATCAAATGCTGCTGCTTTTCTTATTTTTTTTATATATAACGCATAACTTGTTACACAGATTTTATTTTATTTTATATAATGATAATATATATAGATATTCGAATGTATAATGTTACAATTCCTTTATGGATATACTATGACGAGAATATTCTCACTACTTGTGATATTTTTAATCTTCTTGACTACATCTGATTAAACTACCTCCTATAACTAATACTAGTCTGCAGAGAATTGTAATATTATTTATGAAGAATAAATCAGAATGTGCATCTATCCATGTTTTCAGTTTCACTCAGTAAACAGATAGAACAGGAAGTGGAAGAAGTGTAATAAACTCATTAAAAATTATAGATATATATATATATATATATATATATATATATATATATATATATATAAATATATATATATATATATATATATATATATATATATATATATATATATATATATATATATATATATATATATTGTAAAAGAAATTAAGATGATAATGGCAGTCCGGCAGTGAAAACAAAAATTAATGATATTGGTAAAAGGTAATATCTAAAATAAAAATAAAAAAATGGCAACTCTGGCCCTATGTGAAACCTTATTGGTTAATGACTTTGAACCCCCCCAAAAAAAAATTGCCAAAAAGAGCAATATGTAGCAAGTGTAACTACCGTTGAAGTTGGTACTATTGTACACATACAAAAAAAAACACGTAAAAAGAGCGCCGAAGTTTCTTGGGCGCAATCGAATTTTCTGTATTGCGTATAATCAAGGCCATCTAAAACAGATCTAACTTTCGGTGGTCTCGGTATAATGTTGTATGAGCCGCGGCTCACGAAACTTTAATCATGACCCGGTGGTGGCCTGTCCTATATCATTGCCAGAAGCACGACTATGGCTAACTTTAACCTTAAATAAAATAAAAATTACTTAGGCTAGAGGGCTGCAATTTGGGATGATTGATGATTGGTGGCTGGATGATCAACATCTAAATTTGCAGCCCTAGCAGTTATAGTTTTTAAGATCTGGGGGGGACAGAAAAGTGCGGACAGACAGACAAAGCCATCTCAATAATTTTTCTTTTACAGGAAACTAGGAAGCAATGGAAATCTCTGGGGTTGTAAAACTCACAAGGGAATGCCATTGTGTAAAAAAAAAAAATGGCAACCGTGGCACATTGTAAAAACCCTTAAATTAAAGACATTGTAAGTAAAAGATATAAAAAAAATGGCAACATTTTGCTCAGTGTTAAAACCCGTTAGTAGAAATTGTAAAATAAGAAAAATAAAAAACAAGTAAAAAATGCACCGAAGTTTCTTCGTATAATCAAGGCCACAGAAAATAGATGTCTCAGTATAATGCTGCCTGAGCCGTGGCCCATGAAGTTTTAACCACGGCTCGGTGGTGGCCTATCTATCGTTGCCAGAAGATCGCTATCGGCCAACTTTTAACCCTAAAATAAAACTTTGAGGTTAAATTTGATATGTCTGATGACTGAGGTGGATGATCAACATGCCAATTTGCAGCCTCTAGCCTCAGTAGTTTTTAAGATCTGAGAGCGGGAAAGAAGTGCCGACAGAAAAAAAAAGTGCGGACAGAATAAAGTGCGGACGGACAGACAAAACCGGCACATTAGTTTTCTTTCACAGAAAACTAAAAGGAAACTTCAGACAGTGTAAAAACCTGCCAGTAAATGTCAATGTACAATAATAAAAAAAAAAAAAAACTCGGAGGTTACCGTTATTTTTTTCGGTAAAATTTTTATTAAGCTACAGGCTTTTATACCGCGCTAGAGGTTGCCATTGTTTATCTATTATTTTGTTCAATGGCATTTACTGATGGGTTTTTACGCCTCGAAAGAGGTTACCATTTTCTTTTGTAATTATATTTTTTGGCTTTATCTTTCGGGTTTTTACCGTGCAATAAAAGTTCCTATTAGTTTTCTGTAAAAGAAAACTATTGTGCCGGCTTTGTCTGTCCGCCCGCACTTTATTCTGTCCGCACTTTTTTTTATCCCCACTTTTTATGTCCGCCATCAGATCTTAAAAACTGCTGAGGCTAGAGGGCTGCAAATTGATATGTTGATTATCCACCCTCCAATCATCAAACATACCAAACTACAGCCCTCTAGCCTCGGTATTTTTCATTTGATTTAAGGTTAAAGCTAGCCATAATCGTGCATCTGGCAACGATATAGGACGGCTACCACCAGGCTGTGGTTAAAGATTCACGGGCCACGGCTCATACAGCATTATACCGAGACCACCGAAAGATAGATCTATTTTCGGTGGCCTTGGATATACGCTGTACAGAAAACTCGACTGCGCCGAAGAAACTTCGGCGCATCTTTTACTTGTTTTTATTTTGCAATGTTTGTGTGGGGGCGTACAATAGCATTAACTTACGTTTTTTTTACACTGCACCAGACGTTGCAGTTTTTTGCAACATTTTGCGGTTACAATGGCATATCCTTGCGGGGTTTTACACCGAGTCAGAGTTTGCTATCGTTTTTTTTTATTTATTTATTTTTTGTACAGTACAGTGGCATTAACCTACGGGTTTTTACACCGAACCAGAGGCTCCCATTTTTTTTACTTTTTGGAGGAGGGGAGGCGGGAAAAATAATATTAACTTTCAGGTTTTTTTCACCCTACTAGAGGTTGCCATTGTTCTATTCTTTTTAGGGGGGCTACGTTGGTTGTTACAATGGCATTAACTTCTTTGGTTGATATTTCTAGTAGTGAACGACATCCTATGACTAACAAAGAAAAGTAATGCCGTTGTAGACATTAGTAATTACATATATTATCAGCAGATGCAACTCGTGAATTCTCTAGGTTAAAACGAGCCTGGAACGTGAAAGGTTCGAGGAGACAGGCAATCAAATTCCTGGAATTCCATCAACAGTGACGAAAATAGAACAGTGTTTATGCGTCATACATTTCCGAATTTATTTAGTGATAGAGATAAATATGAAGTAAATGGATAGATAAACGAATTATTGGCAACAATCTGCCTTCTATTTTAAGGATTTGATTCATATTAATTTTTGTTAACGAAATTTCTCGGCAATTTTTTTAATCGAAATATTTATTCTTATTCAAGATTAATTTTTATGCTTAATATGTTTATGGTTTTGGACGGTCCACGTAAATACTTATACCTTTATTCGCAGAAATTGTTCATTTTCTCTTTGCTTCGTCGTTAATACGGAACAAGTAAAAAATGCGCCGAAATTTCTTCAGCGCAATCGAGTTTTCTGTACAGCGTATAATCAAGGCCACCGAAGGCAGACGTATCTTTCGTGGTCTCGGTATAATGCTGTATGAGCCGCTCCCCATGAAAATTTAACCACGGCCCGGTGGTGGCCTATCCTATATCATTGCCAGAAGCACGAGTATGGCTAACTTTAACCTTAAATAGAATTAAAACTACTGAGGCTAGAGGGCTGCAATTTGGTATGTTTGATGTTTTTGAGATCTGAGGGCGGACAGAAAAAGTGCCGACAGAAAAAAGTGCGGACGGACAGACAAAGCCAGCACAATAGTTTCCTTTTCCAGAAAACTAAAAATCCGCAGTTATGTATCTGACCAAAGCTGTACATTTTCCAGAATACAAGAATAATGAAAGCGTTCGAAAGCTCCCATTTTTAATCCTTTTTGTATTTTGATAATCACAGCTTTGCTCACATGCATAATTGTGGACTTTTCCTTATTTATCACCTTTCTTACATCTTATTCTATGGCTCCCCTTTCGTTTGTTCTTTCATGTCTTCGCTTATTCCTAAACATCTATAAGCGCTCTGGCTACGCCATTCTTCTGTTGTGTAAACAAAATGCTTTCAGTGAAAGTAGACAGATGTTTTGGAAATTTCAGTCCCAGCGGGAAAAGGAGAGCCCGGCTTAAGAACCACCACATTTTATTTGTGGGCGTTTCGTTGTTTCTTCTGGACGCGTTTCGTTGTTTCTTCTGGACGCGTTTCGTTGTTTCTTCTTGACGCGTTTCGTTGTTTCTTCTTAACGCGTTTCGTTGTTTCTTCTTAACGCGTTTCGTTGTTTCTTCTGGACGCGTTTCGTTGTTTCTTCTTAACGCGTTTCGTTGTTTCTTCTTAACGCGTTTCGTTGTTTCTTCTGGACGCGTTTCGTTGTTTCTTCTTAACGCGTTTCATTGTTTTTCTGGACGCGTTTCGTTGTTTTCTTCAACGCGTTTCGTTGTTTCTTCTGGACGCGTTTCGCTTGTTTCTTCTTAACGTTGTTTCTTTGTTTCTTCTAACGCGTTTCGTTGTTTTCCCTGACGCGTTTCATTTGTTTCCTCTTGACGCGTTTCGCTGTTTGCTCTTTGACACGCTTCGTTGTTTCTTCTGGACGCATTTCGTTGTTTCCTCTTGACGCGTTTCGTTTCTCTTCTTGAAGCGTTTCGTTGTTTCTTCTGGAAGCGTTTCGTTGTTTCTTCTGGACGCGTTTCGTTTTTCTTTTTGACGCGTTTCGTTGTTTCCTCTTGACGCGTTTCGTTGTTTCTTCTGGACGCGTTTCGTTTTTTCTTCTGGACGCGTTTAGTTCTTCTTCTAGACGCGTTTCGTTGTTTCCTCTGACGCGTTTCATTTGTTTCTTCTGATGCATTTAGCGTTTCTTCTGACGCGTTTCGTTGTCCCCTCTTGATGTCGTTGTTGTTTCTTCTGAACGCGTTTAGTTACTTCTTCTAGACGCATTTCGTTGTTTCTCTGACGCGTTTCTGCTGTTTCTTCTGACGCGTTTTAGTTGCTTCTTCTGGACGCGTTTCGTTGTTTCCTCTTGACGCGTTTCGTTGTTTCTTCTGGACGCGTTTAGTTGCTTCTTCTGGACGCGTTTCGTTGTTTCCTCTTGACGCGTTTCGTTGTTTCTTCTGGACTCGTTTCGTTGTTTCTTCTGGACGCGTTTAGTTGCTTCTTCTGGACGCGTTTCGTTGTTTCTTCTGGACGCGTTTAGTTGCTTCTTCTGGACTCGTTTCGTTGTTTCTTCTGGACGCGTTTAGTTGCTTCTTCTGGACGCGTTTCGTTGTTTCCTCTTGACGCTTTTCGTTGCTTCCTCTTGACACTTTTCGTTGTTTCTTCTGGACGCGTTTCGTTTTTCTTCTTGACGTGTTTCGTTGTTTCTTCTGGGCGCGTTTCGTTTTTCTTCTAGACGCGTTTCCTTGCTCCTACTGGACGCGTTTCGTTGTTTCTCTTGCAGATGTTGTTATGAAGAAACAACGAAACGCGCCGTAGATAAAATGTGGTGGTTCTTAACTCACGCTCTTCTTTTAATGCTGAGACTTAGATTTCCAAAACATCTGTCTACTTTCACTGAAAACATTTTATTTATTTACACAACAGAAGAATGACGTAGCCACAGCCCATATAAATATTTAGGAATAAGCGACGTAAGATATGAAAGAACAAACGAAAGGGGAGCCAAAAAATAAGGTGTAAGAAAGGCGATAAATAAGGAAAAGTCCACAATTACGCATATGAGTATCTATCAAAAAAACGAAGGTCTTCTTCTTGTAAACGCTATCATTATTTTTGTATTTTGGAAAAAAACAGCCTTGTTCATAAGTGTGGATTTTTACATATAATTTCCCGTCACGGTAGAGCGATGCACCATAGATAATGGCGATGACGTTTTACGAAAAAGATCCTGTTTTTCATTAAATTAATTCTTTTATTTTCCTCTTGCCCATATCTATAACATCTCTCTACGTAAAATCTACTTCAAATTTGTAACCACTCCTTCCTCCTCCTTCTGCAATCATGATTCGGCCATTTTGCATATTTTGCATATTCCAATAATCTTATTTCACTAAATTTGCACATATGCATTTATCATCCTTTACACCTCTTCCCCCCTTCCCCCCTCCCAAAAAAAATATTAACAATCTATGAGTCCTCTAATTAATTATGAAGTTCAATTATTTCCTAAATTCTTTCATTCGATCATCAAAAAAAAAAAAACAAGTAAAAAATGCGCCGAAGTTTCATCGGAGCAATCGAGTTTTCTCTACAGCTGCTACAGCGTATAATCAAAGCCTCCGAAAATATATCTACCTTTTCTGGTGGTCTCAGTGTAACTGTATGAGCCGCGGCTAATGAAACTTTAACCACGGCCCAATGGTAGCCTATCCTATATCGTTGCCAGAAGCACGATTATGGGGAACTTTGGTCTCAAATAAAATAAAAACTACTACTGAGGCTAGAGGGCTGCAATTTGTTAGGTTTGATGATTGGAGGGTGGATGATCAAAAATTTGCAGCCTTATCTAGCCTCTGTAGTTTCTAAGATCTGAGGGCGACAGAAAAGTGCGGACAGAAAGAAGTGCTGACAGACATATATATAATTTTATAATTATATATATATATATATATATATATATATATATATATATATATATATATATATATATATATATATATATATGACTTTTATCACATCACCGTGATTCATATTCAATCAGTGTTACAAACGTCCTTTATATCCAATTCCTTTACTGAAATAATATGTTTTTCATATATATTTGCCGTTGGGATTTGTTGATAATAGTTCGTCGTCCCGAGCCCACGAGACGGCAGACTTATTATCAACAAAAATTCCCCTTCTGCAACATATTGAAAATATATTATTTCGAACAAATGATAAGACGTTTAACTCAACTTACTGATATATATATATAATATATATGTATATATATGTATATATATAACATATATATATATATGTATATATATATATATATATATATATATATATATATATATATATATATATGCTATAATATATATATATATATATATATATGTTGTGTGTGTGTGTGTGGAAGTTTGTGTGAGTGTCAACAAAATTTACTCTGCCTCTGGGATTTCTTTAATTGTTCTTTCTTCTACATTTTAGTGTCCGTCTTATATTTCCCCTCAAAGGAGAAACCCTCATTTTACTTCTCTTACGTATATGCGTAAAAGTGTGTTTAATAGACTGAAAGCTATTCTCATCTGAAGACATCCGTCAGAAGAAAAGTTATTTTGATATACACACATACATGCATATGTATTTATACACACATATATGCTCATATATATGTATGTATGTTTATATACATATATATGTATATATATTGTATATATGTGTGTGTATTTTTATAGAATCCAAAAACGAGATCAGGAAAATTATCGTTATTCTTAATTTAATAAATATACAAATACACACACACACACACAATATTGTTTGTAAATATTTTACTTTTGCTAGCTTTGTTTCAAGGAAAATGATTTAAGAAAGTATCAAATAGTTTGTTTAGTAAAATATATTCTTGAACTATAGTGATTGGTACATGATGTAGATTTACACAAAATATTTTTAAGTATTATCTGAACTCATACACCGATTTTAAATGCTGCTATTGTATTATTCTTCACCATAAATATCCATTCATAAAGTATTTCAATGACTGCTGGGGTTCCTCATTCGGATTCAGGCTCTAGATCAAGCGTTTCGCTTTCCGAGGAGGTGGGTGTTCAGATGACCCTGTTTCAGGCCACCGGAGCCTCCGAAGCCTTTGAGGATGTGGTTTCCATGGCTGTATCCGTTGGAATGGCTGTATCCATTGGCGTAGTTCCCAGCGCTCAGGAGACCTCCGTATCCGCCGTATCCACCACCTAAGCCGCTGTTCATTTAAGCCGAGACCGCCGAGGCCCCAGTCGAGTGCCGAACTGGGCTCGGATCAGCGCTTCGCTTCGAGAAGTATTTGAGATTGTCTGCAGATTGCTCTACCCAGTCCTCCGAACTCTCTCCCAATGTGGTTTCCGTGACTGTATCCGTTGGGTGGCTGTATCCATTGGCGTGAAGTTCCAGCAGAGGCCGCTATGCCAGCGTATCCTCCCTGACCCTCCGTTGACTCTAGGGAGTCCGCAATCCATGAGCTGCGTCAGCCGCAAAGGCCACGAACATGACTGCGATCTGTGTGGAAGCACACAGGAAGCTAAAGAGTCATTAATAGAAAATAAAGAGGAGAGAGAGAGAGGAGAGATTCAGGTTGTTCACCAAGCTTATTGATAAGTCAGTAGTGACAGAGTGGATTGCTTTCAGTATCTGAAAGGAGTGTTCTATTTTCAATCATAATATCTAGCCTGGGTTATGCACGCAAGTTGCCTAACACATCAACACATTAAAAATACACAAACAAACTTAAGTTGATACTGGAACTGACTTTGTATTCCTCAATACAGTCACTTTATCAACAATTAAAGAATATGAGTAAAAAGCCTCAATAATGTAAATGAGAGACTGTATTTTTCCAAAATACAGAAAGAATAAAACAGGAGAGCTTTCGACCGTTTGCACAACGGTCCTCTTCAGCCAACTGAATAAAAAAAGCTCCCATGTTTTATCCTTTTTGTATTTTGGAAAAATACAGTCTCTCATTCACATTATTGCGGCTTTTTACTCATTATTTCCAATTACAATATAGTGATGCACCACAAATGAAAGCATGTATCAATGTTTGTGAAATTTTATTGATTAAGCTCTATCGGCGTCCATAGTTATCGTTCTAAAAAGTTTAACTCAACATGTGAACACTTTCAGAAGTGCTTAAATATCATTTAAATATCCGTTCAAAGACCACAAACAGTCTCACTTCCAGACAGTGACTGTTCTGGGTAAGATAATCCACATGCAATTTTCCCCTAAAGCGGAAAAGATGAAAGCACAAACGATTTGCACTGGTGATTTAGTACAACTTTACACGCCGGGTAGTAAAGAAGGTTCTATTTCAGGGGAATTTGTTTGATCAAGGAGGCAGCGACGG
>NC_089749.1:18707661-18710161 GCF_040412425.1 Macrobrachium rosenbergii | reverse complement strand
ATAATCAGATCTAAGTAATGTCAGCCATTCATTGTCACTGCCAAGGTGACGGTGTTGGTTTCACGGTCATTGACACCGCGTCACTGGTGGGCGGGGCTAAGAAGGACAGTCACTCACTCAAGTGTCTGATCAATTCACATCTGTCGTTGCATCTTCTATAAAGCAGCAAGTTTTGTGAAGAGAGACCTCAGTTACCATCTGCCTTCTCTTGCTGCAGCTTCACCATTTCTGAAGGATGAGAGTCTTGGTATGAATCAGGATTTTTAAGTTTTATTCGTGAATTTACAAAGATTACTCTTCGTCAAAACTGTATAGTCTTAAGCTATCACAGAATAGAAGACAAAATATATATTTCAGAATTCTTTAATCATGAATGTATAATTTAAGAACTTTTCGTAATAGAAATTAACACAGAAGAAAATTTTGTCCGGTTTAAAATCAAGTGCTTGGAAATCCTTTGAAGAAATTACATTTTGACAATGTGTTTATAATTATAAGATTCTTAAAGCGTATAAGCCAGGACAATTCTTTAATGAGATCCTAAGTGAAATTTCTTACCCCATTCGATTATGATGTATAAAACATCACTAATTATTGAAGAATTAATCCGAATAGATGAGGAATATATTTATCAACTTTTCATTTGCTAATTTATTTTTTCATTTACGAGTGATAAATCTACATATATTCCACCAGGTCAGTGTATTGTTAGTAGCCTTGGTTTCAGCCGATGCGACAATCGGAGGGCTCGGAGACCTTGGGAATGGAGCCGGTCTTGGAGTCCTTGGAATAGGACAAGGGGAGATGGCTACGGTACTGGGCTTGGAGGAGGAGGCCTTGGAGGAGCTGGCTACAATGACGGTCTAGGCAGAGGAGGAGGTTTTGGGGGAACTGGATATGGCAATGGTCTTGGAGGGGGCCTCGGGGGAACCAGCTACGGCAGCGGTCTAGGAGGCCTTGGGCCAGGCCTTGGCGGTGCTGGATACGGCCCCGGTCTTGGAGGAGGCCTTGGGGGAGCTGGCTATGGCGATGGCCTTGGAGGAATTGGATACGGTAACGGTCTTGGAGGGGGCCTTGGTGGGGCTGGTTATGGTAACGGTCTTGGAGGGGGCCTAGGAGGAGCTGGTTACGGTAACGGGCTAGGAGGAGGCCTTGGAGGAACTGGATACGGTAACGGTCTTGGAGGGGGCCTCGGAGGGGCTGGTTACGGTAACGGGCTAGGAGGAGGCCTTGGAGGAACTGGTTACGGTGATGGTCAGGGATTAGGCCTTGGGGGAAATGGATACGGCTCTGGTCTGGGAGGTGGCCTTGGGGGAACTGGCTATGGTAACGGTCTATTAGGAGGCCTGGGGGGAACTGGCTATGGTGACGGTCTAGGAGGTTATGGACTTGGTGGAGGACTTGGTCAAGGATTAGGACTTGGAAATGGACTGGGAGGTATTGGTCTTGGACAGGGAGGAATTGGAAATGGGTTAGGAGGACAAGGAGTTGGACTTAAAGGATTACTCGGTCAAGGATTAGGTCTTATACCTGGGCTTGGCGGACTTGGTTATGGGATTGGTCGTTAACAAGGCCTCATTATTGCCAGGTGTCTAGTATTCAAACTGTGATATATATATATTAACATGAGTTTTAAAATGTTAATATAAAATAATTCAATTCTCCGAATGGAATTATTTTGGAACTGAAGCACATCTTTTGGATAATTTTGGAAGATTTTCTGTTTTGAATAAAATGTTTTTATACTGAAGAAATCTCTCTTTTTATACCTCCTATTAAGTATTTGTAAAAATGACACTAAAGCAAATAATAAGTATATTTACCATTAAAAATTTCTCAGGACTTAGTGTTATTAATCTTTGAAAATCATATGACTTTCGCCAGTCTACACATTGTTGAACTAGCTTTCACAACTATCACTAGTCTATAAATAATTGTGAAGTCATCTTCAGAAAATAAATAAGAATTTATAATATTTTGACTTTCCCATTTGACTCCCTATATAAATATTTTTAACAGAGTTGAGAAGAAATAAAAGGAAGATTTACTGATAATGTAAAAGTGGTCAAACAGAAATGTACATTATGGTTCAAAACCAAATTAAAGTTCATAATAAAGTAAAATAACATGTGATAGGTAATTATGGTAATTATATATATACATATATATATATATATATATATATATATATATATATATATATATATATATATATATATATATATATATATATATATATATATATGTATATATATATTATACATAATATGTATATATAAATAAATACATATATTATATATATACATATATGTATAATATGTATATACATAAATATATATATGCATATTTATATAATATATAAATATATATATATATATATATATATATATATATATATATATATATATATATATATATATATATATATATATATATATGTACATACACACACATGCACACACACACACACACACATATATATATATATATATATATATAT
>NC_089749.1:18695161-18702661 GCF_040412425.1 Macrobrachium rosenbergii | reverse complement strand
TTGAGAAAGTACTTTGAATTGTTTTTGTTCTGGTACGTGTCCAACTCATTATCATTGTGGTAAGGGCTTTAAAGTAGATCAAAAGAATCTCTGAACTCGTCACCATCTCATAGGGTTCATTACAATATACATATATATATATATATATATATATATATATATATATATATATATATATACTCTTATATATATATATATATATATATATATATATATATATATATTTTATATATATATACAACTTTCTCATACAGTGTATGGAGGATTTCTACGACATATCTTGACTTCAATGTAGAAGTAAAACCTGTCACAAGAACAGCAGAAAAGGAAACTATATACCTAAAACTAGCTTGTCAGGGAGAGCAAATGTGGAAGGAAATATAAATCTAAAGAAATAATACACCAACATCTCCCCTGTGAATAACGTAAGATCAGTTTTCTATAATCATTCTAAGATGACAAATTTTTTCCCCACCACAATCCTTCTAAATGGCGTTCAGACATTACTTGCATTTTTAAGTGGCGTTTTGCAGTAAATGCCATTTAGGATTTAGCAACAGAACTGGAACTGTAATACGAAATTTAGTCCAAAGTTCTAGCGCTGGGATGAATGAGGTCATTCAGCGCTGAAAATAACGTTGGAAAAATGTCAAAGAAGATTGGAAAAGTACGATGGAAGAAAGAGAGTATGAACTAAGGTATGATGAAAGGAATGAAAGGGGTGTCAGCAAAGAATCTTAAGTAATGCCTACATTGCTCAGCGTGAGGTGCACTGTTGGCTCTATACCCCTCTAGGGGAATGTAGGAATAGGTCCCTCGCTGTCAGAGCATCGGAATGTACAGGAAAAGCTACAAAAGCAAAAAAAAAAAAAAAGATTCTTACTAGACACCTTCAGTCAGCCGTGAAGATTCCGAGAATATCATGTCCTTATTAAGTTGCTAAGGTCAAATTTAAACAATGATACCTCGAGTTTTCCCCTTGAAATTGGTTTAGTTGTATATAATTTCGCATTTTCAGTTTACATATTTCAGGTATTGAACCTTTTAACTTAACTTAGGTGTGTACTGTTATTATCATTGTATATTATTAAAATTATTTTCTAGTTTTGGTCATCATCTCATGTTACTGATTGTAATAGATTTTGATCGTTTTATTACTAATCACGTATTTAACTTTTAGTTTATAATGTTGTGGTACTCTACTTCGTTTTTAACTTTTGTACGTATTTTTACCATTATTATTGTATATTGTTAAAATTATTTTCAAGTTTTGCTCTTTCTTGCATGTTGTTGATTCTGATGACTTTGGCGTATGTTTTATTACTGATGACGTTGCGAACTTTTAACTTCAAATGTTATGGTAATTCTGACTATTTCTGAACTACAAAAAAGATCATAAACATTTGCAGATGATGACAGGTTAAGCGTAGATAACCGAAATTTTCATGGGAATAAAAAGTGGTGAAATAGAAGACTGATAATAATGTTATAGGACGTCCTTCACTTCATCATTCGTTTGCGATTTCCGTGAGAACTCCATTAGTAGAAATACGTATGCATTCATACATACATACAATACGTACGCGTCTACACACACACACATTTATATATATATATATATATATATATATAGATATATACACAGTGTATGTATATGTACAATATATATATATATATATATATATATATATATATATATATATATATATATATATATATATATATATATATATATATACTATAGAAGGTGTTTCGAAATTAGAGCCCCCCTCCACAGAACAAAATGAGAAAGTTATGAAGTTTTCTGCTATAGCCCTATCTCAAGTACATTATTTTAAGTTTCTAAACTTTCAAGCTATTTTCATTTTTTACATTTCTCGGAGGAAATCAGATGGATTGACTGAATCTGGGTCTATAACCTTCAGAGAAGCCAGGGATGCTGGCATCCTTCATTTTCACATTCATGATAGCTAAATACATTAAAAAGATGAATCCTTTGTTAAAGAAAGTGGAACACAAATCCATATGACTGTCATCGCGAAAAGTGAGAATCTTGGAGGCCTGAAGTCCCTTTCTCAGAGTCAAAAAGACATCATAGCTGAGGCAGTGAGTGAATAAAGAGAGTCTTTAATAAATTGGCGCTTGAACTAGAAAGAAAAAGGGAAAGAGAGAAGTTATAGTGCTGTATATCGTTAGGTTGAAAAATCTGGTATGAAAACCATTTCCATGTTGTCAACAAGCCCAACATCACTCAGCAACAGAGAAGACCGTGCGTGGTTTGTGATTCATTTCTTAAAAGATTAGGATGAAATGACTTTCTCCATGTTGCCGCGTCAGATGACTTCTTCATTTACACAGTCAGGAAGCCAGATCATAAAAATGACATCATTTGGGCTGCAAAGGTTGGATGATATCAGCGATGGCGTGCGCTATCGCCAAGTTGTGAAATTTCCTGTGAATGTTGGCAATTTTCTCTATTCCACAGCAAACAGTTAATGTGGATCATCAAAGAAAAAGGACAGTCATGGAATGGCACGAATACTTCAGAAACTGTGCTTACTGGTGGGTATTTTCTTTTTCCTCAAAGATCCTGAAAATGTGTTATCTGTTGAAGAAGTCACATTTTTGCATGATAAGGCACCATGTTTCAAGGCTCTTCAGACACAGGAACTGCTTCGAAACAGTGGTATCGATTTCTTCTCGTCAAGTGAATTTCCAGGTAGCTCCCTGACCTTAATGTGTGTGCATTGGTAGTATCTTAAAAAGCGTGCGCTGTGAACTATGATGGTATGCAAGCCTCGACGACCTGTGAAGAGAGAGGTGGCCAAAGTGCTCAGGGAATGAGTTGAGTCTCAACTTTTTTGTGATTTGCTGAAATCATACCCCTCAAGAATTAAGACTGTGGTACAGGCAAGATGGAGGCTACACAAAATATTAAATACTCAGAGAGAAACTTGGATAAATACTGTTCTGAATTACTTGTGTTTTTGTCCATAATCAATTTTAGTTTATGCTGTGTAGAGGGGTGGTGGGCTGAAACACCCTAATTTATATATATATATATATGTATATATATATATATATATATATATATATATATATATATATATATATATATATATATATAATACTACAATAACGTACATATATGTGTATTTAGGAATATTGCTATCTAATTCCAAGGAAAAACCTTATAAGCATTAGTATACGTAAGATATTTAGCCATTAGCATGAAAACTCTTAAGAAGTGAATTCATAACCAGATATGATTTCCTACACACTTCGTCTATTAATATTTAGTTTTTTTTCTAAACTTTTCCTCTACTAAAACTTTATTTTTCTAAAATATTAACATTTTAGTTTTTCTGAAATGTTAAAATTCTACACTATTCGCCATGAAATGTTTCATTTTATTTAGGCTTTTGTCTTCTAACATTTAAATATTTCTAGGCTTCTTGTCTTCAATGTTCTGATTTTTCTAGACTTTTGTTTTCTAATAGTTAAACATTTCTAGTCTTGTTGTCTTTAAGTTTTTTAATTTTTCTGAGCTTTTTGTCATCTAAAATTTAAATATTCTTAGGTTCCTTGTCTTCAATTTTTAAATTATTCTAAGCATGTCTTCTAATTCTTAACTATTTCTGTGCTTCTTGTCTTCAAATATTTTGGTTTTTCTGGCCATTTGTCTTCTAATATTTAAATATTTCTTGGCTTTTTTCCTTCAATTTTTTTTTCTAGGCATTTGTCTTCTAATATTAAAATATTCCTAGGCCTCTTGTCGTCAAATGTTTTAATTTTTTCTGAGCTTTTTGTCTTTTATTATTAAAATATTTCTAGGTTTCTTTTGTCTTCAAATGTTTTAGATTTTCCAGACTTTTTGTCTTTTAATAGCTAAATATTTATAGGCTTTTTGTCTTCAAATGTTTTAATTTCTCAATGATTTTGTCTTCTAATATTTCAATATTACTAGACTTCTTGTCTTCAAATATTTTAAATTTCCTAGTCATTTGTCTTCTAATATTTAAATATTTCTAGGCTTCTGGTCTCCTAATATTGCAAATACAGTCGAGTATTGTAACACGATAATCTAAGCTCGGAATAGTTCATGAAAAAGGACCCGCTTTACAAAAATATGAACAATGGGGTGCGCTAGCAATTAGCTGATATTTCGTAATTAAAAAAAATTTTTTCTATAAAATTAATTTAGTCGCTTGCATCGCTTGCACATATTTGATGAGTTTAATTAGCAACGTAAGATTAATAAAAAATAACTTCCCACTTGAAAGTGGTGCCAGATGTATAATGTATGTTTGCTCTCAGGTGTATGAAAGATATATAGATGGGTATGTGACAAACACACACACACACATTTATATATATATATATATATATATATATATATATATATATATATATATATATATATATATATACTGTATATATATAATTTATACTGTATATTCCATTGTCACTCAATAGCATGAGGAAATAAATATAGCTGATTATATACATATATATATGTATGTGTGTGTATGTATGTATGTATATATATGCATATATACATACATACATACACTACAAACACATATATATACATATATATATGTATATACAGTATAATATAATATAATATATATATATATATATATATATATATATATATATACTCTTTCTCTATATATATATATATATATATATATATAATGGACAGGATTCTATGAATGAGTCTGAAACCTTGACTATACTGGGTGTAACGTTTGACTCACATCATACTTCGGAGAAATATCTAATTAAATTATCAGTAAATGCCGCACAGAGGTTAGTCGTCATTATACGTTATGCCTCAAATATTAATAACAGTGATAAAATCTACGAAATCTGTTTTGGGTCATTTGTCCTTGAATACTGTCCTGCGGTGTCTGCTTCCGCCAGGTTGCTGTTTCCTAGCAATAGCAATCATGACTTGGATCACCTACGGATGGTCACTTGTTTGTCAGTGTTTCATAAGTTGCACTTTACCAGAGAGCTTTTACTATAAATTGACCCCGTATCCTCCTTTCCGACCTAGTTCCTCGCTGGACTGGTCGATATCGTTCTCGGCTAGCACTTTGCTGGGCCTGCGTTCGATTCTCCGGCCGGCCAATGAAGAATTAGAGGAATTTATTTCTGGTGATAGAAATTCATTTCTCGGTATAATGTGGTTCGGATTCACAATAACCTGTGGGTCCGTTGCTAGGTAACCGTTGGTTCTTAGCCACGTAAAATAAGTCTAATCCTTCGGGCCAGCCCTAGGTGAGCTGTTCAACAGCTCAGTGGTCTGGTTAAACTAAGGTATACTTAACTTATTTTTCTTTTCCGGCCGAGCGCGACCAGATTTGCTGAACA
Organism: Macrobrachium rosenbergii; assembly: GCF_040412425.1. Lineage (NCBI taxonomy): Eukaryota > Metazoa > Arthropoda > Malacostraca > Decapoda > Palaemonidae > Macrobrachium > Macrobrachium rosenbergii. Next base: position 18,697,279 of record NC_089749.1, on the reverse strand, counting down.
GCAGCACTAATATGAGTAAATGTGTCATGCTGCTGAACTTCTTAGTTCCAGAGGTCCTTCATTTCTCACGCCGTTGGACTGTGGAACAGCCTCCCAGAGAATGTTGTGCTACTGGAACCCCAAAGGTTCAAGCGAGGATGCAATGTATCACTATCATAAAACAATTGAACTGATATTTTACCAGTTTATTTGCATTTTTATCTATATATTTACTAAATAATTGATATTTTTTCTAACAAATGGTCTATTCTTTCTGTATACCCTATCATCACCCAGTTCTTTATTGGCGCGTGCTCTCCTTTGCACGCTGTTGGCCCAGCGTTCGACTCTCCGACCGGCCAACGAAGATTGAAGGAATTTATTTCTGGTGATAGAAATTCATTTCTCGTCGCCAATGGCCAGTTTCGGATTCACAATAAGCTGTAGGTCCGTTGCTGGGTAACCAGTTGGTTCTTAGCCGCGTAAAATAAATCTAATCCTTCGGGCCAGCCCTCTAGGAGGCTGTTAATCCAGCTCAGTCGACTGGTTAAACTAAGATATGTAACTTATCACCCAGTTCTTCATTGGAGGGGGTGCGTAGAGGCTCTCGGCTAGCACGCTGTTGGCCAGCGTTCGACTCTCAACCGGCCAATGAAAATTAGAATTTGTTTCTGGTGATAGAAATTTATTTCTCGTCATAATGTGGTTCGGATTCCACAATAAGCACCAAGTCCGTTGCTAGGTAACCAGCTGGTTCTTAGCCACATAAAATAAATCTAATCCTTCAGGCCAGCCTAGGAGGCTGTTAATCAGCTCAGTGGTCTGGTTAAACTAAGATATACTTTTTCTGTGACACCTTTCACATCAGCACCGCATTCTTTGGAAGCATGAATTTCAAGTCAATGGACCACTGTATGCTTGTTCCGTATGAATATGGGTTTCTTTTCTGACTAATAATAATGATAATAATAGTAATATACAGAATTAAAATGTAGAAACAAGCTGCTCAACTTGCTTTATTTTCTAGAATCTGGCTTAAGGAAATAGGGACAAGAAAAGTGACAATATAATTAGTTGCAAAAAATATATTTTTTCAGTAATTGTTCATTTGTACAAGAATTACATGATTGGTAATTAGAAGTGGTGAAGAGGCTGGACTTATATATCAATCATAAAGGTCGTTAATACTTCTTTAGGCTCCATTAGTGAAATATTTAAGTGACTACCGAGATCCCTTATTCAGATTCAGGCTCTAGATCAGCTGCGCTTCGTTTGCCGAGGAAGTGTTTGTTAAGATGGCCGTGTTTCAGCCCACCGGAACCTCCGAAACCTTTGAGGATGGTTTCCATGACTGTATCCATTGGAGTGGCTGTATCCATTGGCGTAGTTTCCAGCACTCAAGAGACCTCCGTAACCACCATATCCACCACCGAATCCGCCGTTTAGGCCTAAGCCGAGACCGCCAAGTCCAAGGCCTCCGTAGCCAAGTCCACCAAGTAATCCAGGCTCTGGATCAGCGCTTCGCTTTCCGAGTAAGTGGCCTGTTCCAAGACCTCCTAGTCCCTTGAACCCTCCTCCAAAGTGGTTGTGTCCTTTGGCGTGGCTGTATCCGTTGGCATCGTACCCAGTACCTAAGGGACCACCGTATCCACCGAATCCACCACCGAATCCGCCGTTGAATCCTAAGCTTCCTCCAAGTCCTCCACCAAGACCTCCATAGCCAATCCCTGTTGGAGATGCGTCAGCCACTAAGGCCACCAGCAGGACAGCGATCTGAAGTGAGAAGCAATCAAGTTTGCCGTTCAGGATGAGAGAGAGAGAGAGAGAGAGAGAGAGAGAGAGAGAGAGAGAGAAGAGAGAGAGAGAGAGAGAGAGAGAGAGAGAGAGAGATTTAGGTTTATTTGCTATGATTATACTAATAACTAAGTGGTATTACTAGAAATTACATTCAACATTTGGCAAAGTTAATCTATATGACAAGATATCCTCTTCTACGCATATCCGATGTTAACAGATATACTCAAAAGAGACGAATAATACCATATGTAAATAATCAGTTATTTATATGGACGTATTATTAAAATCTGCCTTATGAGTAAAAGAAATAAAGAAGCTCTTGGTTCACACGTGATTCCGGAA
>NC_089749.1:18675161-18690161 GCF_040412425.1 Macrobrachium rosenbergii | reverse complement strand
ATATTATTCCAAAAGATTATATATATAATATATATATATACAATATATATATATATAAAAGCAGATATTTCATTTTTCGTGAGTTTTTCTAGTTTTATAACAAATCTTTTTGTATAACCGACTGAATTTACAAACATGTCTATATTTGGTCAAAACACTAAAAACAAAAAGGTGTTTATTTGTTTTCCTTTTTTAAAAAATTATATTTATATCTATATTTATACATAAAAATATATATATATATATATATATCATATATATACATATATATATACATATATACTATATATATATATATATATATATATATATATATATATATATATATATATATATATATATATATATTTTTTTTTAGTTGTCGCATCTGAGTGGTTGAGGAACTCACCTCACCATCGAAAAACAATAGTTCGGTCCACAATAGCAGAGAAATCTATTGTAAACCCTATTATGCCTCTTTTTTAATCAAACGATTTATTATGTTCCTGGTTGTCAGGCAAATGTGGTTGCTTTAGTCATGATGCAGAAGACGTAGGACTGGCAATCTCATCCCAAATAGTTGGTTAGAACTGTGGGCTACCACCTATAAGGAAATGTTAAACTTTACATATATCGTACACTTGCGTAAATCTGATTCTCAACGAATGAGCTAAGAATGAAAGTATAATTTCAGACCCAAATTATTCTCTTTTAGTCACTAAATCATGATCATAAAAACCGCATGTAGATATAATATACATACATACATACATACACACACACTAATATACATATATATATATATATATATATATATATATATATATAAATATATATATATATATATGTATGTATGTATATATATATATAATATATATATGTATATATATATGTATATATATATATATATATATATATATATATATATATATATATATATATATATATATATATATATATATATATATATATAACAATTCCCGATGCGACTAAATCATTCTCAGAAAGTACCAGTATTTTGTTCACGTGCGTATTAATAAGAGTACCTGTGTGGGCTGATGTTTCGAGCTAATATCTTTCTGTCCACTGAAACAGGAAGGAGGAACCTGAAGTTGGTTTTTGTGGTTACTTTTTCTTAAGTACTTTGTAAGCGCTCATTGCCACTACTTGACATCATATATATATATATATATATATATATATATATATATATATATATATATATATATATATATATATATATATATACAGTATATGTATATGTATATGTATATATATATATATATATATATATATATATATATAAATATATATATATATATATATATATATATATATATATATATATATATATATATATATATATATATATATATGTTATGTATGTTATATTGTTATGATAGAAATACAAAATACCATACGACGGTCATTGTCATATACTTTTAACTGCTGAATCATGAATGAACCACCTTTGCAGACAGCCTAAATAGACTTACACAGAAGGCTCACGAACAGCGTGTCAAAACCCACACAACACACGCACCATTCACCTCTATCCCGGACGCGCTTTCTCGCACTTCCTGATATTAAGGTCCTCCTTTTCTAATATCCTTTTGTGTTATCTATCTAATGTTTTCTTGGTCTTCTTACCTACGATAGCATTTTTACCTCTATATATCTCCGCATTTCTAACTCTTTCAGTTCTTCTTACGCCAAATAAGCTATGCAAATAATGATTAAAAGCTTCAATCTTTTCCCTTTCGTTCGAGCTTCATATTCGTATATTCGTATTTTACTACCATAAAGGGGAGTTGGTTCAACTTCCCTTCTACAGACACTTCAAGTCTCCTCCCAGTGTTCTGCAAACACCCTGACACCTCTCTTGCTTATCATATTGTATGACGCCCCCCCTACTCGACCATCACCATGGATGTGTTTCCAAAATACCCATAAGAATCAGCTGATTCTAGACTTCTATCAGTTACACAAACATTCATTACTCCTTCTTCATGGTTTCCATTTCACTTTTATTAACTTACTCTTGTTCACATTTCGTTCACAACTTTCTTCTGTGGCAAACAATTTAAAATTCCATCACTAATTCTTGTAGTTTCTTTTCACTATCTCAATCAACTGTATCTTGTGTACAAATCTACCACTTCACACCTTCATAAACTTTATTTATTTTCATAAACTTACAGCATTTATAATCACTTTCTATATATATATACATACATATGTATATATATATATATATATATATATATATATATATATATATATATATATTATGTATTATACTGCACAAATCAGTGGCCTGTCAATCCTAACGGTCGGAAAAACCGACAAAAAACTGTTTGCTCCCCAGCCCGAGGGGCTGAGGGTTAAACAGTAGACCTAACGACACACTGGCGTGTGATAGACATTGGGACCTGTCCCCCATGGCTGTCGGCCTAAGAAACAGGAGATCAGCATACCTGCCTATGTACTAACTTTATTATATATATATTATATATATATATATATATATATATATATATATATATATATATATATATATATATATATATATATATATATATATATATATATATACTTATATATATGTGTGCATATATTTGTGTTAACAACTTCCGTTGGTGAATAGTTTTTGAGGTACAGAGTAAAAATAAGGGATAGTCATGGTACCCAAGGATGCCTTTCGAGCCACTGAAGAGCAGCCAGAGATTTAGTTGTCGTCTGCGCCCATAAGTTATATAAAAATGTTAATATTCTCTTGACTAATCTGTGTGTGTGTGTGTGTGTGTGAGTGCTCATCTCAGTCTCTCAAACAAACACACATTTAAACACGCCCAACTAAAATGTATTTCAGAAAATAGCAAAGAAACTAGTTTCGACGGTGAGATGTATTCTGTATTTCCTCCTGCCCAGTATGTTATGGTTTTGTTTGTAGTAAATTCTTTTCTGTAAGTTTTCATTTAAATGATCCATCCTAAAGTGATTTTCACTGCACAAGGTAGAATGAAATTTTCATCTAAAATCCGCATTCTATAAATGAGACATGCAAAAAATTCTGGGAATTGTAAGAAATGGACAATGAATGAAGTGTCACGAAAAAGTAAATTATATTTTTAAACGCAAAAAACTTGACTGAAACATCACAAAAGTACAAAGAGAAACAATAAAATTCCAAAATGAAATGGGTAACAGTAAACGAAGCCGTGGAAGTACCTGATAGATTGGACAACCAGTTTAATTGCTCCCAAGAAGCGCGAAGAGAATTACCGATGGGCGGATTGTGACAGGGCTCCTTTACGAGTGGTGCTGGAGGGGTCTTTGACGGCCCACCTGTCATAAACTTCTGTTTCCTAATTGGATTGACCACTGATTTCGTTGGTGAAAACTAAGAAGTTGTGTTAGCAAATGAAATTAGGATGACCGTAGGAACAAATATTGCAGGAGACAATCAATTATTTCGTAGACTGTGGTAGAAATCACAGCTTTTATTTCTTTCCAATAACGTAGAAATTACTTATTTTAATAATATCTATGTACTTCATTTTGATTCCACCAAAGTACACCACCTGTTAGGAATTCGTTAGGGGAAAAATGCCATCTTCATAATATAATCTATCTTACCAAAGTTAAATAATTTCTCACTGAGGGGATGCCTGATAATTTTCACGAAGGGAACGGATTAGCATCTTGGAAGAAAGTTTGTTGTTGGCGAATAAAGTGGTCTTATGCCAACACAAGCTCTTGCTCCCTGAGCATCCTTCAAATGAAGATTTTACTCAGGGGTTTCATTAGCAACTAATTTTTTGGATTTTCTTCATAGTCAGAGGCTATTGAAATAATATGCATGTTGTAATATTGTAGGTTTAGCTATATTTTAGAAAAATAGTCATTTAAAGTTCATTATACAAAAAAGAGAGACAGAATGATTAGATTTCACAAGCAGCACAATTTAAAGCTTCACTTCATGTTCATAAAAAAATAAAAGGTATTTCCTATAATATTATATATTTCACCTGAATTAGATATAGCTAATCTTTTAGAAGAAAATGTTCTGCATGAACATTTCCGATGCATGATTACATCTGTTGATGTTCATGAAACATCTCTGAGTTATGAGATTGTTAACGACCGAAGCCCAGGCCGTAACCACCAAGACCACCGAGTCCTCCTCCGAGGCCGAGTCCTCCAAGACCTCCTCCAAGTCCTCCAAGTCCTCCTCCAAGTCCTCCAAGACCTATTCCCTGTCCCAGACCGCCTCCCAAGTCGTACATGATCCTCCAAGTCCGAGTACAGGATCGGCCGAGCGCTTTTGTTCGGCAGCAGCAAAAGCAACGAGCAATGCAAAGACCTATAGGAAATATGTACATTAATTATCCTTTTGGAGATAAGTTATGGATCAGTTCATTATCATTTCAAGAGATAATTTTAAAATGAGAGACAGCTTGTATAAACGGATCCTTTAAATAGATTATGTTATCAAACACGAGAGAAAATAAATAAGTGAAGAACTGTGATGGATATGGAATTGCATGCAGATTTGTTTATAATAGCTTGATCATTCTAATCCTTTTCCATACTGGTGCTTCAGTTGACATTGGATCATAGGGCCATTATGTGAATATTATTTCGATCTATTTTTAACAAGTTTTCAAGGGTATATCTTTTCTTCTATCTTTGTAAAATGAATGTCATATATAGGGGTTTTGAGGAATAAATTACTAAAGACTAATTTACAAAGGAGATCTAGAACTACAAACAGTTCTGGGCTTAAATTGATAAATTACCAAAGACCAATTTGTAAATGACATCAAGGATTTCTAAACTGCAAACAGTTTTAAAAATTTTTCTACAGACGGGAAAATAGTCATGAAAACACGCAAACTCTACAAGTCAACTGCTAAAGCAATATTTATGTAATATTATGTATCATGAGATCTAAATCTAATTGTACTAATGAGCAGCTACAGGAGTCACTCAGAAAACAAATGAACACCTGTAAAGCTGAACAAAAACACGAATTTCTCCTCTTACCAAGACTTTCATCTTTCCAAACTTGTTGTAGCGAGAGCGAGAGAGGACTGGAGGAAACTGTGCTCTACCTGCCCAGAAATCTGGCTTTTATATGGATGAGCGATGGCAGAAAAAAAATCATATTTTGTTTTAATAATTCTGTCAATTTCGGCCACACCCTCGTATGAGTCGCTGGCATTGACCGTGAACCGAGTTTATTATTACCTTGGTAGTGGACGAAAAGATTGCCTTTGTCCCTGTTATGCTTTAATGATAATGTGTGGAATTCGTTAGGGTTATTGTACATATATATATATATATATATATATATATATATATATATATATATATATATATATATATACATATATATCATATATATATATATATATATATATATATATATATATATACATATATATATATATATATATATATATCATATATATATATATATATATATATATATATATATATATATATATATATATATATATATATATATATATGTATATATACATACTCACACATCTATATATATACGCGACTTTATGTGTATTTTCTGATATGTCTTCTTGACTGTTCATTTATCTTATGATCAGGAAATACCTCTGTTACTATCAAGACCTCAAAAATCTTCATGCACTGATAAACCTGCAAATACCTTCCTGTAAGCAAAGCTGCAGTTACCCATTTCCTTGGGTCATTTTTTTCTCTCTGATTTATCACTGCTTCGGCTACCATGAAATACCGAAATAAAAGTAGTAACTAAGTTGATATTAATTAAGCTTTATTTTTAATTACGTTCTTGTGAATGATGCTATTTGAAAAATATGCAAATGATGTCTGACTATGGATTAGTGGGATGTGTTAGAAAAGAAGCAAATCTATAAAGGAATTTCTGGAATTTTGTTAAAGACCAGACTAAACTATAACAATTCCACTGGAATCTTTTTATCAGTTATGATAAGTTTGAGAGAGAGAGAAGAGAGAGAAAGAGAGAGAGAGAGAGAGAGAGAGAAAAGTGTTTTCCTTTCATTTCAACACAATTCATTTGCAATAATTCATGAGAGAGAGAGAGAGAGAGAGAGAGAAGTGATTTCCTTGCATCCAACATAACTCATTGCAACATAACTCAGAGCAGACAATTTAGAGAGAGAGAAGGTGAAGTTGTTTCCTCATCATTCAACAAATTCATTTGATTCGTGTGTGTGTGAGAGAGAGAGAGAAGAGAGAGAGAGAGAGGGTGAAGTTGTTTCCTCGCATTCAACAAAATTAATTTTGCAATGATTCGTGTGTGAGTTGAGATGAATTGTTTACTAGCATTCAACAAAATTCATTTGCGATGATTTGAGAGTGAGCAGAGAGAGATTCAGACAAGAGGGGAATTGAGTTGATTTCCTTGCATCCAACATAACTCATTTGCAACAATTTATGAGAGATAAGATGAAGTGATTTCCTTTCATTCCTTACAATTCATTTGCAGTAATCCATGAGGAGAGAGAGAGAGAGAGAGAGAGAGAGAGAGAGAGAGAGTTTTCTCGAAGTTGTTTTCTACATTCAAAAATTCATTTACAATAATTCGTGACTTGAAGTTGTTTTTCTCGCATTCAACAAAAAATTCATTTACAATAATTCGTGAGAGAGTTAGATGAGTGGTGATTTCCTTTCATTCCAACACAATTCATTTGCAGTAATCCATGAAGTTGAAGTTGTTTCTCGCATTCAGCAGAAATTCATTTTACAATAATTCGTGAGTTGAAGTTGATTTCCTCGCATTCAACAAAATTCAACAACAATTCGTGAGAGAGAGAGAGAGAGTCCAGAGAGAGAGAGAGAGAGAGAGAGAAAGGAGGTGAAGTTGTTTTCTCGCATTCAACAAAATTCATTTTACAGTAATCCATCGTGTGAGAGAGAGAGAGAGAATTGAAGTTGTTTCCTTTCATTCAACACAATTCATTTACAATAATAATTGAAGTGATTTTTTCATTCAACAAAATTCATTTGCAATAATTTGAGATTGAAGTTGTTTCCCTCATTAAACAAAAATTCATTTACAATAATTCGTGAGAGAGAGAGAGAGAGAGAGAGAGAGATAACTGAAGTGATTTCCTTTCATTCAACACAATTCATTTGCAGTAATCCATGAGTTGAAGTTGTTTTTCTCTCGCATTCAACAAAATTCATTTACAATAAATGAGAATTCGCATTCAACAAAAGAGATTTAATAATTCGTGAAGTGATTGAGTGATTTCCTTTCATTCAACACAATTCATAAGGGAATACTTCATGAGAGAGAGAGAATTGAAGTGATTTCCTTACATTTCAACACAATTCCTATGCAATAATTTATTGAGAGAGAGAGAGAGAGAGAGAGAGAGAGAGAGAGAGAGAGAGAGAGAGAACTGAAGTGATTGACTTTCATTCAACACAATTCCTTTGGAATAATCCATGAGTTGAAGCGATTGACTTTCATTCAAGTCATATGGAATTCATATGGAATAATCCATTGTTTGAATTCATATGAAATTCATATGGAATAGTGAGAGAGAGAGAGAGAGAGAGAGAGAACTGAAGTGATTTGCTTTCTTTCAACAAAATTCATATGCAATAATTCACGAACAATCTTGTATAGCTTTGATTAGCTGATTCGGATCAGCATATTCCTTAAACACACATCTTCCGCCTCCTTTAATATTTTTTGCAAAGATTCTGCTGCCTTTCTTACACCTCCCTTTCTGTTCTTCGCCTTTATAGTCACAGACAAAAGTTAAGAAAATTTAAACTCAGCAAAAGTTAACAGACTCCAATATCCGGAATTCCTTCACTAACGCTCTAGTCTGGATTTGGCTGGTTATAATTTTTTACGACAATATAATCCTAACAATCAGAGGACATTTTTTCCACTCGTAAACTTATTTTGGTTTTTTTACTAAACTTTTGTGGTAATATTATTTTATATAGCTATTGCTGTTTTTTTTATGTGTGTGATTTGTTCCTGCCGAATTATTAAAGATTATTTGGCTTCGTCTTTAACTCTTATTGTTGATTTTCCTTAGTTCTACATAGAGTATTTTTCCATATGAAGATTTACGCATTTGCACATTTTGGATGAGAACAATTATTTGCATTATTTTTCACATAGCTGTGAAAAATGTTTTGCTTATAAATATGTATATATATACATACACATATATATGTAAATATGTACATATATGTATACATATATATGTATATATATATACATTTATATATATAAATATCTATCTATCTATCTATCTATCTATCTATCTAATATCTATCTATCTATCTATCTATCTATCTATATATATATATATATATCTATATATATATATATATATATATATATATATATATATATATATATATATACACAAACACACACCGACATATATATATATATATATATATATATATATATATATATATATATATGTATATATATATATATATATTATACACTATATGTATATGTGTGTATATATATATATATATATATATATATATATATATATATATATATATATATATATATATATATATATATATATATATAATATTTGTTTGTGTGAGTATTTTCATTGCTCCCTCCTGATTGTCCTTTTATCCTATGACGAGCCCTGGAAAATCTTCATGTACCAATAAACCTATAAATACGCGCCTGTAAACAGCTGTAGGTACATATTCACCTGTTGTTTTCTTTCAGATTTATTACTGCATTTTGTACCATTGGGAAATGAAAGTAATGACTGAGATAATCTTATTTAAGCTCAACTATCAATTACCGTTTCTTTGAGTGGCGGTATTAGAGAGATATGCAAATGATGGTTGACTAAGTACTGGTTGGATCTGTTATAAAGGAAACATAACCGTAAAAATCTTCTGGAATTATCAAAGACAAGATCAGACTGAAAATACCATTAAAATATTTTTATCAATTATGATATTTTTAAGAGAGAGAGAGAGAGAGAGAGAGAGAGAGAGGTAAAAGAAATCGTTTCCTTTCAATCAACACACTTCATGTACAATAATTATTAAACAAACTTGTATCGCTTTAAGAAGGTAATATAAATCAGTATATTCCTTAACCATTCCAATTTTCCGCCTCCTTGAAGTCTTTTGCAAGGTCTCGGCTGCTATTTTTTTTACATTCCCCGTTCTGTGCTTCGCCTCGTCAATTGCTGACAAAAGTTAAGAAAATTTAATTTCAAGGAAAGTCAAACAGACTCCGGTTCCTCAAATACCTATACTAACGCTCTTCACTGGATTCGACTGGTTTATGACTTTTTATTGCAGTATCTCGCCAGCAATCAGCGGACGTTTTTTCCGCTTGCAAACTTATTTTAGCTCTTTAACCAACTTTTGTTGCTGTTAGTGTTTATATTGTCTGTGTTTAAGCCGAATTATTAATGATTATTTGGTTTTGTCTTTAACTGTTGTTTTTCTCTTTTCCATATTAAAGTATTTTTATAAATAGATATTTGCATATTCTGGACAATAATGATATGTAGCACACATACACACATATCCTTATATATACATATATTCATATATATACATAAAAAACCACCATAGATGAGAAAAAAAGAGTCTGGGTGTAGGTCCTGCCCGGTTTTGACTTTATTTCTAAGCCATTGTCGAGGGACTGATTCATAGTCGTAGAAATCATAATATATATGCAAGGAGGATAGTACGGACAAACATACAAACTACTTGAGACTAAAGATCCACACCTGACATGTGTCAAAGGGGAGGGGCAACAAAACCCACTAGTGCTATGTCCAGGTACTATGTATACTAATATTATAATACTTTTTCCATACATATATACTACCTTCCTTTAAATTTAAACATTTTACAAAGTTCTGTTGTCTTTCCATTGGATACAGTCATGGAAGCTACATTGAAAACCAGTATGGAGGACTGGGTGGTCTATCCCATGGTCATACCCACCAGCTCGGCGAGCGAAGTGCTGATCCTGAGACTGGATTAGCACTCGAAGGACTTAGAGTACTTGCTACAGGGGCCTTGGACTTAGTGGACTTGGCTATTGGGTCTTTGGCGATTGATGATTTTGTACAATTCATGATAAAAAGGTTTTTTATTCAAAAATATCGTTGTGTATACTGTTCCAAAACGCCCTCCCCCCTTTTTTTTTTACCAGTCTTCAACTAATGCATACCAAGTCCTTTTTATGACGAATTATGCAATGTCATCAATCGCCATTTTCCGGCTATCAGTTTAAAATTGATATTTTGAAACCCTGTTACGACTGGATTTCTATTTAAATACAAAGAAAAGCCAAGTCCCGTGACGACCTTCGGTGTAATAAACAAATTTACTTGCCCAGATGTGACCTGGGGACATATGTCAGTTGGCACACGGAAGTTGCTGAAGATGAGAATAGATTCTCAACGCGTTCTTAACTACAGAACACAGGTTAAAGCATCGAACCCTGATTTCTCTAATATATAAGAACATGAATTAAAAAATCACAGTAGATGCCCGTGACTTTAGTAAATAAGCGAATCCCACAGGAAAATGACAGACAGAAGTTCAGTACCTGGCGCTTTCACGTTTATTCACGCATAACGTGAAAGCGCTTGGCACTGAACTTCTGCCTGTCATTTTCCTGTGGGATTCGCTTATATGATTTTATATGTATAAATGAAAACATAAGATAAAATAAGACAATTTTGAGATATTGGTTAGAACCTAGAAGGACCAAATTCTGAAAATTCTTGAATCATTATTTATTAAACAGGCTGTTCCCCAGTTAAACACCCGGTCCTCAGAGATTGTACAAAATCTACGGTATTTAATTTTGTAATTTGGACCAAGTACTCTTTTGTAAAATTCATATTATTTTGTATTGTGGTCAATAAAAATATCTATCTATCTATCTATCTATCTATAGGTATGCCTTCCCCCCTGCGTTTTAGTGTAAATTTATTCATATTAATCTTTTATATCTATCTGTATTTCAAATTTTATTTTCGTCTGAGTCATGTCAATGTTTACAAATTTGTTTGTCTCTTCGGCCTTGAATGTGTGAGACAATTGTGGTTCCATAAACGTCATAACTGTAATAAAAGGTATCTGAGTTCGACATGTCTGTCCTTCTCACTTCATACATATATATATATATATATATATATATATATATATATATATATATATATGTATATATACATATATTATATAAATAAATATATATATATATATATATATATATATATATATATATATAATATATATATATATATATATATATATATATATATATATATATATACATGTATGTGTGTGTGTGTCTGTAGATAGGTAAAAAATAAACACAGAAGGCAGAACAACATCTAGTTAAATTTTGTGAAAGTCTCAGTTAAAAAGCATGTAATAGCGGACGAACCTCGTTAGATACAAACGTCAAATATTACACTGATGCTGCAGGATATAATTCTGCCTTCTCTCTGTCGTGTGAAAATCACTTAAAGTTCGAGACACTTCCGGTACGCTCCGCCGAGCTCTGGGAAAAACGGGGCAATGAATTTTGGAATGTTGGACATTCCCCCGAGTTACACAGACCACAAGAAATGTGTGGTGGCGAATGTTCTTAATGGAATAGAGGCAGGTGCTTGATCCGATTAAATAAACAGGAAAGGGTGTTTGCGTTGTACAGTAGACGGAAAAGCAGAAATCCTTGCTTGTGTTGCATCATAGTGCGTTACCTCCTGCTGTGTCGAGGGAACCTTGGAGAAATATGACAGAATTCACTTGAGGGAATAAAACGGGGCGTATCGAGAGAAAAAGAAAATGTATCATTGCGTTTAAATAATCGAATAAAAAAGGGAGTATTTAATGAAAAAATTCTTCGGAAAATCCAATCCTTTCCTTCATGGGATTAGTAACGAAGAATAGCAGTTGTTCTGGGTAATTTAAAAAGTGGTAGATGGTAAGGAGGAGGAATATAGGTGATTGGGTTCTGGGTTTCATGGTGAACAGAGAAGTCGAGAGCTTTACAAATTCTGAAATGTGACCTGATAGTTAGATAATTGTTGTTCAAAAGAGGATTATCTACAAATATGCTTTGGGAAGATTAAATGTGAACGACACGTGTTCTTTAGAATAATGTAATCGTAAAGAGTAGTTGGAAAAGGAACTTGATGGATGTGATGTTAAGAAGATAAGAGATCATATGTTATGTATACCTTAGTTTTACTATAAGTACAGCATATCTGACCATTACCTGATTGAAATGTATCTGATAGAATTGAACTCTAATTGAAGCACAGGGTTCAAAACATGACAAATGAACGTAAAAACGAACATCAGGTTTTGAAAAGATTTAAATGAGGGAGAAGTTCAAAGAAATATGTACTGTGAATAAATAAGCAACAGGGGAAAAAACCGAATGGGGAATTCAAGAGTCTCAAGGTTAGGGTCAATGGGACGGCTGAGTGGTTGCAAGTACGTACTTTGGGAGGAGTAACTAAAAAAAGCATTTACAATGGAAAAGGACATTAAAGGACTTTATTTAAAAGTGTCAAGGACAAGGAAAAGTCATATTTATACTTGTGCACAATAATATAAGTAAAGATTTTAAGGAGGAAGTGAAAGAGAAAAATGTGTGAACTGATTAGATATTTGGGGTGGAAGCGAACAAGAACCATAACAAGAAAAATTAGTATTACTTTGGAGAAATGATTGCAGAGAAATGATTATTCAAGCAATTTCTTCAATCAAACATAAATTTGAGATACGTTGCTAGAAATATCACCTTGAGATTATTGAGCAAGCATTTTCAAAGCTTACTGAATGTACAAGATTGCAGTGACAAACGAAAATCAGGCAGAAGTAAAAGAAATTAGCATGAATCTGATACTGCTTTGGCAACTGATTGTTTGGGGTGCATAGAAGGCAAACAGAAAATAATGAATGGACAAGCATAGGAACTGATGGAGCTGCATGTGAGACTATGAGGCAGTGTTGAGTGTTTAATTAAAATGAAGCCCAGGTTGTGTAAGGTATGTTTGAATCATGGCGACTTTCCAAAAGAAAAGGAGAGAAAGGAATTTGTGGCGCTCGAGGGGATGGAGGTAACTTAGAATTATGGAGCATGAAACTAATAAGTGGAACATAAAACGTTTTAGTGGTATCATCACATAGAATTTGATGAAAGAAAATTTTTAAGTGGTAAGGAGGAGGAGGAGGAGGAGGAAGAGGAGGAGGAGGAGGAAGAGGAGGAGGAAGAAGAGTAGGAGGAAGAGGAAGAGGAGGAGGAGGAGGAGGATGAGGAGGAGTTATTGAAAAGCAGGGTCCTTAACCAAAGACACGCACGAATTTTCACAACGGAGCAATAAATGGTTCCGTGTGTACAATACCAATTCACTGCCAGTCAGCTTCTGTAGGTGCATAAAGCTGCTTTTGACCTGGAAATCCTTAGCACTGAGGATCGTCCTCGATTCATCAATCAAAGGATACATTTACAGAGATTTCCGTTTTGTTTTACTCTCGAGTATCTACTACCAAACTTCTGCACCTGATCCCCTTTAGATGAATGGCTCTCAGAAGGTGCTGCCCTCCGGATATCATTGTCTTTTATGAATAAGGATGCTTCCTTATGCCTTTCTACACCTTGGTTATGGGCCACTACAATCGAGCAACTACTGGGTACATAGTTTATCATTCAGATTGGCAGAAATAAAAGTGGGCTTGAAGGATTATGATCAAAATCATACTGGTCCGACCAAAATATCGAAACCATGTCCTCTCACTAGTGAGCCGAGTACCATAGCTATTAGACCACGAGAGAGAGAGAGAGAGAGAGATGAACGAACGAGACTCATAAGATGCCGTATAATTCAAAGGGTAAGCTGGACTCTGGTGATTCATGGTCAATGACATCATTAATTTGCTTGAACTTCGGGTGTGGCCGAGGATTTACGTAAGGGAAAGGACATCTCTTGCGGTGTTCTTTCGTGTATATAAAAAGCCGTTCTGGGACCTAACTGGCATAACGCAGCCGCCTTCGTCCAGCAGAGATCAACTTGTTAAAAAGATAAACATAAGAAATCTTGGTAAGAGGAAAATGTTTGAGGGTCACATTTTAACACATTCGTTTATATATAAAAGTTTAGTTCTTATATTAATATTAGTGGTCCTAATTTTATATTCAAATATAATTAAGATATGTTTTTGGCAGAAATTCCTAGACATTCGAAATTCGTGTGTCATCTCTTGTTGCATACAGAGAAGTCCATCTGTAACGTTTGTCTTTTTTTTAATAAAAAAAAGGGTTAAATTGACATTACAAGAATCTTTCACATAATGACATAAACTTTCTTACTTTCTTCATTTCTCTCTCTCTCTCTCTCTCTCTCTCTCTCTCCCTTCTTATAATAAAATATATTTAATATTCTCTTTAGTTCGCCGTCTGTTGGTAGCCTTAGTTGACGCTGCTCCCGGAATCGGCTATGGAGGTCTTGGAGGACTCAGTGGACTTAGCTACGGAAGAGCCTTGGACTTGGTGGTCTTGGCAGGCCTAAACGGAGGATATGGTGGTGGATACGAGGTGGCTACGGAGGTCTCTTGAGTGCAGGCAACTACGCCAACGGCTACAGCCATTCCGATGGATATAATCATGGAAACCATATCCTGACAGGCTACGGAGGAGCTGGTGGGCTGAAACATGGCCATCTTAACACACACTTGCTTGGGAAGCGAAGTGCTGATCCAGAACCAGGATTATGGAGGACTCGGTGGACTTGGATACCAGAGGCCTTGGACTTGGTGGTCTAGGCCTAGGCCTAAATGGTGGATTCGGTGGGGGATACGGCGGCTACGGTGGTCTCTTGAGTGCTGGTAACTATGCCAATGGATACAGCAACTCCAATGGGTACAGTCATGGAAACCACATTGGTAACCAGTACGGAGGACTAGGTGGTCTATCCATGGTCATACCAATTTGCTTGG
>NC_089749.1:18657661-18670161 GCF_040412425.1 Macrobrachium rosenbergii | reverse complement strand
GCTATGGAGGTCTTGGAGGACTCGGTGGACTTGGCTACGGAGGCCTTGGACTTGGTGGTCTTGGCTTAGGCCTAAACGGAGGATATGGTGGTGGATACGGTGGCTACGGAGGTCTCTTGAGTGCAGGCAACTACGCCAACGGCTACAGCCATTCCGATGGATATAATCATGGAAACCATATCCTGACAGGCTACGGAGGATCTGGTGGGCTGAAACATGGCCATCTTAACACACACTTCCTTGGGAAGCGAAGTGCAGATCCAGAGCCAGGATTACTTGGAGGACTCGGCGGACTTGGATACGGAGGCCTTGGACTTGGTGGTTTAGGCTTAGGTCTAAACGGTGGATTCGGCGGTGGATACGGCGGCTACGGTGGTCTCTTGAACGCTGGAAACTATGCCAATGGATACAGCAACTCCAATGGGTACAGTCATGGAAACCACATTGGTAACCAGTACGGAGGACTAGGTGGTCTATCCCATGGTCATGCCAATTTGCTTGGAAAGTGAAGAGATAACCCTTGACCTATGTCTGAATAAGCCTTCATACTGACCTTTGAAATAACTTACTGATGGATCCATAAATATTCAAATTACCGGTTACGGGTATAAAAGAAACGTGAGCGTATGTTCCAATGACGTATGCTGAGAAAGCTTTTCTTATTGTACATTGAGAGTTTATAAAAAAAATATATTTTTGTCTTTGCAGCAAATTTGAAGTATTTCTCCTTCTAATTCCTTTACCTTGAAGCATCTGTTCATATTAGAACAGAATTTCAAGAATTTCAGGGTTAAATAAGTGGTGATGACTTTACAGATAAGATATGATTATATTCCGGATATAAGTGTTATTCTCTTATACTGTATATTATATATTCTTCCTTTTCCCCATAGTAAAGAGAATTACTTGAGACCAAATATCTACACCTGTCAGGTGTCAAATGGAAGGGGTGACAAAACTCGTTAGTGCTATGGTCAGGATCTATGTATACAAATATGATAATATTTTTCCATACATATACTGTAGCTTCCTTTAAATTTAAGCATTTTTAGAAATGTCTTTTGCAATTCCAATGGCTACAGTCACGGGAGCTACATTGAAAACCAGATTGGAAGACTGGGTGACCTATGCCATGGCCATACCCACCGGCCGGCTCGGCGAGAGAAGTGATCCTGAGCCTGGATTAGCCCTCTAAGGATTTAGAATACTTGCTGCATGTGCCTTGGGCCTGGTGGACAAGGATATAGGAACTTTGTCGACTGATATTTTCGTATAATTCATCATAAAGAGATTTTTTATTCCAAATTTCGCCGAACCTAATGTTTCAATTGCTTCTTTTGCCAATTTTCACTAATACTTATCGAGACTTTATGATGTATTATACAAAATCATTAATCATCAAACTTCGATATTTATTCAAAATAATACCATGAAATCCTCTAACGATTGGTTCTCTATTTAAATACAAAGAAAAGCTAATGCTTTGAATGACCTTCGGTGTAACGTACAAATTCACTTTCCCCAGATGTGACCTAGGGTCATATGTCGGTTGCACACGGAGGTTGCCGAAGGTGAGAATAGATTCTCTTAATAGCGTTAGTTACAGAACAGGGTTTAAAGTATCGAACCCTGAATTCTCTAACATAAGAGAACTTATATATGAATGTAAACTGATCATAAAATATGATAATATGTGAGATATTAGGTAAAGCCTGGAAAGGACCAAATTCTGATAATTCTTGAATCATTATTTATTAAACAGATCGTTCTCAATTAAATACCTGGTCCTCTGTCGTCTCATACCTGTCTTGGTGTTCCTGGAACCCTAAGTGCCCTTTATTGTCACTCGACTTTCTTTCTGCATAACAAAAAGGTGTGCTTTCTCTTCTGTATTTTAATGCATATTTATTAGTTTTAATCCTTTCATATATGTTTGTATTTTTTATTTTATTTTTGTCTGAGTCATGTCAATGTTTACAAATTTGTTTGTCTTTTTTAAGCCTTGAAAATGAGACAATTGTGGTTCCATAAACGTCGCCAACTGTAATTAAGGTATCTGAGTTCAACATGTCTGTCCTTCTTCATATACATACATATATATATATATATATATATATATATATATATATATATATATATATATATATATATATATATATATATATACATATATATATATATACTATTTATATATATATATGTATATATGTATATATATATATATATATATATATATATATATATATATATATATATATGTGTGTATGTGTGTGTGTATGTGTGTGTGTGTGTTGTGTGTGTTGTGTGTATGTCTGTAGAAGATAGATAAACACAGAAGGCAGAACAGCATCTAGTTAAATTTTGGGAAAATCTCGGATTAAAAAGCCTGTAATAGCGGACGAACCTCGTTAGATACAAACATCAAATATTACACTGATGCTGCAGGATGTAATTCTGCCTTCTCTCTCTCGTGTGAAAATCACTTAGAGCTCGAGACACTTCCGGTATGCTGCGCCGAGCTCTGGGAAAAACGGGGCAATGAATTTTTGGAATGTTGGACATTCCCCCGAGTTACAGACCACAAAAATGTGTGGTGGCAGATATTCTTAATAAAATAGAGGCAGGTGCTTGATATCGATTAAATAAACGGGAAAAAGTGTTGCGTTGTACAGTAGAGAAAAAGAAGAAATCCCTTGCTTGTGTTGCATCATAAGTGCGTTACCTCTTGCTGTGTCGGGAACCTTGAAATATGACAGAATTCACTTGAGGGAATAAAAACGGGGCGTATCGAGAAAAAATGTATCATTGCGTTTAAATAATCGAATAAAAGGTATTTAATGAGAATTCTTCGGAAAATCCAAATCCTTTCCTTCGTGGATTATTAACGAAGAATAGCAGTTGTTCTGGGTAATTTAAAGTGGTAGATGGTAAAGAGGAGGAGTAGAAGTGACGGGTTCTGGGTTTTTATGGTGAATAAAAGTCAAGGAGCTTTAAATTCAGAAACGTAGCCTGATTGTTAGATAATTGTTGTTCAAAGAGCATTATCTACAAATATGCTTTGGGAAGATTAAATGAACGACACGTGTTCTTTAGAATAATGTAATCGTAAAGAGTAGTTGGAAAAGGAACTTGATGGATGTGATGTTAAGAAGATAAGAGATCATATGTTATGAATATTAGTTTACTATATAAGTACAGCATATCTGACCATTACCTGATTGAAATGTATCTGATAGAATTGAACCTAATTGAAGCACAGGGTTCAAAACATGACAAAATGAACGTGAAAACAAACATCAAGGTTTTGAAAAAGACTTAAATGAGGAGGAAGTTCAAGAAATATGAACTGTGAATAAAATAAAGCAGGGGAAAAACCGAATGGGGAATTCAAGTCTCAAGGTTAGGGTCAATGGGACAGCTGAGTGGTTGCAAGTACGTACTTTGGGAGGTAACTAAAAAGTATTTACAAGGAAAAAGGACATTAAGGACTTTATTTAAAGTGACAAGAACAGGAAAAGTCATACTTATACTTGTGCGCAATAATATAAGTAAGATTTAAGGAGGAAGTGAAAGAAAAATGTGAACGGATTAGATATTTTGGGGTGAAAGCGAACAAGAACCATAACAAGGAAAATTAGTATTACTTTGGAGAAATGATTGCAGAGAAATGATTATTCAACAATTTCTTTAATCAAACATAAATTTGAGATGCGTTGCTAGAAATATCACCTAGAGATTATTGAGCAAGCATTTTCAAAGCTTACTGAATGTATAGGATGGCAGTGACAAACGAAAATCTTGCAGAAGTAAAAGGAATTAGCATGAATCTGGTACTGCTTTGGCAACTGTTTGTTTGGGGTGCATGGAAAGCAAACAGAAAATAATGAATGGACAAGCACAGGAACTAATGGAGCTGCATGTGAGACTATGAGGCAGTGTTGAGTGTTTAATTAAACTGAAGCCCAGGTTGTGTAAGGTATGTTTGGATCATGGCGACTTTCCAAAAGAAAATGAGAGAAAGGAATTTGTGGCGCTCGAAGGTATGGAGGTAACTTAGAATTATGGAGCATGAAACTAATAAGTGGAACATAGAACGTTTTAGTGGTATCATCACATAGAATTTGATGAAAGAAAATTTTTAAGTGGCAGGAGGAGGAGGAGGAGGAGGAGGAGGAGGAAGAGGAGGAGGAGGAGAAAGAAGAGGAGGAGGAGGAGGAAGAGGAGGAGGAGGAGAAAGAAGAGGAGGAGGAAGAGGAGGAGGGGGAGGAGGATGAGGAGGAGTTATTGAAAAGCAGGGTCCTTAACCAGAGACACGCACGAATTTTCACAACAGAGCAATAGATGGTTCCGTGTGTAAAGTACCGACTCACTGCCAGTCAGCTATGTGTGTAGATGCATAAAGCTGCTTTTGACCTGGAAATTCTTAGCACTGAGGACCGTCCTCGATTCATCAATCAATGGATAAATTTACAGATTTTTCCGTTTTGTTTTACTCTCGAGCATCTACTACCAGACTTGTGCACCTGATCTCTTTGGAGTAGTAGTTCTAGAAGGTGCTGCCCTCCGGATCTCATTGTCTTTTATAATGAGGCTGCTTCCTTATGCCTTTCTACACCTTGGCTATGGGCCACTACAATCGAGCAACTACTGGGTACATAGTTTATCATTCAGGTTGGCAGAAATAAAAGTGGGCTTGATGGATTATGATCAAAATCATACTGCTTCGACCAAAATATCGAAATCAGGTCTTCTCACTAGTGAGGCGTGTGTCATAGCCATCAGACTACGAGAGAGAGAGAGAGAGAGAGAGAGAGAGAGATGAACGAACGAGACTCATAAGATGACGTACTAATTCAAGGGTAAGCTGGACTCTGGAGTGATTCATGGTCAATGACATCATTAATTTACTTGAACTTCGGGTGTGGCAGAGGGATTTACGTAAGGGAAAAGGATAACTCTTGCGGTGTTCTTTCGTATATATAAAGGCCGTTCTGGAACCTGACTGACATAACGCAGTCAGCCTCCGTCCAGCAGAGATCCACTGGTTAAAAGATAAACATGAGATCTTTGGTAAGGAGGAAAAATGTTTGAGGACACATTTTGACACATTCGTTTATGTATATAAGTTTAGTTCTTATATTAATATTAGTGGTCTTAATTTATATTTAAAGAGATTTAAGATTTGATTTTAGTAGAAATCCCTGAACATATTAGAAATTCTTGTGTCAACTCTTGCTTTATTCAGACAAGTTCATCTGCAATGTTTGTCTTTTGTTAATTAAAAAACTGTCAAATCGGACATCAAAAGAATCTTTCACATAACAACAAACTATATTACTTATTTTATTCTCTCTCTCTCTCTCTCTCTCTCTCTCTCTCTCTCTCTCTCTCTCTCTCTCTCTCTCTCTCGCGTTCTTTCAATAATATAAATTTATTATTCTCTTCAGTTCGCCGTCCTGTTGGTAGCCTTGGTGGCTGACGCTGCTCCCGGAATCGGCTATGGAGGTCTTGGAGGCCTCGGTGGACTTGGCTACGGAGGCCTTGGACTTGGTGGTCTTGGCTTAGGCCTAAACGGAGGATATGGTGGTGGATACGGTGGCTACGGAGGTCTCTTGAGTGCAGGCAACTATGCCAACGGCTACAGCCATTCCGATGGTTACAATCACGGAAACCATATCCTGACAGGCTACGGAGGATCCGGTGGGCTGAAACATGGCCATCTTAACACACACTTCCTCGGGAAGCGAAGTGCTGACCCAGAGCCAGGATTACTTGGAGGACTCGGTGGTCTTGGCTACGGAGGCCTTGGACTTGGCGGTCTAGGCCTAGGCCTAAACGGTGGATTTGGCGGTGGATACGGTGGCTACGGAGGTCTCCTGGGCGCTGGAAACTATGCCAATGGATACAGCAACTCCAATGGGTACAGTCATGGAAACCACATTGGTAACCAGTACGGAGGACTAGGTGGTCTATCCCATGGTCATGCCAATTTGCTTGGAAAGTGAAGAGCTAACCCTTGACCTATGTCTGAATAAGCCTTCATACTGACCTTTGAAAGAACTTATTGATGGATCCATAAATATTCAAATTACCGGTTACGGGTATAAAAGAAACGTGAGCGTATGTTCCAATGACGTATGCTGGTAAAGCGTTTCTTATTGTACATTGAGAGTTTATAAAAAATATATTTTTATCTTTGCAGCAAATTTGAAGTATTTCTCCTCCTAATTCCTTTACCTTCAAGCATCTGTTCATATAAGAACAGAATTTCAAGAATTTCAGGGTTAAATAAGTGGTGATGACTTTACACATAAGATATGATTATACTCCAAATATAGGTGTGATTCTCCTTTATCTTACATTATTCCTTTTCCCCCCACCATAAAAGAAAATCACTTGGAGACTAAATATCTACACCTGACAAATGTCAAAGGGGAGGGGCGACAAAACTCAATAGTGCTAGGGTCAGGTACTATGTATACAAATATGATAACAATTTTCCATACATATACTATAGCTTCCTTTAAATTTAAGCCTTTTTAGAAATGTCTTCTGCAATTCCAATGGCCACAGTCACGGGAGTTACATTGAAAACCAGTATGGAGGACTTTGTGGTCTATCCCATGGTCATACCCACCTGCTCGGCGAGGGAAGTGCTGATCCTGAGCCTGAATTAGCACACGGAGGACTTTGAGTAATTGCTACGGGGGCCTTGGACTTGGTGGACATGGGTATAAGCTTCCTGGCGATTGATGATTTAGTATAATTCATCGTAAAAAGATTTTTCATTCCAAATTTCGCTGTGGCTACTGTTTCGCTACTGCTTCTTTTTACCAGTCATCCACTAATGCTTATCAAGTCTTCTTATGATGAATTATACAAAATCCTCAATCGCCATATTCCTGCTATTAATTTAAAAATAATACCAAGAATCCCTCTAACGAGTGGATCATTATTTAAATAAAAAGAAAAGCTAATCTTTTCAATGACCTTCGGTGTAATATACAAATTCACTTTCCCCAGATGTGACCTAGGGACGTATGTCGGTTGCACATGGGGGTTGCCGAAGTTGAGAATAAATTATCATTGTAGTGCTTAGTTACAGAACAGGGTTTAAAGTTCTCTAAACATACGAGAACTTATATATAAATGTAAACTGATAATAAAATATGATAATACTGAGATATTGGGTAGAGCCTCGAACGACCAAATTCTGATAATTCTCGAATCCTAATTTATTAAACAGATTGTTCCCAAATTAAATACCTGGTCCTCTTTCACGTCTCTGTACCTGTCTTGACTGTTCCTGGAACCCCAAAGTTCCCTTTATTGTCACTCTACTGTCTTTCTGCTTAACAAATATGTGTGCTTTCTCTTCTGTATTTCAACGCACATTTATTAGTTTTAGTATTTCACATCTATTTGTATTTTTAATTTCATTCTTGTCTGAGTCATTGTAATGTTTGCAAATTTGACTGTCTTTTTAGCCTTGAAAATGAGACATTTGTGGTTCCAGAAACGTCGGCGATTGTAATAAAGACATCTAATTTCGACTTGTTTGTCCTTCTCCCATTTCTGAGATATATATACACATATATCTATCTATCTATCATCTATCTGTCTATTTATCTATCTATCTATCTATCTATATATATATATATGTATATAGATAGATAGATAGACGGATAGATAGATAGATAGATAGACACAGAAGGCAGAATAGCATACAGTTAAATTTTGTGAACCTCTTGGATTACGAACCTCTTCAGATCCAAACATCAAATATTAGACTGATGCTGCAGGATGTAATTCTGCCTTCTCTCTCTCGTGTGAAAATCACTGAACTCCCGAGGCACTTCCGTTATGCTGCGCCGAGCTCTGGGAAAAACGGGGCAATGAATTTTGGAATGTTGGACACTCCGTGTTATACAGCCCACGAGCAATGTGTGGTAGCGAATGTTCTTAATAAAATAGAGGTAGATGTTTGACATTTGTTTGAATGAAAGGGAAAAGTATTTCCGTTGTACAGTAGAGAGAAAAGTAGAAATTATTGCTTTTATTGCATCATAGGCGCTACATCTAGCCGTGTCCAGAGAACCTTAAACAAGGATGACAGAATTCAGTTGTAGGTAGAAAACGGAATGCATCGAAAGAAAAGTAAATATAACATTACGTTTAAATGATATAGTAAAAAGTGAGAACTTCATTCAAATTACTTAAAAAATATGAATCTTTTCCTTCATGACACTGGTAAAGAAGAACAGCAATTGTTCTAAGCCATTTATAAGGTGATAGACGGCAAAGAAAGTGAAAGTATAAGTGACTGGTTTTGGGTTCCATGAGTGATTAAAAATTGTCAATTAAAAAACCTTGAAATGTGCTTCCTCGTTATAAAATCGTCGTTATAGAGAAGATTTTCCATAAATATACTTTGGGAAGAGAAAACGCGGCCGAAATATGTTAGTTAGAATAACGTAACCAAAAAGATATAGTTAAAAAAGAAATTTAATGGAAGTGAACTTAAGAAGATAGATTTGAAAAATATTTGACCATTACCCGATTGAAAATGTATCTGATAAAAGTTAACTCGTTCCGGAGGGTTCAAAATGTGACAGATGAACGTAAAAATAGACACGTTTTGAAAAAGAAGTTCAAGGAAATATCGACTGCGATTAAATATGGTGAAACAACAGAACCAGTGGGCAATTCAAGAAGTCTCAAGTCTGGATAGGGTCAATGGGACGACTGAGTGCTTGCAAGCACCTACTTTGGGAGGAGAAACTAAAAAGAAATCCACAGGCAGCGTTACAAAGGATTTTGAGGGAAGAGGACATTTAAAAGGATAAGGACAAGATAAAATTATATTTATACTTGTGCACAATAATATTAGTAAAGAAGTTAAGGTGGAAATGAAAGAGAAAAATGTGTGAACTAATTAAATATTTTGGGTGAATGTGAACAAGAGCTATAAAAGGGAAAATCAGTATTACTGGAAAGAAATAAATGCAGAGAAAATGATTATTAAGGCAAAATCTTCAAACAACACAGTTATGAGATACTATGCCAGAGTCATAATCTTGAGACTTTTAAGAAAGCATCACAAAGCTTCTTTGGTATATTGGATAACAAGGGAAAACGGAAATCGTGCAAAAGTAATAGGAATTAACATAATTCTGTAAATTCTTTTACTACTAATTCCTGAGGATGTAAGGAGGGCAAATAGAAGATAGAAAATGAACAAAAACCAGGAACTGATGCAGTTGCAAGTGAGGCAATGAGGTACGCTTTTTGAGAGTTTAATTCAACTGAATCCCAGACTGTGTAAGGTAAGTTTGCATCATGGTGACTTTCCAAAGGAATAAGTGAGAGGAATACTTACTGCTCTAGGGGATGGAGGTGACTTAGAATAATAGAGTATAAAGCTAATAGCTGGAATATAGAACGTTTTTAGTGGTATTATCACATAGAATTTGGTGAAAGCAAATCGTGAGAAGGAGGAGGAAAATGAAAATGAGATTTTTAGTGTTAGGACGACGTACTAGCAGTGATATTGAAAAGGCCGGGTCGGTAATCAAAGACGCGCATTAGTTTTCACGAGACAGTAAGGAATGGTCCTGTGTGTAGGGGGCAAACTCACTGCCTGTTAGCTATCTGTATAGGTGTCTAGGTCCACTCACTAGTGAGGCGAGTGTCATAACCATCAGACTACAAGAGAGAGAGAGAGAGAGAGAGAGATGAACGAACGAGACTCATAAGATGACGTACACAAGGGTAAGCTGGACTCTGGAGTGATTCATGGTCAATGACATCATTAATTTACTTGAACTTCGGGTGTGGCCCAGGGATTTACCTAGGGGAAAAGGACAACTGTTGCGGTATTCTTTCGTATATATAAAGGCCGTTCTGGAACCTGACTGGCATAACGCAGGCAGCCGTCGTCCAGCAGAGATCCACCGGTTAAAAGATAAACATGAGATCTTTGGTGAGGAGGAAGAATTTTTGAGGCCATATTTTCACACATGCACATTCGTTCATATCTATAGACATAAATATGTGTTTGGGTCTTATATTAATATTAGTTGTCTTGATTTCAAATGTAAAGTGAGTTAAGATTTACTTTTGTTGTAAATCCTTGAATATATACGAAATTCTTGCGTCAACTCTTGCTTCACGCAGACAAGTCAATCTGGAATGTTGGTCTTCTTTTAATTATAAAAATGTTAAATCTGACATTACAAGAATCTTTCACATAACGACTACAACTGCCTCTACTATTTCTCTCTCTCTCTCTCTCTCTCTCTCTCTCTCTCTCTCTCTCTCTCTCGTTCTTTTAATAATATAAATTTATTACTCTCTTTAGTTCGTATCCTGTTGGTAGCCTTAGTTTCAAGAGACGCTGCTCCTTTGTATCCGCTATGGAGGGCTTGGAGGACTCGGTGGACTTGGCTACGGAGGCCTTGGAGTGGTCCAGGCTTAGGCCTAAATCCGGAGGATATGGAGTGGATACGGTGGCTACGGAGGTCTCTTGAGTGCAGGCACTACGCCAACGGCTACAGCCATTCCGATGGTTACAATCACGGAAACCATATCCTGACAGGCTACGGAGGATCTGGTGGGCTGAAACATGGCCATCTTAACACACACTCCTCAGGAAGCGAAGTGCTGATCCAGAGCCATATTACTTGGAGGACTGGGTGGACTTGGATACGGAAGCCTTGGACTTGGTGGTCTTGGTTTAGGCCTAAACGGAGGATATGGTGGTGGATACGGTGGCTACGGAGGTCTCTTGAGTGCCGGCAACTATGCCAACGGCTACAGCCATTCCGATGGTTACAATCACGGAAACCATATCCTGACAGGCTACGGAGGATCTGGTGGGCTGAAACATGGCCATCTTAACACACACTTCCTCGGGAAGCGAAGTGCTGATCCAGAGCCAGGATTACTTGGAGGACTGGGTGGACTTGGCTACGGAGGCCTTGGACTTGGTGGTCTAGGCTTAGGTCTAAACGGTGGATTTGGCGGTGGATACGGTGGCTACGGAGGTCTCTTGGGCGCTGGAAACTATGCCAACGGATACAGCCACTCCAATGGGTACAGTCATGGAAACCACATTGGTAACCAGTACGGAGGACTAGGTGGTCTATCCCATGGTCATGCCAATTTGCTTGGAAAGTGAAGCACTAACCCTTGACCTATGTCTGAATTAGCCCGATTACTGACCTTTGAAAGAACTTATCGAGGGATCCACAAAAAATCAAATTAACGCTTACGGGTATACAAAAAACATGAGTGCATGTCTAACTGACGTTTGCTAAGAAAGCGTTTCTTATTGTACATTGAGAGTTTATTAAAAAAATATACTTTTATCTTTGCAGTAAACCTGAAGTATTTTTTTCCATAATTCCCTTACCTAGAGGCATCTGTACAAATTAGAATAGAATGTTAAGAATTGCAGGGTCAAGTAAATGATGATGACTTTACAAATAAGATATGGGGTATTTCGACTGCTGGTATTATTCTTTTCTATTTTAGCCTATTCATTTTCCCCCATGATAAAAGAGAATCACTTGAGAGTTTAACTTGGAATAACGGATATTTCTTTATCGTTGTAAAAATACCAAATATCAACAACCGAATAATGTTATTGTTGGTGATAATGAATGCCTGATTAAAACAAAGCATCTGCTTTCTTGTTGATAAGTTTTTCATATTTCATCATATATTTTTTTCAAGGTTCGCATCCATAACTTAATTATTCTCATATATAAATTTTAATAATATATGATTTTGTCTGTGAACAATGGAGTACAGGAAACAACATCACACTAGTTCTTTCACTTTTCACATTAAATTCCAAAATGCTTCTAATTGCTACGGGAAACGGAAAGCACTGTGATTTCACATACATCCTCCAAGTCCAAGAAAATAATTAGAATAAAAAAGTTTTATATTCCCATTCGGATCCATTTCAAAATTCATTCAAATCCTGTTTATCAAGCAGTCAACCCCTCCTTGAAATTTCAAGGAAACCCAATATTCATACATAGAGAATCTATACACAATCTTCGTCCAATTTTGTAAGCAGTTAAGAAAATGGATTTCTCATTCAGAGGAATACTATTTTATTTGATGGGATTGGGACTGGAACATAAAGTTTAGGTTAAAGGGCAAGCGCTGGGAACTATGAGGTCATCCAGAGTAAAAAGGCTTAAAAGGTGTAGCATGAGGAAAGCTCGCAGTTGCATTAGGAAACAATCGTTAAGACAGGGTGGAAAGTAAGCTGGAAAAAAGATAATACGGAGGAAGGTATAGTAAAAGGAATGAAAGGGGTTGCAGCTAGGGGCCGAAGGGACGCCGCAAAGAAACTCAAGTAATGCCTACGGTGCACCGCGTGAGGTGCACTGACGGCACTACTCCCCTAGGGAGTATTTGATGGAATATCTGGCTTCTGTCCATCACGAGGTATTTAGGAGAGTGTAGGAGATTAGGCTGATTAT